>NW_008354753.1:268522-334525 GCF_000622305.1 Nannospalax galili | reverse complement strand
ATGGGGGAGGTAAACTGGAGCCTTCCCCGACCCCCTGTGGTTATGGAACCTTCCCCCACCCCCTGTGGTTATCAAGGATTGAAGACTGCTTTCCCAAACTGCCACATTCCTGTAAGCTTTATGACAGACCATGTGTTAACTGTAAACCATTTACTTAATTATCATGTATGTTCTATTTGCCTTTTGCTTGCACTCCTCACATATGAATACAAATGCCCCCACAAAACTTGAGATGGGGGTGACACCATCATGGAATGATCCAGGTGTCAGTCCTGCTGGCATAATTTAAACTCCCTCTCCTCACCTGACTTTGGCTGCTGGTCTCTTGACTCTCCTGATTTTTCCTTAAGAGTAAAGGGTGGAAAGCTTTCTCAGCTCCTCCTAGCTCCTCCTTCCCAGGGGAAAGATTTCTAACTCCCTGCCAATCTAGGTCAGGGCAGGCCATTATTCTGTCTGCCTACTGGGCATTTATCTTTCTCTACAGAAAAGGGTCAGATATCCTGGGATGATGGCATGTTTGCTGTCATTTTTATTGTTCGAGATGACACAGAACAGACCTCATTCTCCTTTCCCCACCAAATGGGGTTGGCAGCAGTCTGTGCAGATGCACCTTCAGTACATTGTCTCCACACCAAACACTCCTGTCTAGATCTCTGCATCTCTATCCCTTGGCTTTCTCTGCAGGCAACAGCATGAACGACTTAGTGTAGGGCAGGAGAGAACACAGCTCCTGGGAACAGCTTTAAGCAGGGCTATTGAGAAGTTGGTTCATTTGGAGAGCCCACCTTTCTCACCATTCTGATGAGAGTCCTCTTGGTGATAGTGCTGACTCAACACACATTCCTGCCCCACTGCTTCTGATACACTAACAGGCTGGAGCTTAATGAGAGTTCCGGTTTGCTTTTCTGTTGCTGTGATAAACACTGACCAAAACCAATGTGAGCTAGGAAATTTTTCAATTGTTCCCTATTTCTAGGTGTGCATCAGGTTGATAAACTAACCAGAACAATGAGCTTTCGTGTAGAATTGGGTCTCTTTTCTCACAGGCTTTGTCTTTGAACACTCAGTAGTGTGAAATGGCAAACAAAGCAATCACAATGACGTTTAGATGCCTTCTATCTGATCATACTAAATTCTTTCTTAAATCTCCCAAAATTGAACCCTTCTTGCTGATCTTTTATATTCTTGCATTCTACATTTATTTATGTTCTATGTTTTAGTACAGAAATCACTGATGAATCTTTTTCAGATTCATTCTTGGTATTTGGCCTAAAGTAGGTAGAAGCAAGTAAAGCTAGAGTGTGTCCAACATTCTAATTGCAAAAAACAAGAAACAAACCCATACTGAGATTCCTGATCAGGGCTGTGCAAAGCGGGCTTCCAGCCTCTCTTATCCACGATCCATCTGACACTTGTCAGGCAGTGTTACTTGATCACAGCAGGATGAAAATACACACCCAGAATAAATCTGCAAAGAGCAGCTTTATCTGCACGGGAAGAGACATTGTCATCTCCTCTGACTCTTCAGTCAGCCAGCCATGGAACACATTGCTGAAGACAGTCACCTCCATGTCTGAAGTCTTCTGGAGCAGTTAGAAATCTTAGAAAGCTGTACTGGGGGTGATGAGAGGGTATTTTCTTAGAATTTTCCTTCCTTAAAGGTAAAATGAGGGTTTTTGTTTGTAGTGTTACATTGCGGTTTAAATACGAGCAGTTTTGTGACTGGAAGTTGGAGTGATTTCACTGTCGCACAGCAGTGGCTATCTACTGACTGCTGTGTGGAGGGCGCATCATTTCCAAGAACTCAGGTACAGATGATGATCTCAGTATTTGACCTGGTTTCTTTTTTATTGAGGATTTTATACATGAATACAAGGTGTTTGGACAAAATCCTCCTCATTCCTTGCCTTCCAGTTCTTACCTACCCTACCCCACACTTTCACCTCTCAACTTCATGTGCTCTCCTTTTTCTTAGTCTGTGTCAGGGGATAAAACAAAATGTTTAAGACTGATATTTAGGGGGACATGAGTGGAATTGCAGACATGGAAAAATTTCAGAGACAGTAAAAATTAAACTAATAATATCATTGAAATAATATGAAACTACAATTTTCTCCAAGTGCTAGGAATTTTGTATATGAAGTATCAAAATACCAAATACAATGAGAGATAACTCACTCTCATTCCACCACTGAGTTACACACTACATCTATACTACTTCAATAAAACTTGGCTATCGAAGTCTATTTGTTATGAATTTTCATAATGGTGAGGTGTGTGGCGGCAAAGTAGCAGAGTATATCCCTGGGGTATGTGGAAAGCCGTGAATCTTCTTTTCAGAAAACACACACAGAAACACACACAGGCATACACAGAAAGTTTGGAATTCAGTTTTAAAGGATTTGCTAAATCCCTAAAATCATACTTCCTTGAGTTAAAAACCTCTAATGCACACATTCAAGTGAATGATTGGGTCTTACTATGGCCAAAGTACTATGGAGGGATGGGTAATCCCCAAAGTCATTGTGAGCTGTCATCACAGCTGGAAGATGTGGACTTTAAATTTCCTCTTAATACCCAGCCTGAGTTCACCTGAGAATTGCTGAACTTTCTCCTTTACTTTCATTTAATTCAACGTCCTGGCTAATTCCTAGGTAAACATATGTTTGACTATACATATATGGAGAGAAACATATTGAAAACATTAAGTGTTAAAAAATGGTCTGCATTAGCTCCTGCCATATATGTTCATTTGAATAAGGTAAAACATCAAGAAAACTAGTTATGAGGACCCTTATTTATCCAAGATGAATACCCAGAGATATTCTTTGGTATTAGTGTCAGCGTTTGCAAGAAAAAATTATCCCATTAAAATAGCCCTCATGAATAATTCAGAGAGTTCGATTTAATGGAGGAAGGGGGAGACAGAAACAGGTTATCAAATTTGTTGGAAACCCATTTTGCTGCACAGCATTTTTATATGAGCAGTCATAATGTGGGTTACGCTTTGTTCTGTGTTCACATAAAAAACTAGTTCTCAAAATTTAATATTTTTGCCTTTAATTATTGTTACATTCCTAAATAATATCTTTTAACTATGTTCCACAGTGAATTTTTTGTTTCATCATGAGTAATATTTGTCTACGTTTAAATAGTAAGCAACTTAAAAGAATGTGAACTGGAATGGTCACTAAAGTAAGTTTAGTGGGCACAAGGTATGTTGGTCAGGGTCTGGGGGCGAGGGGAGAAGCCACTTCAGAAATGCCCATGATGAAAGACTGAGTTCCCACACCTTCCACAAGGGCTCTGTGACAGAGGCTAGAAAAGGGAGGACGAGAGCTAACAGAGATACACACGGGACTGAGTACTCACCAAGCACAAGAAGGTGCTCTTAGGAAAGTGCATTGACCAACCTTCACATGCAAAGAAGCCTGTGTATGCTTCAGATTTAAAATGTTATAACCAATGATTTTTTTTTTTTTTTAACTTTCCACTATTACTCAGTGTAGGGAACAAATGACTGTAAGGGACAGTTTATGTTTAGACAACATGGTGCTGACATGGATATCTGGCATGGGCCAAGATTAGGAACACTGGACAGCTGAAGGACTATGACAGCATAAAATGACTGACCCCCGCCCCGCATGTCCAGAGACCCCAAAAGTAAACAGTGATGTAATCTGTTACAACTGTTTTCACATAGGGCCCTTTTGTGTGATCCTGTATAAATATGGCCTTGAGGTTAGAGGTTGGAGCCCTCACTTTTGCCAGGCAACCTGAGTGTATCTGCCTGTAGCTCTCTGTGCCTACCTCCAGGTAGCCTGTGTGGACTCTGTCCAGCACAGGGTATCTGCCTGCATCTGCCCATGTGTGGCCCATGTGCACCTGGCAATTGGTGCATGCCTAGCAGCCTTTGTGCTGGTGAATTAAGTGTGTATTAATAGTGAGGAGCACAAAGAAAAGATAAACTTGGTTTTCCAAGGTATTTGATACTACAGTGAGAAAATCTGTAGTTGGGTTAAGTATGAAAGGATTTGAAAGTTAGGCTGGCATTCAAATAATGAAGTAACTCATTGAAGTTTTTTTTAATTTATTATTTTTATTTTAACGTGTATGAGTGTATTGCCTGCATGTATATGAGTGCATCTATGTCATACAATGCCACAAAGGTCAGAAGAGGGCTTTGGATTCCCCTGGAACTGGAGGTAAGGACGGTTTGTAGCCACCATGTGGGTGCTGGGAATCGAACCTGGGTCCTCTGCAAGAGCAGTCAGTGCTCTTAACCACTGAGCCATCTCTCTAGCCCAGAAATAACGAAGTAACTCATTGAAGTTTTAAATGAACATGTGTGGCAAAGTTGTCTGTGGAAGAAAATGGTAACTGTGTTTTGATGGCTTGTGATGTTAATAACTGCTCCTCTTTATAATGGACACTTTCCGTAAAGAGAGAGATGATGAATGATACATATTAGGTAGGGATTTAGAGAGAGGCTTGTAAGGTGTAACCCCCTTGCCACTCTTTCGTCTTCCTGTTTTGGTGATTGGACATGAGTACTGCTCCAGAACCCCTCTTAGACCATGAGGAAAAGACCAGGAAGAATTGCAGAAACCTCAGCGTAGAGACCCGTCAAATACATCATCAGTGCCAGCTGTGCAATCTTTGGGACTTTCAATTAAAGATAATAATGTCTTCTGTGGTTAAAGCATTAATACCTGTGGCCAAATGCAGTTCCTACATGAGTGGTTTGAAAAGATACAGGGCTTACGACTAACTATGACATTAGGTTAGAATAAAGAAAAGTTTTTTTCTTCCACCTTGAATCAATAGTGAAAATAATGTAATAGCTTACCAATTCCCTTAATTTTACACTCCAGAAAATATAATTCACAGAAGCTCAAATGAGAGGAAACTGCACTCCTGGATTTTTTTTTAAGTGAATTTTTAAAAAGGGAAAAGCAGGAGAAGTCTGCCATATGTAAATCACTTTGGAACTCTCAGGGGCAGCTCTGAAATGGAGGGAAGTCCATATGTGAAAAGTCTGACCAGGAGACTCCACAGTAATCCAGAAGAGAGAGGCAGAGCTCTGGACAAACTGCTGAGGGGAGGGGCTCAAAAAGCACAGCGCAGTTATGAGACACTCCCATGTTGCCACTATTAGGTAGTCTCCTCCAGATGCTTATAAAGATAAGAACAGGAACAGCATGACCACTATTCCAGCACTAACTCTTCTTGGTAAAGGGCCTACACTGCTCCTCATTGAGACTTGAGGACACCGTCTAAACTGTCGCTAAAAAGTTCTTACTGAGAAAATGATATTTCTTCTTACTTAAATTTTGTTTAGACTTGTGAATACGATTTTATACGAGTTTATCATTCTTTTTTACATTAGTTTGTGTGTATGTGTTTGTGTGTGTATGTGTGTGTACATGAGTGTATGTGTGTGCACCATGGTGTACACGTGGGAGGTCAAAGTACAACTTGTTAGGGTCAGTTCTCTCCTGCCATGTGTGTCCTGGAGACCCAACTTGGGTCATCAGGCTTGGCGGAAAGTGTCTTTACCCACAGTAACTAATTCTTTTTATCACACTGATGTTAAAAGTGTGCTTTGTGTCCTGTGTCCTGCCTTTCAGAGTGTAAGATGTATGAACATGGACTAATTGCTTAAACTCTGCATGACCCACTTTCCTTGTATATACAATAGAAATAACACTTTCTGCATTTGGACATCAAATAAGTTAAGGCATAAAAAGAATTTCCATTGTCCTAAAACATAAATATTTGTAAATGCCATTATTATCGTTACTTTGAAATTAGCACAGTCCATTTTGTCCATTAGGGAAGTTTGTTGTTCAATAAACAATTGCAAATGGTAAGACCCTATTGCTGAAGGTATTGCCCATGTTGGTTCCTTGATATAGAAACTCAAGCTGGAATTGAGCTAGATCCTTCCTCCCTGCCAGCTAGTTTTCATAGTGCTGGAAGGTGCTGTGCTAGGTGCCTGGGGAGAAAAGGCATCAGTAGTCATACCACACTGTGAGCCTTGTGAACTCTGAGACCCGCTTGCCGGCTGCGCAAGATGTGCTTATTTGTACCACAGTGGCATCTCTGCTACAGCGGCAATCAAGAACTCTCTGACTGGATGTAAGCCCAGCTCCAGAGGAAGGAACCCATACCTGGAACTGTAAACCTGCTTGAAAATCATGGAGGGGGAGGTCCTATAGTGAGGGTAACTGAATAATGTCTAGCCAAATTGACATAGTATCAAATTGTCTTTCAATATTTATGCCTATGTCCCCAGACAAGTGCTGCTCTCGGTCTTACAGGGAAGTCCCTTTTTCCATCTGATGCAGAGTCATACTGTACAAGGTACTGAGAATTAGTGACAGATGAGTGTTCCACCCTAAACAGGACGCTTATAATACTATCCCCCGCTAAGGCTCAGGAAACATTAAGAAACAGAGGGAAGAGAGACTGTAAGTAATAGGAAGTAGGGAGGAGGCTGTGAAATGCTATCTTCTGAGAAAGACATTCTAGAATTATGAACCCACAGCAGCTACAATTGCCTATACTGAGTTTATACAATATTGGTCCCATCAACAGTCAGTCATGGATGGTGGAGGGTTTCTGGAAGCTATACCTCTTAATGGTGAACTATTTGCTACCGAAAGATTCAGGAAGAGGGGCAGTCATTACCTTTGGTCGTGTAGTATAGTGGGTAGTGGATAGTTCCAATCGAATGGTACACAGAAGGTCTGGTTACACTAAATAGATCACAAACTAAACCAAGAGTCATGAATCTGAGAACAAGAGGTAGGAAAGAGAAGCAGCTGATATAAGGATGGGAGGGAAATATGAAAAAGTGGGAAGAAAGCAATCCAAACTTGTTACAAACATGTATGAATTTGTCAAAGTTCAAACAACAAAAGAGTAATTGCTGGTTGATAAGCAAACTGGAAGAATGCTGGTAAGAAGAAAGAAAAATACCCACCTTCTTAGTTTTTTATAATAGCTCCTAAATAAATTCAGTTTTTCCAGGCTTGGGGGCCTGAAACTCACAGTCCTCTCTGTGTTCTACCTTCTGCTTGAGAGCTGAGGTTCACCGCAGTAACTCTTGTTGGCCACAGGACAGTGGCTCACGTTGGTCAGTACTGAGACGCAGAACACTGAGCACGTCTCTTAGGGACTCCTGAGCTCTCTCCATGTCTATTTTCAAGTCCCCATATCTTTCTTAATAATGACTTTGGTTTTATAAAATGTGGATGTCAAATTTCATATTCCTTTTACTGTCATAAAGTTCAAGAGAACAGATACATTTGAGTGCCTTATGAAATCTGAGTTATTATTGAAACTGGTTTTATTTTCATCACATCATATCCTTCACTGCCACGCTTCACCCCCAGCATAGTTTGTATAGAGCAACATCACTTCCATTCTAGCAGTTTCTACTATAAAGTCAACAATAGTAGGGTGTGAAGTGCCAGTTAGGATCAAATGTGCTGGAAATTTTCTGTCTGTGGATCTTGAGCACACAGTTTTTTGCTTGATCAGGCATTCATGTGAAGTGCCTCTGTCCGGCTCACCCGCTGCCTCCACATTACAGACCTTCGAAGAGCTCGAAGCCAGTGAGGGGAGAACCTTCCGTTTTGCTTTCAGAGAAGCTAAGTGTCTCCCTCAGCTACCTGGTCAGAGGTTCTCCGAGACTTCTGAAACATCTCGTCCCGGTATTCTATTGTGAGGAAGAACCAAAACCTCTTTTCAGATCACAGAAGAGATTTCTGTTCTCACTGAGCCCCTGTATCTTCCCAAAGCCCAGACAGGAATCTCCAGGCTGGTTAGTCTCAGGAAGCTGCTAATTCCAGTGAGTTTGCTGCTAACATTTCTTAACCTCGCGCAATAGAGTGCTCCCGTCTAAGCTCTATGCACTTCCAAATCTGCTGCAAGTTGTTCGTCTTCTTCCTGAGAAGTTCCCTTTACCTTACCCCCAACCTTAATGGACATTTGCCTTTTCCCACAAGACACACAGCTTCCTGAGTAGACAAGTGAGATTGGTTCAACTCCAGGAGTTGAGAAGTTTGCTTTCAGGTGTAGGAAACACCACAAGAGAGCTTCCAGGCCATGCTTTTTGCTTACATGAACATGATCGTAGGTTTTTCTTTGCTTTTCCTAAAAATCAATACATGAATATATCTCTAGATAAAGTAAAAATGGGGATAATATTAGAAATAAAACTAAAATATATAAAAAAAATTGTTTTGAGACAGGTTCTCCCTGTAGCCCCAGCCTGCCTGGAACTCACTATTAAATCAGGCTGACCCTAATGTCATAGGGATCTCCCTTCCTCTGCCTTCAGAGTGCTGGAATTATAGGCACGCCTGGCCTTAATTGATGTTGCTTTTAAAAGAGGAACTTGTAGCTCAAGATGATGAGAAATTAACCTGCTAATTATTATGTGACACTTGTTCTATACACAGATCACACGATCCCCATTCAAAATATGAATTTCGGTAATGTGAATGTATCATATTCATATGAGATTATTTTAAATGCATGTAATTTTATCACAGTTGTTCATTTTTTTTTAAATGGCCTTGTAGGGGCTGAAGAGATGGTTCAGCGGTTATGAGCAATTGTTGATTTCACAGAGGATGAGACTTTGATTCCTAGAATGGATGCCAAATAGCTTACAACTGCTTCTCTTCAGTTCCAGGGGATCCAATGCCCTCTTCTGGCTCTTCAGGCACCCACATACAAGCGCATATACACACAAGCACAAACACATACACATAGACATAAGATTAAAATTATTGTTTTTCTAAAACATGGCTTTATACCAATGCTCTCATCTTACACGAAGTAAAGGTCCCCCACAGACTTATTTTCCACACAGCAGAACTCTCTGAGCTGTCAAGTCTGGATGCTTGTTTCCCATTTAATAGAGAGGGCTTGCATGGGTGAAATGGTTTTATCCAAACCTAAACCCTTGCCATCAATAAGTGACTGGCCTGGAGGCATGAAGTGACAGAGTAATACTTTCAAAATTAATTTCCTTAACTGGCATTGCTGGTCTTTGGAGACTGGTTTCTTCTATGGAACATTGCCTTAGAAGCAAAAGTGAACATCTTTCAATATACAGTTGTCACTTGTTCTCCTAATCCCAGAGGATAATGTAAGTCTGTGTAAATTCTGCCGCTCAATAGCTGTCCAATACAGCCACAAAGAAATCTATTGCTCAAAAATATAAAGGAGAAAAATTTTCCCTGATTCTTGTTTTTGTTTTAAATAAACCAAATTATCTTCAGTTGAGGAGGATACTAAGAAAACTCACATTTTACAAGGGCCCACAAACCCTTCATTCTTAATCTTCACAGTAGGTTTTGAAAATTATATCATTCTTTCCCATCTTTAGATTATAAAGCTCAAGAATTAAGCATAGGTAAAAAACAAAGTCATAAGGTAAAGTGTGGCAGAATATTAGACTCCAAACGCCAGGCTGTCCTCACTGTGTTACAATGTTGCCAGAAAAATCTGTGTAGGACTGCTGTCCCCTGCCTCAGGAGTGCCCAAGAGCTAGCAGCTAATTTTCTGTGAGCACTATAAAAGCAATCCAAATTCCTTGTTTTAAACATCTTTGTGTGCCTGGTGAAAGGTTGACCCATCGGGTCCAGGAAGAGCAGACACTGTTTTCTCCTCTGTCATTTTTTGAAAAGGCATGTTAAAAACAACATTCTAATTTAGAAAAGAAAGTCTACCTTGAATTTATACTTGGTACCAATTTATGTTGGAACATTACTGACAGTGTCACTTAATTTGCTTACTTGCGTATGGTCTAAATGTAGGTAATTTACAAACCTCTAACAATTTCCAGCCTTGCTAAATGGTACAGAGAACTGCAATTACATTTAAAATGCACTGGTGCTCTATATGTCAGTAAAAAGCACCTACAAAGACATAATTACAATGTAATTGCCCACAAGTTCATGAAGTAAACATACATTATTAGAAGGTACTCCTCTGTTCAATTTAAGTAACATTCCAGCTAACATATTGCGTAAATAGGGTGCCATTTTGTGACTAGTTACTATAATAACAGGAAGTTCAATTAAAATGTGGTGCCTAAGTATATGTATTTCTAAGATCATTTCAGATATGTTATTCAATATCCAGGGACTTGCTTTTAGCCTTTGGAATTTGCGTTTTAAATATTACGTTCATTTTATGGAAATATTTACAATCAATGTATGTGTCAGATCTGATTGAAATAGGTGTTATAGAAGAGTTGTTCAGAAATTGTAACCCTGGGCAAAGGTGGAAAATCATATTTCTCACACACTAAAATGTGTGGTGCTGTGTACTTACATGGCTAATTAAGGTCTAAAGTGAAGGGGTGACAGATTGCTAGCTTGAAATCATGGCATGCTTGTACTGTATTGCTGTGTATACATGTCACTCTCAGGCCTTGTATTTCGTCTCTCACAGAAACTGTGTGATACTTAAGCTAAAGGTTTTAAGTCTTGAATGTTGGAGGACTTAGAATATCCCAGAACTTAGTGTTGTCTCAAAATCATCCGTGACTGCTTAAGTACCTGGCTTGTCTTTGAACTATTGTAGCTGAAGTACGTGTTGGAAATGGGGGTCAAGGGAGGAGTGGACCACATACGGGAAGCCATATTTAAACGAGTTATTAGTAATAATAATATTTGTAACACAGGACCCTTGTCCAGATTTTCCCACCGTACTTAGCAAACTATCATAATAGTATATTTGGATGCATTTCTAACCCTGAGCTGAAAGAGAAAAACAGACAAAACAAAGAAGCAAGGTGCATATCTAGTTGCATAGGATATCCAGACTACAGCCGGAAGAAAAATTAAAAAAACAAACATGTGGTAAGATGCTCCACAGAGGCTTCCAAATGAGTGCTGTCCACTGCAAGACAAATAACTATTTCCCCATTTCCTCCTCCATCTTCATTTTACCAAAAGTTTAATCAATTCCTGCAAAAAGTACTAGTCATCAAAAGAACGAAATATAACATATACTTCTGTGTAGATACAGTGATTTTTTTCAATAATTTTCTACCCACTTCTTATTGATCTGCAGAGGACGTCAGCAGAATGATTTCATATTACTAGTTTATCCAATAATTTGAATATCACCATTACTTTAACTTACCACATTTTGGATATTTATGCCAATATCACTCCCATTTACATAAGACTAAGTAAGAAGAAATTTGGACTAGTGGAATAAAAGGGGGACTTTAAAGATTCTACATAAGAATATAAGAAAAATGGAATTTACATTTATTTATTTAGTTATTACTGATTGTGTGTGTGTGTGTGTGTGTGTGTGTGTGTGTGTGTGCATGTGTTCACACACATGCTCTGGAAACCAAATCAGGTCATCAGGCTTGATTTCAAGTGCCTTTACTCACTGAGACAACTCAGCTGGTCCAAATGAATATTTATTTATTATGAACAAATTACTGAATTTACCTTCCGGCCCACAGAAATAATGGAACATTTGAAATTTGCCTATGAGTAGGAATGTAAAAACAAACCAGCCAAGATAAGAAGCTTGGCTTTAAATAGATAAATATCTATTGCCAGTTTCTAGTATTCTATAATGTTATGTTCTAGATCTGAAATTCCCTCCATAGGCTTCTGCTTTGAAAGCTTTGTCTGTAATTGGTGATGCTATTTTGGGAGGTTGTGGAAATTTTGGGAGGTGAGACACAGCTAGGAGAAGTAGGTCACTGGGTGGATCTTTGAAGGAACATAATCCCTAGCCACTTCTTGCCATGTCCTCTGTTTCTGCCTGGCATGGTGTGGCCAGCTCTCCTCTGCCATACAATCCTATTGCATTGATGTCTTGCCCAGTACCCATGGGGTCAAGCAGCCATGGACTGAAGCCTTCAAAGCCGTTAGCCAAAAATATGTCATTTCAGTCAGGCATTTTGTCACAGGGACATGTTATAAATGGTAATACACATGATTTAAGTAGAAACTTTCAATAATGAGTGCATTCTATATCATTCATTTCCTTTCATATGTCACTAGTAATCTCTCATCTGTCTGCCTTCATGTGGAGTCAGTCCTCTTGAAAGATTCATTTTCAGCCAGTGCATCCCCATAGTCATATGAAGGGAAGCTTAGTGTATAGGCTATGATCAATATATACCAGATGTTCTATCTCTTGAGTGTGGTTTGTCTTATTCTAGTTTGCCTATTAATTCAAGGCGTGACTTTATCATCCCCTCATTCAGAATGTTGCATGACAATTTTTCTGGGAAGATGCACAGAAACACATATTGACTCCAGATAGAACATCAATAGACCATAGAAATGATTTCATACAAGCCCAGCTTGGTAAACCAAGATTATTCGGATTCCTTGAAGGAGCATGGAGCTCAGCAACTGCTTCACTGAAAGCCACACAACAACAAGTATGATGACTCAAAATGTTCTTATAACTGGAGTCTCAACCCAGGCACTGTTCTGCCTCCTGTGTGCTCTGGCATCCCCAAAGATCACGTGCACCTGGAACATGATTACACACGGGTTGGAGGCAGGAAGTTTGATCGTCTGGAACCTCATCTGAACGTCTGATAACCCTTCCCACTCTAGGAAGGAATACTAGTAGGCCCAATGTCATGTAGACAATTGCAGCTGTTCTCATTTAAAAGTGACAATGGTCATGTCGTGCTCATAGAAAAGAGTTTCACTATATGGAGACTCTCTCTTCTGCCTCCAATCAGAGTTCTGCTTCTAAGTGAGTTACAGACGCTTTTTCAACTTCCTTTTCTCTGAGGAAGACAGTGGTAGCTCAAATAATGTCGACAATTTTTTCAGTGGTTAAGAACAAATGGTTCCTAGGGGACAGGTGAAACCTGGCGAAAAGTTGGGAGAGAGGCAGAGTTTTCAAGCTTATAAGGCAATTGCAACTCCCTTCTTTTTAGCATTTTGAATTGTGCTTCAATTCAATATTACCACTAAGGCTTTAGCAACCGTCTTTGTGGAAGGGTTTACAAAAAGCATTTCAATCTTTCTGTACATGCTCTGTGTGTATGTTAGGTGTACATTTAAAAAATTTAAGATCTAAAAACCCGAAGTCAGAGATTAATTTTATTATTTTATGTAAGATTGTTTCAAAGTGCAAATGATCATAGGAGATGCAAAACTTTAAACTGAATTTGCACGAAGTTCAAAACTGAAATTTCATCTCAAAAGTCAATGTGGAAGAAAGAAATGATTCTCTAGTAGACATGTGAAGGGACCTGTATTAAAATTTTACAGGGAAGATTTCTCCTGCAGATTGAAGGGGTACATAAAAATTTCTCTTGCTTCCAATGAACTTTGTAGGAAATGAGTGGACATGGAATTATCATGAATTTTTGCTAAAAGAGGAGCCTAAGAGTTAGATTGTGAAACTGGAGGTAATATATGTCCTCGAATTTGCAGGATAAGTTACAAAGAATCAGTAACTGGAGGACAGTTTTCATTTGAAGATAAGAGACTCTTGAAGAGCAGTGCATTGGTAGGATCCCCCAGAGAGTCTGTCTCCACTGAGGGCTGGCTCTTACCATCCATCAGAAGGCGGAAAGCTGCTCAACCAAACAAGAGAAAATCTGTTTTTCATGTTTTCTTCCCCCCCTGCCTTCCACCTGAAATGAACTGACAGCAGCTATTAACTAGAGTAGAAGACAGTTAAAAAAATTAGGAAGTCAAACCATAATCCTTGTGTGATGGTGTAGATAACCATGGCTTCAACATTTGAAAGGAAAAGACACTGTCTCATTATCCGCGAAGACTGTATCAAGGAATAAAAACAAAATTTGCAGATCTGAATTTCCATCTAGGAAGAAATACTTTGGTCTGAATGAACAAATTCTAAACTGATTAGGTAAGATATGAAAGTAAAGTTATTCTATGTCTAAAACTATTCTCAATATATATAATAGCAACTAATTGCCTCTTTATGAAAATAGTGTGCACCTCTCATCTCCAGTTTGGGCAATTCTAGTGCTAATGGGGGCTAAAAATGGGTAGAAAGGGAAACGGAGGCAGGTAGATTAAGAAGAAAGAACGTCACCTAGAATATCTGAACAGACGTTGCTTCAAGAAGCTGCATCAAGAGGCTGAACTGCAAAAGCAACCTTCCTGCAGTTTATGAAGGAAATAAATTACTGAATAAGTAAAGTGAATTATTAACTTGCAATTTTTGATGCAATTAACTTGGGACTTTCTACATAGTGTATAAAAGCCACCATAAGCTAATAAAAATTACCTGTTACTGTTTCTTGATTTAAACACACTGCAATGCCATATTTTGTTCTGTAGTAAATTCTTAGCTGGTCAATTGTCTGTGAAACTGAGAGGGGAAGAGCCACCCAGACCTCTGTCTCCCAGGTGAAGGTCAGAATTGGCCCTGGGACATGATGCACCTCTGTAGATCTTCATCCTCTTAAAAGCTAGCCTTGTTTCCATCGGGAGCACTGCACAGATAAGAGGCTTTGGCAGATTGTATACATAAGGAAAGCAAAAAGGATCTTCATCTGCTAAAATGACAAATGTTTTTATATATCCCCTTCCCTATGTAATAGTATTTAAATTAGAGTATCTTTTGCTCAAAAGCCTTTGCAGAGCCACGAGATCTCTTTCACGAAAGATTCAAGATAGGAAAGTCCTTGAGAGGAAGCAGCCCTCAACCCCTTCAATAGCTTTTTAAAGCTATAATTAATACAGGGTGGATTGCTAATATTTAGGACGTTTTCTTAGATGAGTTTTATCACACGTGTGCACCTACGAAACTAGTACCACAATCACATAATCATCCATAACTCCCATAAATTTCCTTTGCATGTTTGGCAGTCCTTTCATTTGTTCTTTGCGTCTACCTCCAAATACAAAGAACAATTAATTGAGTTCCTGCTACAAATTTATTTGCATTTTCTATTAATAGACTCCAATAATTAATTTGTCCTCTGCTTAATTATGATGAAATTTATCCATGTACCCCTGGGTCAATAGTTTGTTCTTTCTATTGCAGAGTATTGTTTGAGGTTAAACTACATTTGATTTACCACATTTTGTTACTGGCTGGTGAACATTTTTGTTTGTTGCTGGTTACTCCCGATGAAACTGATATGAATTCATAGGCATCGACAATGGATATTTGATTAATTTTTCTTCAACAAATCTATGCTTAGAATGACTGTGTCTGATAGGAGGTGTATAATTTAACTTTTAAAATAGAGAATCCAGGCCAGCTGTGGCTACAGGGAAACCTTGTCTCAAAGAGGCCAAGACATTTTTTTATTTATTATTTTAACTTTACATTTATGAGTGTATTGCCTGCATGTTGTATGTGTACCACATGCTTGTTTAGTGCCCGTGGGGGCTAGAACAGGTGTCAGATTCTCTGAACTGGAGTTACAGATAGTTGTGTGCTGACCCATGTCATGCAATACCCGTGGAGGTCAGAAGGTGTCAGATCCCCTGGAACTAGAATTACAGACAGTTAGCTGCCATGTGGGTGCTGGGAATCGAACCCGGGTCCTGTGCAAGAGCAGTCAGTGCTCTTAACCGCTGAGCTGTCTCTTCAGCCCTGATAGCTTCAGTTTATTAATGTTTGGTTTTTATCCAGCATCACTTCGGAATTTCACCTGAAAATTCTTAGTGCTATATTTTAACTCTTTTTCTTTTTTAGAAGATCTATAATTGTAAATTATATACAAAAGTCCATTTCTCACTCATATGGAATGAAAGGTAGATTCAACTTTTTTGTTTTTGTTGTTTATGAAGCCCAGTGAGTGCAACTTAATGAAAAAGATGAAGCTTTATTTATTAATTTGCTTTTGTCCCTGAGTTGAAAATGAGCCACATCTGTGCGAAGCTACCTCTAAGCCATCTCCCTAGGGATGCTGATACGGAAGCAGATTGACGATAGCAAGAGCTCAGCTAATACTGGTGCTCAATTTCGTTATTTCCTTTAAAAATGCTTTACCTATAGTTATTTCCACTTCTACATGAATTTAGAATGTGCAATGTGCAATGCTGCAGAGGTCAGAAGAGGGCTTTGGATTCCCCTGGAACTGGAGTTAAGGATGGTTCGTTAACTGAAATTGCATTAAATTTAGTCAACCATTCTTCAAAAATATTTATTTTTTTATTTTATGTATATGAGTGTTTGCCTGCATGTATGTATATGCACCACATGTATGCCTAGTGCCCACGGAGTCTAGAATAAGGGCATCAGATTCCCAGAACTGGAGTTACAGATGGTTGTGAGCTGCCATATGAGTGCTGGACACCAACCTTAGCTCTCTGCAAGAGTAGCAAGTGCTCTTAACTGCTGAGTCATCACTCCAGCTCCCTAAAGTCAATATCTTAATAAAAGTGAGTTTTCTGATCTAGAACAGAATGTCATTTTCTTTGTTTATATTTTCTTTAATTTCTCTCAGCAATATTTTATAATTTTCAGTATTTTGTAACTGTTGTCATATCCATTCATAAGCATTATATAGTCTATGTTGATGAAATAGCATTATTTATATGCCAATATTTGGTAATATGTAGAAAAAATAATTTAATTTTGATTGCTTCATTTTGTAGTTCTGGGAATTGAACCAAAGAACCTGAGCATGTTATGTAAACTCTCCATCACCAAGATCACCTCAGCCTAGAATTTCGTTTTTTATATTTATTGTATTTGTTCACCTTTTTACACCTCATTGATTACACCCAGTACTTCTTAAACTATACATCATATTGAAGTTCCTACAGAAATAATCTTATAATGTGTGAATAGTGAAAATATTCTTTTCTTTTTGAATTCAGATACTTTTTATTGATTTATTGATTTGCTGATTTTCTTAAGCTTTTACTTTCAACCACACTTTAATGGTGAAAAGAATTTTAAAAATTAACACACTGATTTCTTGACTTTGGAAGAAAAGCATGTAGCTCTTCACTATCAGCTGTGATATTGTTTCTTTTCATCCATATTTACTGTTTTATTTTTCATTCCTACTTTTCTGAGTCTTCATTTTTAAGTCTGTTGAAATGATCATATGGTTTTATTGTTTTTTCTGTTAATGTAGTGAAATCTATTGATTGAATTTCAAATGTTAGTTTACTGCCTGAATAAACCTCAGTGGGTCATATCATAGTAAAACTTCTTATGCTGTATTTCTTTTTCTAAAATTTAATACATATTCAGGATGGAAGGATCTGGTAAATAATTTTCTTTTCTTACAATTTTATTTTTATTTTTGTTTTCAAGGTAAAATTGGCCTCATAAAATGAATAGGAAAACATCTCTCTTCAGTCTTTCAAAATAATTTTATAGAAATACATTAAAGGTTATTAACATTTTTATCATTTACAAAAGGTATGATTGCACCTCAATAAAGCTTCAATAAAGCTTCAGCCTGACTCAGCATTTGGTTTTAGTGGCAGAGAGTGGACACAAACTCTGAGAATTAGTTCCCTCAGTCTCTCAGGACTGTGCTCAGCCAGACCTCATCTATACTTTCATTCAAACAGCTTCTCCAACATGAACTGGGGAATTATGAGCATAGATCCGCCCTTATATTATCAGCAAGTTGTGTCCTTTGATCCTTAGGCCTAAAATGTCTCATACACACAATGTCAAGGAACTCCTCAATGCTCACAGCTCCCAATGAGAATACAGCTATGAATATGTTGCTTTCAGTGCTGTGATATGCTAATTCAAGCACACCTACTTTCACTATTTTGGGTGGAGGGCTAAGTGGAATCTCAGGGATCAAGATCAGGTGCCCAGATCACCTGAAGAGCATATGGTTCAGTGAACTTATGTGCATTATAAACAGTAGCTTTTGGTGCAAGGTCGAATAAAAGTCAGTCCAGATTCTGTCCATATTGTAAGTCATTCCTACATCTTTAGACTTTTTAATGATGTTTTCACCCAATAGTATCAATTTATGTCTTTCTTCACTTGCTGCGATCATTTCAGATTGAGATTTATAAATTGTATTGATCTCAGAGTAGCAGTTTCTTGTTATATTGATTTTCTCTGTTGATTTTCTGTTATCTACTTCATTGATTTCCCCTTTGATCTATTTTTGTTTTAATTCTTATGCTATCTTTTGGGAGCAGTTGTTTCTTTTCTCTTTTCTATTATAAAAGCTGAAGTTACTGATTTAGGAATTTCATTATTTTCCAATGAAATATTTAGTAATATAAATTTATCTTTATTTCATACATTTTGATTTGTTGTGTTTTCATTGACACTGTGTTCAAAGCATTCTAAAACTTCTATTTGGATGTAGCATTTATTATTTTTACACTTATTTATTTGTTTACTTAGCAAGATGTGTGCCTGTGCTTGTGAGTATACACATGAGTGTATAGCACAGACATGTATGGAGCTCAGAGGGCAACTTGGAGATCTCATTCCACCATGTGGGTGCTGGGGCTCAAACTGAGATCAAATCTGGCGACAATGCCTTTAACCCACTAGGCTATCTTGCTGGTTCCAAGGTTTTTCCTAAAGCATGTTCTGTGGTTTCCAAATATTTGGTGGTTTTCCTGATTCCTTTCTATTATTTGATTTTTTCCACTGTGAAAGAGAACATATTTGTATGACAAATTCTCCTTTGAGAAGTATGTTGAACCTGGAGTGTTCTGTCAGTGTCAGTCTATCAGTGTGCTTTTAGATTTTCTGAAAATTTTAATTATCTGAGCTGTATCACTGGGATATTTTTTTTTCTGTCTAGTAAAAAGCATTTTTTAAAAAAAATAATTGTTGCTGAATATTTTCTGCTCAGGTTTTGGGTTATTTTGAATGGGATGATAAATCTAGCTCCTGTAATCCTATTTTGATTAGAGTGGGGATCATATCTTTTCTATTTCTCCTTTTCTAACTAAGCCTTACAGAAATTCTCCTTTTAATGATTGCTAAAAAAGGCCACAATTAGAATGCTTAATAAATCCTATTATAGAAAAAGACTAACATTTTAATGCTTGCTAAAAATGAGAAAAAAAAATAACATATAAGTGAATTGAAAATCATATCTGTATTTAAATTAAGAGAATAATAGAGTTTTAGAGCTAAAATCTAATGTTCCCTTCCACATTGGTAATATTCAGATTTATGCCTCAATACTTGCACAAGCAAGTACATGTACTCTGAGAGCTAACCCATCCACTGTTGGAAGAATTTTAGTTATTCAACTATGTAAACTTTTTACTAAATATCTAGATAGCCTCCATGTTAGGGATTATCCATGCAGAATTAATCTCATAGCTCAGTCTTTGCAGTCTGATACTGTAGCCCTGTAGCTAGACACATGGCCAAATAGTAACAATGTGATTGCTAAGTTCTGAGGTCAAGGCATGTTCAGTGGACATACTCTTTGAAAAGACACAGAGAACATGGCACAGGGAAATGAAGTGCAGTTTGGGTTGTGCGATAAAGTTCATGTAGAAGAAAAGCAAAATAAGAGATTTTAAAATGAAGAGAGGAATCACCTCAAGAAGCTCCTTGAATATTGTGAAGAATAGTGGCCACAGTGAAGGACCCCTGCAACCTTAAGTAAAGGTCTGCCATCATCCAATTTCCTTGATCTATTAATCCACCCACCCCCTGAGGAGGTGTGAGAGAGATTATTAGGAGTACGCCAACTGCAGTTCATAAGACAAATGATGCCCATGGATTTTTACTGGTGGCAGTGATTAGATTATTTTGTAAATGAATTGTGATCTGAGCATAGCTTACTTACTGTTTGCATACTGTTCCATGACTGATTTTTTCCAATAATGACAAATTTGAGTCATTGCAACAGAGACCATATGTCCTTTAAAGCTGAGTCTATTTGCTATTTAACCCTTTTATAGTAAGTTGGTCAACCCTTAAAGTGATTCAGAAAGATTTTAAAAATTGTCAAAAATATTAGCCATAATTCTAGTAAGCTTTGTTGAGTAGAGCATTTAACAGAACTTTCAAAACATTTGGAATCATGGAGCAATTTTTGAATCATTTCCTTAAATATTAAATAAAAATCAGAAGAAATTTTGTTGAACACCAACAGGTCTCTATGAATAAGGCAATATGTCAATAGTAGAGTGTGAATTGGAAGGTCTCTGTGCTCTGGGTGGGTCTTTACTGAGGGAAATTTTGCTTGGGGTCACTCACCAAGGAGCCTCCATTCAATATCATGGCTCATAAAATGAATATTTTTCTTCTTTTTCTGTGGTTTGTATATTCAAAGATGAAGATTATAAAGTTTTTGGATGTGTGTGATTCATTGAATATGTATTAATATTTAAAGAATAGATTCCTACCCTATGTGTAGATATTTCATCCAACTATAGAAAAATAAATCTCTTTCTGATCATATAGAATGGTATTTCTTTTCTGTTTGATGTTGACACCAGAAGTCCAAAGTATACCCTTTGATGAAGGAGTTTTTCATCTTGCCTTATTTTCTTCTGACAACACCGTTTTTCACTTCAGAGATAACTTCATATTCTTAGCAATGTGGGACTGGCACACAAGAAGGGTAAGTTTTGGTCATTTTGTATTTTAGCAGGATAATTCATCAGTGTCATACTGGAAAAATTCAATTATTTTGCTTCTCAGGTCACTGTGATTTTTGAAAATGGCATAAAATTATCACAGAATTACTTCATTGTTTCACTACAGCCACATTTCACATTAATAACAGACAATATCTTGAACATTAGGATGGTCTCTGGATAGTCAAACAAAAATAAATTTTTAGATATTATGTGTTACAGTTTATACTCCAAATTTCCTTTTTCTATTCCAACATATACACTCTTGTTCCTATGTCCACCAGCTTACATTTCATAACTTCTCAGGAGCATTGTCTAATGTTCAAAACTATGACATTATATTTAACATTATATGACATTATATTTAACACATTTGATTGCTGTAACTTTTGATCTTCAATGAACCCTTTTTATTGATATTTATGGATAGTTTTTAAGATTTCAAACATATTACAACCTATTAATTAAAATCTAAAACTACAAATTTAGCATATGTAATATATATTGAAATGGAATTAAAACAACCAAGATAAGCTGTCTTTTGAGAAATAGATAGAGTTAAGGTAAAACTGTAATCCATTTTTCCACAGTATACCTACCATGTTTTAATATGGGAAAGATTATAAAGTAAGTGCTAGTACTTTGTTATCAGTTAAGCAACATTAGTTTTCAAATTTGTGAATGTGTGAGAAGACTATACAGCAAGTTTTCTCTCTTTGGCTGACCTCCAGTTGGGCCACCTGATCACCATATCATTCTCTGAGACCCTCAAATACAAACTGTGCTTACTACTTCAGCAGTGTATATATGTTTATATACATGAAGCTATAGGTCCAATCTCTAAAACTACAGCATTTTCATTAATATAAATAATAGTTTTTATATCTAGACCTTAATATTTGCAATTTTTTTTAACATCTACTTCATCACTACTTTTACATTCAATATTGTCAAAAACACTTAAATTGCAGGTGTGAAAAGTATTCTCTGATATCCCATGCTTAGTAATTTGTTTGATAAGAGAATACAGATCATACATATATGTGTGTGTTTGTGTAATTTGTTATATATACAAATTAATTAAAATAAAGATGACTGAGAGGAAAAGATTTGCTAATCATTTAATCCCTTGAAAATCAGATGGGCCTGAGAGGCTAGGTCACAAACTGATTATCAACACATTGAGTAAAAAGTATTTTTCTTTTTCCACTTAAAAGACTGATTTGTTAGAGAAATCATACCTAAAGATGTCATATGTAAGCATGTGGCATAATTTCAGTATGACACCTGGCAGGTCAGAGGTAAAAGACCCCTCCTCTGAATACTAGAAAAACTGTAACTCATGGAGGTGCACAAAATTATGATAGTTTAATTTCTAACAAACCTCACTGTAAGGTGTAAATCATCACTTCCCTGTTCTTCCATATTTAACTATCTGATCTCTCTCTCTCTCTCTCTCTCTCTCTCTCTCTCTCTCTCTCTCCCTCTCTTTCTCTCTCTTTCTCTCTCTCCCTTCCTCTCTTTCTCTTCCCCCTTAACTATAAGAAGGTACAATTGTTCATTAATAATCACACAACTATATCATTAAGTTCAGGACGCACCTTAATGTCATTTATAGGTATGTTTTACATCTTAAGAGTAAAGAGCAGTATGTTAGGAATTAAGTCAATGTTATAGTAAGTATAGCTTATGTTTGAAGCTTATTCCTCCCCAGGGAACAGATACTTAATTTGTGGTCATGATAATAACAACCAAATGAACTTCAGGTCTTTCAGGAGAGCTTAATAAACTTCAAAGGAGACAAAACAAGACTGTATGAGTGAAAGTACATCCTCAGCCTTTCATTCGACAAAATGAGCGCGAGTCCTGGCCCAGCATGGCTTCCAAAGTTAGCACTCCCAACTACAAAGCAAATATATGCAGAGAAATGCACAACAAAGGCAGAGCTTTTAAAGCTCCAGTTGAGTTTCCACAAACGGGCTTACCAAAGCCCCCATTCTTTGTGTTAACAAAAAGTTGTGGATTCGTTCTTCACTAAATCCTCTTTTCTTGCATAATCCACCTTGTGCGTTTTAGCTCGAGTGTGTTTTATCTGATCTAATCCTGGGGTCATTCACTCCCAGATAGAAGCAACAGGATTATTTCACACTTAAACGTGGTTCAGTCTTTATGTGAACCTTAAGAGGACACCTGGCTGATGCAGAATTTAAGCCAATGATTAACCAAATGCTCACGGCACATAAAGATTTCAGATATGATAACAGTTTATGATAGAAAGAATTATTCTCAAACCATATCAAAACTGCATTTTACATGTATATATAAAGTCTCTACAGCTGTAGTATATGGATATTTTATATACACAAATTTCATACTGTCCACATATTGGAAACTCAGTTCAATAAAGGAATCTGCATTCTATTAGGAATTTTATATTTCTAGGAGAGTGTTTACAATTTCATTCATGTTTTTCATAATCAGCATTTCCACAGCCTATGCTAAATAAGGCAAGACTTTGAGTCTGAGCAATTAGTCCTTGATTTTTTTTTTCTTTTAATAAAATAAAAAAGAAAATATAATACAATCTAAGTGCCCAGTCTGGTAGAAAACATGAATTAATATGAAGTAAATCTGTCTCCTGTTGCTGGCTCTGTAGAGGGGCCGCTGCCTTTTTACATTACTTGTGTGTGTATATGTGTGTGTGTGTGTGTGTGTGTGTGTGTGTGTGTGTATCATGTACACATTCGGTGCACTTGGCTATCCAATTGTTTTACATGTATGCACAATTTTAGATTATACATGTATACAGACATCTCTTCTAGTAGTCTTAGATGATAGCTTATCTTTGCTAATGTGTCAAAGGCTCACTATTTTTACATTTATAGTGAATCTTGTCTAATTTTCTAATTTTAGAATCTACTAGTGTCTCTATTAAAGAAAAAAGGCAAAACAATAGAAAGTTGCATTCTTATCATAAAATCTACATAAAGTCACACAATTTTGGGTGTTTTTCTAGTTGACATTTTCATTGTCACAAATATTTCAAAAGAAGAGTGTCACAAGACATAAAAAATTCAGGACAAAAAGGCTGTTGATACATCTGTCTTCCTCCTGTCCTTTAGCTACCTTTTGGTTTCTACACCTGCTAGAGAAATAGGGTCTATATGATGCTTGAGAGAGTTTGGAAAGGAAGATAATTAAATGCTTTGATGGATTTTTTTTCATTTTTATTGAATTTTTGCAAATTTCATACATTTTATCATATATAGACCCCCTCTGCAATCTGAACCCACCCTTAATACCCTCCACAAGATTTTGTCCTCTATTATATATATACATTTACATATATATTACATGTACACACACACACACACACACACACACACACACACACACAAACGAAGACCTATCGAGTCAAATTTGTGCTACCAAATGCCCTTTGGTGTGGGTTCATCCACTGGATCCTGGTTAATCTACCCAATGCCACACCCTTAAAAAAATGAACTTGCCCTCTCCCATCAGCAAGTTGTTGCCAATAGTTTCTCAGTGAGGTTTGGGGCTCCTTCCCCACTTCCCCACCTCTATGCAGGGATTTTGTCTGGTTTGAGCTTATGTGGGTCTTGAGCATTCTGTTACCAGTACTTTGAGTTCATATGAGTCACTGCCCAGCTTGCCTGGGAAATTCTGTTTTCTTGTGATCATATACCACCTCTGGTTCTTACTCTTTTTGTCTTTTTAAAGTAAAATTAGGTAGTCAATAAATTAAAATGTCAATCCATATAAGAGTAATGTGCATTGAAATATTACCTTTTTTAGTAACACAAGTTTCAATTCAGTGTAAGACTTTCATGTCCTACTTCCCACAAAATAGGAGAGTTGACATCATGAATTAATTACCTGTTTACACCTGAATTATTCTCAAATAGAAATATCTATATATGTTATTGAGGAAAGAACCTAAATCAAATCTGTATAAGTGCAGATATGCACAGCATAATGAAAAAAGCATGCTCAGAACATTGTTTCCTTATTGGAATTATATGCAATATTACTTGATTTATAATACCCACCTTCAAGAGTAATTTAAAAATGTAATTAAAAAATAAAACTAGGCATCAAATTCATCCACCAATAATCATAAAACTTAATTTGTCCATCCTGGGTTTTAAATAAATAATCTCCTTCTTTGGCAACATATTGGTAAAATCACAAAAGTGTTTCACCTTTCATTTTGCCATTTTGATACATGATTGGAGAGACATACATAAAGCATGATAAAATATTAGCAAAATCAACTCTCTGCCATAGAATGGATGGTGGTCACATTCTTATCCAACATGGCCACTTGCCATCACCAAACTGAACTAAGCTTCTCAATCTGTATTAATGATAAATTTAAAACTATATCTCAAGTAATAATTAAGCCTGAAATCACTGCTGTCAGAGTTATTGTTAATTCTGGACACAAATAACCTAGATTTTCATTAGCGCAATGAAGGATGGAGTAAATGTGAATTTTGGATGTGTAGAACAAATAGCATCAAAATGCAAACAGACCTTAACATAAAATCAAAAGAATATATACAGAGCACTGAGCCTGAAGAGGAGCTGCCTAGTTCATCTAAGCCCACTTTAGTTAACTGGTTAAAATATAGTTGAAATAATCAAAATCCCAGTAGAGAAGGCATTGGGCCTATGTGCAGAAAGCTGGGTCTTGTCTGCTGGTGAATGTCACCCAACACTATCTAAAGATTAATAATTGCCGAATACTGATTCAAACACTTTGTACGCACTATGACATCAATCCTGTATCATTTTAGGAAATCCTTTTCTAAAAGCCTGCTTCAGTGAGAGAAAAATCCTTAAACTAGACACAGGCATTTAACCCTTTAAAATGTTACTTTCCCAACACTATTGCCAGTTTCCAAACAGTGGTACAATTCTATCCATGGTTATGTAATTATTTGAATTACTCATAAAAATACATCATCTAATCTTTCATAGTGTTTTAGTTTTGTTTCATGATTTAATAAGAACAGAATGAAACAAAGATATAAAAATAGCATAACAAAAAGGTTTTATATCACTAATGTTGCCACAGAAAAATATGTATTGCACAGTTAAATTTGATTTTCACAGAGGCAAAGCATCATTTTAACTCAATATTCTATTTTTTATGTGCTAAATCAAATAAACTTAGCCTTTGCAATACTATTAGTTTCCTACCAATGCTGCATTAAATTATTGAAAACTTAGAACCTTAACAGAAACTTATCATCCTATAGTTCTAGAGAGAATGGCCTATAATTTTCTTTTTTGTGTGTGTCCTTGTCTGGTTTTAGTATGAGTGTAATATAGGTGTTTGAAATGAGTTTGGTATTATTTCCTTTTTTTTGAGGGGGGGGGCTCTTTTTGAGCCAGGGTCTACCTGTAGCCCCAGCCAGCCTGGAACTCACTATGTAGACCACGTTGGCCTTGAACTCACAGAGATCTATCTGCCTGCCACTGAATCGTTTGAGACACATTAGTATTAATTCTTTAAAAGACTGAAAGAAGTGCCAGGCATGGTGGTACACACCCATAGTCCCAGCACTTGGGAGGGAGAGGCAGACCTAGTTTTTAGGCAGATCTCTGTGAGTTCAAGGCCAGCCTGGTCTACATAGTGAGTTCCAGGACAGCTGGGGCTACAAGGAGACCCTGTCTCAAAAAGAAAGAAAGAAAAAAAAAAGGTCTGAAAGAATTCAGTTTGGAATATATCTGGTCCTGGGTTTTCTTTCAGTGGAGGTACTTACTACTTATTATAGGCTGGTTTATTTGTTTCTGTCCTCTTGGTTTAATTTAGGTAAGTCACCAGTGTTTGGACATTTATCTATTTCTTCCAATTTTTCCCAATTTATTAGAATATAAGATTTCAAAGTATGTTCTAATAAGCCTCTGGATTTCATTGGTATGCATTTCAGTGTTTTTCTTTTCATCACTAATTTTCATTTTTCTTACTTAGTTTGGTTTAGAGTCAGTCTACCTTGTCATTGTGAAGAACCAACTCTTCTTGTCATTGATTCTCTGTGTAGTTCTTTTCATTAATTTCTGACCTGATTATCTGTTTCTATTTACTGATTTTGGATCTGGATTGTTCATGTTTTTATACAATCAGGAAGTGCATCATTAAGTTATTTATTTGCTGTTTCTTTGTTTTGTATGTAGGCATTTGTAACTATGAACTTCCTTTTATAACTTTTTTTCATTGTATCTTAAAGGTGAAGATATATTGTGCTTTTGATTTCATTCAGTTTCTAAATTTCTCTTCTGATTTTTTCAATAACCCACTCATCATTTAGTAGTGTGTTGTTCAGTCTCTATGAGTTTGTGTATGTTACATAGTTTCTCTATAATTTCTCTCATTCTTGACTTGAAGTTTATTTTCTTTAGGATCAAATGGAATATAAGAAATAATTTCAATTCCCTTTTTTTTTAAAGAATTTTCTTTTTAAATATTTTATTTATTATTTTTACTTTATGTATATGAGTATATTGCTTGCATGTAGGTAGGTGTACCCGTGTTGTTCAGGACAGCAGTTAACTACCATGTAGGTGCTGGGATTTGAACCTGGGTCCTCTGCAAGAGTAGCCAGAGCTCTTAACTGCTGAGCCATCTCTCCAGTCCCTCAATTTCTTTATATTTGTTAGAGTTTTGTTCATGGTCTCTAATGGTATCTTTGTAAAGAATTCCATGGGCTGCTAAGAAGTGTTCTGCAGTGTGTGGATGAAATATTCTGGAGATGCCTGGTAAGTCCATTTAATATAAAATATGTCATTGAATTCTGATGTCTCTTTGTTGAGATTTTTGTGCAGGGGGCCTTGTATATGTATGAATGGGTATTGTAGTCCCCTAATATTGTTGCATTGAAGTCAAGTCATGTCTTTACATCCTAATAGTACTGATTTATGAAATTTGTATGTTTAGTACATACATGTTTAGAATTATAATATCCTCTTGATGGACTGTTTCATTTCCAGTGACCTTTTTTGATTTTCTTCTAATTTTGAGTAAAGGTTTAGTTTTTAGAAATTAGAATGCTATACTTGCTTGCTTTCAGTTTTCATTAGCTTTGCTTAACTTTTCTCATTCTTTCACCCTAAGGGTGTGTTTGACTTTATAAATGAAGTGATTGTTCATGGATCCTGAGATTGTTTTACTTTGTTGTGCTTTAAATCCAAGTCTTCTAGTTTGTGTCTAGCAGACTTGGGGTACTGAGACAGAATTTGGGGCTATTGCTGAAAGGCCTATATTAATTCTTGTCATTTGTTGTTTGACACTTGCCTACTCTTCATTTCCCTATTTGCTATTCTAGTTGAGCTTATTCTTTCCGACAGCCTCCTGGAGCCCCTCAAATATCTTCCGTAGTACTGGCTTTGTGGTCATGAATGCCTGTATTTTGTGTTTATCATGAAACGCTAATCTTTGTCCTAGCATTATTAAGGATAGCTTTGCTTAACTTGGTCATCTGGATTGGCAATTACTGTCTTTCAGAGTATCTAGTAATTTTTATTGCCTAAAGCTGGTCCTCTATAGGTGCTTTAGTGGAGATCTTGGAAACAATATTTCTGGAGCTCTGTCACGCTCATAACCATTTCCTCCTACTTTCTATAAGATGACTATTGAAAGTCTTAGGTAAAAAAATCACTTTTCAAATATGTCTGTGCTTGTTTCAGAACAGCACATTGACTTACAACTCTTGGCATTTTTTCTGTTCCTTGCTTTGGTTTATTACTCGGGATTACTGTAATCAATCATACGTGGGGGTTCTTAATCACCTTTTTGATTTATCTCTTTTTTCAAATCTTTTTAATCTTCATTTCAAAAACATCCATTTTTTTGCTGCTCTAAAGCAATCTTATTTTTTCACACATATTTTTTAGCATCCTACTCATTATTTTAAGGTGATTTTTTGTTTCTTAAATTCCTAACTTCTCCTTAATTTCTGTTACTGATTTCTGAGTTTTTCTACTTCGTGTTTCTGTTACTCCTTAATAACTGCTCCTCTTTTTAGTATCTTTCTACTTACCTTGAAATTATATGTGATTCTTATCACCAAATCCTTTTAACTTCCAGTTTCTTTTAATAAGATGATGCTATACAGCATTCCTTTCTGCATGAAATAACTACTATCATCACAACTTTGGCTTAGCCTGACTGCTAAACATAGTCACATTGGGCTTGTTGATAGTTGTGCTCATTCATTAAAGGAGTGCTTAGCAAGGTCACTGGACCCTCACCTGAATATCCAGCCACTCTTCCCAGCCAACTAGTCCAGCCTTGGAAGACAAAAGAAAAATCAGAAGTACCCAAAAGAGGGATGCTTTTGTAAGCCCTTGTCAAGAAACTTCAATGGACTCTCATATGAACATTTGAAATTTGCCCGGTTCTGACTTTTTTCTAGTTCCCTGTCTAGAACTTGTAATGCTCATTACTCTTGCCTTTACTTCTCCTTCACATCTCCTATTCATGATTCAAGACTTTCTTCTCCTCTTAGAGACAAGACTTATGCAATTTGGGAGTCTTTTAGTTAGTCCCACTGAAGGGGTACTCCAATTGCCTCACCCTGCATCCCTGTTCAGCATGGAAGAAGCCAGAGTGGTCTGCGTCCCTATTCCCTATTGGCAATTTGGGTAACCTCTTCAGAGGGTGGTGTGATAAGAATAGGAGGTAGGAATTGTCTAGGTAGTTAGGGTAAAAAGACCCCAAAGAAATGTGGCCAGTTTCTGGACTAAAAGTCAAAATGTCTTTGTGCCTGTTAGCAACATACTCTATTCCAAAATCCAAAAACGTCAAAAGTATTTGGGAGCTTGTAACTATCTTTAAAAGATTTCAGGGTTACCTCTTTGGTGGGGGGGGGATGTTGGAGGAGAGGGAGTGGGCATGGATTTGATCAAAACACCTTATACGCATATATGAAATTCTCAATAAAGTTTTTGTAAAAATTAAAAAAGGGCTGGAGAGATGGCTCAGCAGTTAAGAGCACTGACTGCTCTTGCAGAAGACCCAGGTTTGAATCCCAGCACCTGCATGAGGGCTAACAACCAGCAGTAACTCTGGTTCCGGAGGATCTGACACCTTCTTCTGTCTTCTGTGGGCACTGATTTTTAAATTTAAAAATCTGATTGAAATAGAAAAAGAAATTATGTGATACACACCATTGTTTGTGCATTATCATGGAATGATTTAATTAATCTAGAAATATCATGCTCCTCTCTCTCAGTCTTTCCTCATTTGAACTTTGATGATAATTTTCCTTGATATACTTCTGTTGTTTATTTTTATGAGCACATTCTTTGTTTATATTTTAAGAGTTATATTTGGCAAAGATAGTTTTGCTAATATCAGAGATCTTTCTATTGATATAAATTAGAAATGCCTTTTAAAGTATATCTTCAAAACCATGATCAATAATACCTAGATAAATGCTCACTAGTATATTAGTATACGAATTTATTTACTATTTGTTATGTTAAAATTCATAGTGTCATTTTTCCAACCTCTTGAGCCTGACATCTCAGCTTTGTTAGGACCCTTGGACAATCCTGGGGGCTTTCCCTGGCTGGACTTGGTGAGTTCCCTTTCCCACACCTCCCTGAGCTCTGTGATTTCATCTCTAAAGGGCCTTTGCCCTCCTGGGGACTGTCCCAGAGCTGCCTTAGTGTGCTCTGTTTCCCACACCTCCTTGCATTTGCCATCCCTGCTCTGCTAGGGCCCTTGTTGACCCTCAACTCCTGGAGCTTTCCCAGACTTGCCTTGCACACAGACATGCTGCAGTTACTAGGATCCTTGTGTCCCAAGACCTCAGAGCTCTTGTAGCCTGACTTATTTACTATCCTGCTCACCTAGGAACCACCTAGCTCACCCTATTGATCCAGATTACTGGAACCACAATGCAAAAATTGCAACTATCCTTAGCTTAGCTGAGACTGCTTTAGAAAACATTTTATTATTTTTATTTTATGTGTATGAGTGTATTGCCTGAATGTATGTAAGCTCACCCATGTCATGCAATGTCATGGGTGTTGGATTCCCTGGAATTGGAATTTCAGATGGTGATTTGAGGGAGACAAGCTTGAGCCTAGGGTGAAAGTCTTATTGACAGCCATACAGCAGGCCCGAGGAAACAGCTGGACTGTTGGAGCCACAAGAAATGCCTTGTGATATTTGCTCCCATTGGCAGATCATGAGACTGATGCCTAGAGCTCGCCACTCCCTAATCACCACCCTTAAAATTCCAAATTGCAACACTTAGCTATTCCAACAGTCAAGGTCATGTGGTTTCCAGGAATCCAGGCTCTGTAATCTGAAACCCATCATGCTAATGAGGCATCCTACCCACTATTCTGTGATAGTATGTTAAATCTGTTATGCTAATAGGATGCTAAGTCTGTTATGCTAATAAGGTATCGTACTTGCTGTGTTGTGATTGGACCACTACCCCTATATAAGCTTGTGCCTTCCTGCAATAAAGCAGATCTGTGTCACTGAACCTGGTCTCCTGCATCTGAATGCAGTGACCCTGGCACAGACTCCTCACCAGCCCTGAGGTCCAGACCAGATGACTGATCGGAGGAACTGAAAGAGCAGGAGAGTGGCCATAGCTGGAGGAGAGCAGCCACAGCCGGTGACCAGTTATTAGCTGACATGTGGGTTCTGGGAAACAAACTACTCAACTGGGCCATAACTTCAGAAGTTGAGGAGAGAGCAAAGCTACAAATAAACACTCCATGAAGATGAGATCACCTACCCATACCATGTAATACCACCAATGACAGTAGCCCAGACCCTAAGTCTCATTGTAAAAAAAAAAAAGACAATGTGAATAACCAAGATAATATGAAAAACACAAACATGAGTAACCAAGATAATATGAAAACCAAGGTAATTAGCACCTCTATCATAATGTTTCATGAGAATGACAACTTAGTGGATGCACAGGACAGTGATTTAAATATAGCAACTACAAATATGTTCAAGGAACTCTAAGAGGATGTGAAAGAAGATTAAAACAGGGCTGGATAGATGGCTCAGTGGTTAAGTGCGCTGGCTGCTCTTGCCGAGGAACTGGGCTCATTTCCTAGCACCCATATCATAGCTAACAACCATATGTAACTCCAGTTCCAGGGGAATCAAATGTCTTCTTTGGATCTCCATAGTCACTGCATGACATGAGTGCACTTACACACATGCAAACAATACACTCATTCACATAATATAAAAAATAATAAAATATTTTAAAAAGATTAAATAAAGGATCTCTCTGAGTTCAAAACCAGCTTGCTCTGCATAACAAATTCCAGGGCAGTTGAGGCTACAGTGAGTCTGTATATCAAAATCATATATATACTGGGAAAACAAACACAAACATTTGAAAGAAATAACTAAAACAATTCAAAACATGAAATTTTAATTCAATAAAGAGAGAAAATTTCTGAAGCAAAGTCAAACTAAAATAAAGCTGAGAAACTCAAACAAAAACCTTAGAGGAAGACACAAAAAGGAAACGGAGGAGATGGAGCAGAGAATATCACATCTTGAAGACAAGCTCTGGGAAATGGATGGTTCAATTAAAGAAAATGAAAAATTGAAAATAACTCAGGAACAGAATGTGCAAGACCTCTGAGACGCTGTATAAAGACCAAACCTACAAATCACAGGCATAGAAGAAGGAGAAGAAACCCAGGTCAAAATCACAGAAAATGTTTTTAAAAAAAAATTTATTACTTGTTAATTTTATGTCTATTAGTATATCGCCTGCATGTATGTAAGTGCACCCATGATGTGCAATGCTCATGGAGGTCAGAAGAGGGTGTTGGATCCCCTGGAATTATGGGTGTTGGGAACCAACCTGAGTCCTCTGCAAGAGCAGCCAGTGCTCCTACCTGCTAAGCCATCTCTCCAGGCCCCAGAAAATATTTTTAATAAATCACTTTTAATAAAAGTGAAGAAGAAAATTTCCCAAATCTAACTAAAGAAATACCTATCAATATCAATACATCCCTCAACTCTCAGTAGAGAAGCATCATTACACAGCAGATGATGATTGATACAGAGAACCACAACTGGTCAACCTGCAGAGATTGTATGGGTAGACTGCTTATTCTTGAATAGGAAATGTGTATCAAACTTCTGTCCCTCAAGGCCCATGGATCATTGAAGAAGAGGGCCCAGGAAGATTGTAAGAGCCAGAGGAGGTGAAAGACCACAAAGTAATGGGAGTTTTCCAGGCAGCTGGTCAGTTACTCATATGAACTGGCAGCAATGGTGACAGCCTGCAAGAGCCCCACAGACAAAATCCCAGAGTAGTCGTGGGAAGTAGATAAGAAACCCCAACACTACCTGAGGAGCTATTAGCAACCAATGGCTACTGGGAAGGGGAGATCAAGTCTTTTTTAAGGCTGAGACTCTTGGTAGTTTGTCCAGGCTCCAATGGATGAGCCCAACTCAATGAGCATTTGGGGACACAAACCTGACTCCATAGGCCTTTATATATTAGAGTCCAGGAAATATGGTGGGAGGTTCATAAGAGTGGGTGCATTTGCTGAAGGGGATCTAAATATGATTAAAATATATTGTATGAAATTAATAAAAATTCAATAAAAAATGAAAAAAATAATGACTGATTATGATTTTTGCTATCATATCTAAGACTGTGATTATTGTTTTGTTATACCAATACTAGTTCAAATTGCTAGTTAATTTTTAGAATATATTCTTCAGAATTGAATTGCTAGGTTGTATATTTCTATATTGCTAATCTGAAAGATTACACATTTATGAAATACTGGCATTATACAAAATTATTAATTTCATGACTCTCCCCAATAATTTGTCAATTTTGTAATACAACAATTTTATCTTTATTTAAAGATAGATTCCTTTGATGAACAATAAAATTTAATGTAACCATACTTCATCGATCCTTTGAATTTCTATTTTGAATTGTCTATTTAAAGTTACTCTAAAAATTACAAAATAAAGCAGACCACAACAATAAAAAACGTTTTAGTGTTCCAGTGTTAGTAAGCAACACCTGAAAACCACTTAGGACTTTCTCACTTTTCACTAACATTGATTGTGTTCGATCCTTTTTGAAACCCTAGATTATTTCTCTGAAATCATTAAATCCTTGCCCATCTTTTTTTCTTGGTTTTTAATTCCACTGCTGTCCCTCTAATCAAAACTACGTGCGTCTGCGATTCTCCTCTACCCATTCTCCACCCTGGAGTCATGGGGCTTTTAAAGAATAGTTCTCTCTAATCCTTTGTGTTTAAAAAGACTTTCCCAAACACAAGATGCTCTTTTTCCAAACACAAGCTGTTCTCTTTTATGACATTGTTATTTTCAACAGATTGCTTTCATTATTATTCTTTATTAGAAATTTAGAGAACTTTAGGCATATTATTTCTTTCATTCAAGAGTTAACAAAATAAAATCTTTCTGATGAAAGTTTTTTTTTTTTTATTATTACCACTAATGGAGGATTTATTGTATTGCATTCTATTGTATGTGTTTGAAATTCTGAGTTATATGCAGCCTGTTCCATATAGTGTTATGTATACAATGTTTATGTTCACTTAAAAACAGGGTGCATTCTCAAGTAAAGTGCAGTTTTCAGATCTTCTGGGTCCTTAATACCATTTGGTTCCCCTGTTCTATCATCTATTGAGACAAGTGTGCTAAAGCTTTCTGTTTTTTATCTATTTCTCCTTCATGTCTTATAGTTTCTGCTCTATAAATATTACCACTGGTATTTGGTGAATGGATATTAAAATCTTTGCTATGAATTGTGAGTTTCGCATCATAGAATGTTCTAGTTTATACTCCTTAAATATTTTTTTTTGTCCTAAATTCTACTTCATTTTAGATCAAAATCAGGGCCCCTTATTTCTTCTTACTTACTTCTGCTTGGTAAATTTTTGCTCAAGTTTTTGTTATTTCACTTTTCAATTCACATTAGATAGGCATTTTGCATAGAGCTTTTTAAAATCCATCTTAAATCTCTTTTTACCATGCTACTTAAGCCCACAAATATGTATTCATATAATTGGTACATTTGATCTCAGTTCTATAATAATAATATAATGCAGTAAGTTTTGCATTTTGCTTTGTTCTTTGACCCCTTTATTTCTTTCACATGAGAAGGTGCTATCTCTTTCTAGTGGTGATCTTACACTAATACATTGCTATATTGAGCTTAACCACACCTTTGTTCTCCAATAATTTTTCTTATCATTGCTATCAGTATCAGTAAATAACCACTTCTTTCAGTCATAAATATAGTTTTAGGGCTGTAGTTCCAAATCAAAGTGCTTTCAATCTTTAAACTCTTCATTTATCTGTTTAAACATCTTTCACTCCTAGCACCAGTGACTTAATTAATAAATACACTTAGTTTCCATTTACTCTACCTTTCCTCTCCCTGTTTTCAAATTGCCTGTGTTAATTTTAGAACACCAGAGCCTATCATGTGAGTATTTTGACATCTTTACCTCTACATTTTAGATAATAAGAACAGTCTGAAGCTACTCTAGACATCACAGCCTTCAGAATTTTTTTTCTGAGATAGTTTCCTCAGGAAAGGCCCGTGGCCATGATATTCCTGTTTGACCATGTATAAAACTAGTGTATGGACCCACACTGAAGGACATTTGGGGACACAAATCAGACTCTATAGGCCATAGTATACACATAGAGAGTACATTAAACTGGGAGGGAGGCAATGTAGGGTAGTATGGAGAGAGGAGGGTTTCTAAATGCCATCAAGCTATATTGTATTAAAGTTGCAAAAATTCAATTAAAAAGAAAAATCTTGGACCACATTTATTTTCTCCAGTATTTAGCAGTTATTTTCCTCTTTTATAGCTTTAAAGATCGCTGCTGAGAACTGTGACTCCTCGTTTTCATCCTCATTTTGCTTCCTGATTTATGTATTGTGTGCAGTGTTAGGAAGAGTGGGAGCAGGGACCTAATTCTCATGTCTAAAAACAAATGCTCCTATTTAATATCTCGATTACTGCTCGGATTCCATGAAGGGTGATGTGTGTACTCTGAGGAAATCTGCTCTCATCTGCTTCTTGTTGAGTTATGGTTTTAAGCAGAGTTTTGTTGCATTGCACACTTTCAGGATCAGTAAAATAATTGCCTATTTCATCACTCAGTCCTGCTAGTCTTCCTCACCGGCTTTTAAAGTCTTCTCTGGTGCTCCTTACGTGTGAGCAGGTTTTCCTTTTGTTTTTATTTATTAGTTGTTTAATCTCCTTCTTTTACAATGGTTTTTCTGGGGGTACGTCACGTTCAGGGTGCTCTTATTTTAGTTATATTAATGAATATTTTTCTTTTTCCCATGCAGTTTTGGTGTTTATCAGTTCTTCCCTTATATCATCCTATTATCTAGCTACATAATTTCTAAGATTTTGGATTTTTTTCTTTTGAAAGAAAAGTAGGCAAATTGTCTATCTTGGACAGCTTCCAGGAGGAAGAAAGTGGACAGGAAAAGAAATAGTCATTCCTTTGGAGTGAAAGTCTAATAAAGCAGGCAGGATCAACAGTAGAGGTCAGGAAACAGCTGCATGGAGTACTGAGTGGGGTGTGGAGTCCTTCGGCGAAAAAAATGAGACTGTCCAGTGTCAGACTATTGTCCCATGTAAGCATCGCTATAACGTCGGCCAGCATGTTAGTTACTTTCTGTTTGCTCTGTTAAAATACCATAGCCACGGCAACATATAGAAGGAAGTGTTTATTCTATCATAGCAGGAGGCAGCTGGAGGAGAGAGCTTAGAACTCACATCTTTAAGCATGGGTGGGAAACAGGGTGAGAAACTGTAAGTTAGGCAGTCTAAGAACTCTCCAAGTCAGCGTTCAGTGATGTACTTCCTCCAGCAAAACCACACCTCTGCAAAGAGTGCCACCAAATGACCAAGCATTCAAATAGTTGAACCTATGGGAGACACCTCACTCAAACCACCACATTCCACTCCCTGCCTCCCATAGACTCAACACCATATCATAATGCAAAATTTATTTAGTCCCCCATAATCATTAATAGTCTCAACTCTATTCAAAAATCCCAAGTCTCGGGGCTGGAGAGATGGCTCAGTGGTTAAGAGCACTTGACTGATCTTGCAGAGGATCTAGGTTTGATATCCAGCACCCATATGGTAGCTATGAACCATCCTTAACTCCAGTTCCAGGGAAATCCAAAGCCCTCACCTGACCTCTGGGGCACTGCATGACATGGGTGCACTCACATACATGCAGGCAATACAGTTGTATACATAAAATAAAAATAATAAAGAAAATGTTTTTAAAACGTCCAGAGTCTCTTCTGAGACTCAAAGCAGTCTCTTAACTATAAGCTCCTGTAAAATGAAAAGACAAATTACATACCTTCAACATACAAAGGCACAGGACACACATTTACATTGCAAAAGGCAGGAACCAGGCATAGTGAGTCAACAGATCAAAACAAGACCTAAAACCAGTAGAACAGACACCAAATTCTGTAGCTTCATGTCCGATGTCTGGGACTTTAGTTCCAAAGGACTAAGATATGTCAGCCCCACCAGCTTTGAGCCTGCAACAAATATCTCTCTTTTGGGCTGGTACCACTCCTTGTGTACAGTTACCCTTGGCGGATGTCTCACAGCTCTGCCACGTCCGACAACTTGCTTTTCTTTTCAGGCTTGAGTTTCACAGCTTCATGCAATGGCCTCTTGGGCATTCTTGATTTTCTTTATGTATTCAGAGAGAGCATCTTCTCTCCTCTTTCACCGTGGCTTTGAAATGAAGTTTGAGTGCCGGCTTTTCCTAGCACACACCCACTCACTTTGGTCCTTCTAGTGATGTGAGCACACCCATCTCTAGTCAGTAGTTTCTTCATGTTAATGATTTATAAAACCATAAATATCATCATTTTAGAGAGAAAACACAGCTATAGAGTAAATAACAATTCATCAGCTACATTTTCAGATAAGGAAACTTGGTTCTTTCCATGGTCACCATGTTTGTAGTTGTTTCCACATATTGTATTATTTGGCTCCTTATAATTGTATCATATTTCAATGAACAAAATAGATGGCAAGTTTCTAAAACTCAAGGATAGTTTCATTCCTACTAGAATCTTCTGAAAGTGTCTGGGCAGAGTGTAGGATGTAGGGGAAAGCATTTATTCAGGTGACGTTAGATAAATACATCTATTCTTTCAAAAAATATTACTGTGTACTTTGTGCTAAGTGAATGTCTTAGGTACTTGGTGACTGTCAGCTGAGAAAGGTTTCTTTGTAGTTTTTAGAAATATCTATTTTACTACTAGAGCTGAGGCTTTAGCATGAGAAGTCAATGAGAAAGTAGAATGACAAACAACTTTTGCAGATGTTAATGGTCCTTAGACATACAGGGAATAACTGAGCACAGGAAGGAATGTAGAGGGTGTAGTTTTTAATAGTATTATTACCGGGGGGACTAAACTTGAGACCAAACGTGAAGCAATTTGAAAGCTGTGCAATGTCCTAAGCAGAAAGCAAAGCAAATGCAAAGGCCTGAGCACTGACTGTAGGAAGCCAGAGGGAGTAAGGCAGACTAAAGCAAGGAGACGGAGGAGGGTGACAGGGTCGGCGGGTGATTGTCAGACTCTGGGTGGACTTGAGAGGGTCAAGAGCAAGGGTTAGACTGCACAGGTTTCGTTATGCCAAAGAACTTTTCTGTGAGATATTTTTACTATGCAATAGGCGGTACTCCAGAGTCTGAGGAATATTGTGTTTGAATTGTAATTTTGAAAGATAATTCTGGTCTCTTGTTGAAAAGGCATGCTGGCAGATGGCTAAGAGGAAGGTAAGACCCTTAAAGAAGTTGCTTCAGTAATCCAGGTAAGAGAGAATGGTGGCTTGAACAGGTGGTAGGGATGGAGGTCAGGAGAATTTACATTTATACATATAGTCAATGAAATTTTCTTAAAGCAAGGCTCTTTCTTTGAAAATGTTAGATGTGAGGAAAAGAATAACCATGACCTAAGGTGTTTTGCTTTGTTTCATTCTTATCCGAGTAACTGGTAAAGTGACTAATTTATTCTGGTTTACTCAGAAAAGGCCTTCGTCGTGAGACTCCCATCAGCTGAGATGAGAAGAGAAGAAATAAGACTGGGAAGAAAAGAACATTAAGACCACATGAAAATGGGGACAGGTGTACTCTGAAAGGCAAAGGAAGAAAGTATGGCCAGCAGGAGGGACCGGTCATCTCTACAAATGCCCGCAAGAGACGAGGGTTACGGAAACGGATCTGCGATGCTGACGTTGGCAATGTGGAGATGACCCTGAGAGCTGTTTCTACCACACAGAGCATGATGGAAAAGGGCCATTGTTCAATAGCAGTTTCCTTCAAACTGAAAAGATCCTCCAGAAGGGAGAGGGAGACTCATGTGCCTCAGTAGGCAAACAAAAGGTGGCATGCATGTTATAGGAGAAGAGAAACTTGGAAGATTCTGGAGGGCCCCTCCTCAGTCATATAAAAAGGAGTAAACATCTGCTGGGGGAGGAGACTCTGACCAGGTGAACTGTAGAGAAAAGAAAGTTACAGACTGTTGGACTTGTCAAACTACATGTAAATTGTGTAGAGTGCCAGGGTTCCGACTTTGGTGAGTCATCACCTGTGCTGAGATGGGCTCTTTGGTGATGCACCTGCTTTCGAGGAGTTCCTGCTCCTGTAAGTAACCCCTCACACATACTCCTGTTAGTAACCCAAATGAAAACTCTGTGGTTCACCAAGTTGTACACTAGTCCAGTCATTTCTTTGATCTCTCACGGGTTCCTTTTCTGGGGAGAATACACGTGTGTTGTGTGTTCCCAGGAAAAGTCCGTCACACAGCAGCCATGGAGAATGGGAGGAGAGGCTTCACAGGCAGCAAATGCATACTCCCATTATTTCAAGGAGTTTGTAGAAATGGATTAGACAATTACAGACACAACTGGCAGAAAGTTTAAAGTGACATTTTCATATTACTGGACATGCTACAGTAGAGGGAAAAAAGAATCTGTTCATAAACAATGGAAGTGTTTGAGGGGTTTTCTTGCTAAAAGTAGATAAAGTTACACAAGAAAACTCCATACTAGAACAATCCACATTCTGTCCACAATAGACTTAGACAAAAATAAATAGCAGTAAAATGGTCAAGAGTTGGCCCATAAGAATAAATACCAGAGTTGGTGCTGTAGCTACTACAGGTGCTGTAGACTTGTAGATGGAGTCCAGCACTTTATATGTCTGCACGGCACCAAACTGCTTACTGTATAGAGTGACTCAGAGGCAGTGTCTGGAACATATCTGCCTTCCACTTACTGTTGTAGAGGTTACTGTATGCCTCAGAACATTTTCCAACCACTAAGTATTGAAATAAGAATCTGTTTCAGAGTATGTTTCTTTTTCACAAATAGAACTTTTTATTGCATTTTTGATGTTTTTACACATAAATAATGTGCTTTGATCAAATCCATCCCCTGTTTGCTCTCCTCCAATTCCTCCTCTGTTCCTGAATACCACTTTTTTCCCCAATTTCATGTGCTCTTCTAAAATAACCCCACTGGGTCCACGTGGTGCTGCCTGTTTATGTGTGGGTGTAGAACCATCAACTGCAGTGTGGAGAGTTTCTCAGGGCTGCAGCTCAGAATTTTTAAGTAACCAGACAATTAAATCGATGTGTCTGCTTTTCTAGAAGTGTTATACATTTGTACCCAATTAAGTATGCTGCAATAATCTCTGTATTGAATTGAATGTCAACATTCTGTGCAGGAACTTGTTCAAACTCCGGGATACCAGGTCCACTCCACTATGGGCTGGATATAGTTACACACTTACTGTTTCTGTTCATCCTCCGTATTCTAATTTCTGGGGTTCTGTTAAATGATTACCAGCTCATTTTGATATTGAATTTAAGCCTCAGCTATTTTATCTGGCTTTTTAAAAAAAGTTTAAGCTTACTTGCTGACCTCACCTAAATCAAGTTTGAAGTGATCAGCGAAAGGAAAGCACATGAGAGAGCAGACAAGCTGTCGGTAATTATATAAGAAGCACTAATTAACACTATCTAGCTGAAGCAAGTTTGTCTGTTAGTGCCACTTACACCCTATCACACCAACCTGAGGAAATATCCTGTACCCAGTGGTGTTTTTGTGTCTGGCATAAAAGAACCATTGATACTTCTGAACAGCTTCTGAGAGGGACTTTGCACTGAGAGACAGAAAGCATGCACTTGTATTTCCAGTCAGTATTTGCAGTCCTACTTACTACTTTTTACAATTATTTAAATGATTCAGAGCATTATCTAAACTATAAAGAAACATAAGAACTTCAAATGGTTCATGTTACCTCAAAAGTCCAAACAATTTTTAAAATGTGTATTACTTATAAAATAGCTTTATGATTCAGGTAAGGTCAACAATTCTGCCTTTTGTGCTAGATCTTACCACTACAGCCATAAGTATTTTGAGGTTTAAAGGTAATTAAGAATTTAAGGAATGTTTAAAATAGGTAGGAGAAACAATGCATATTTTTCTTTCTCTGCTCTCAAAAGCCTTCTAAACTGAATGAAAAGAACTGAAAATAAAGCATGTCCCATTATACCACCTTCCATCTGCATCTCTCAATCACTTTTTCTCTGTCTCTCTGTCTCTGTCTGTCTCTCTGTCTCTGTCTCTGTCTCTCTCTCTCTCTCTCTCACACACACACACACACACACACACACACACACACACACTCCTGCATATGCTTAAGAATGTGTGCTGTAAATAAAGAATTTGAAGGAAATTCATTAGGGGATATAGAATTTCAATATATGGCCTTTTAAGAGTTCTAGGCAATAAACAACAGCTCTGAATACTGTGCTGTAAACAGAACATAGGAACAAATAAGACACATGCCAAAGACTCTTGCAAAGCGTATTCTTCAAGGGAGGCGTCAGCAGAACTATTTTTAATTTTCCTTCCCTAAATGAGATTGTCAAAAAAATTCTGCAATTTAATTTTTGAAAAGATAATGAAAACAGTCAAATGTCTATTTTAAATTCCCTATATAGCTTGTTACATTAACGAATTTAGTAATTATGAAATGATGGTAGTTCAAAAGAGTTTTCATCTCAACTTGTGGAGGAGAAATTGTTTTTAGGCTTTTCTACAGCATTGTCCACATTTCCTTCAAGAGTTGGTGGCGATTCGTCCATTTTCTAAGAATATCATCGCTGCTGACACTGGGCTTTATTTATTATTTATTTACTTATTGCTGGTTCCACGTTCACCTGGAATTCATTATGTAGCCCAAGCTGGCCTGTCTCAGCTCCCAAGTGCTGGGTTACCATTTGGAGCCACCACATCCAGCTAGGTTTTTAAAATTTATTTCTGGACAGAAAAATTTTAATCCACTACTGATAGTACTAGAGGAAATGTTTTGAGACCCCAGAACCACCCATTACTTTCTGATTCTTTATATAAATGGGTTTATTGTTCTAATTTCCAAACGTAGTGCTTTCATTTTTCACCTTTGTTTTCAAAAGTTTTTTTTTTTTTTTTTACAAGTATTAGAGTTTATTTAAAGCGATAGCACACAGCTGTCACACTATCACACTACCAGGAAATAAGTGATGAAGCTACAAGTCAGACATTCTAGAATTGGCTATTATCATTGCAGGCTAAGAGCCCTTCCTCACACACAAGTTCAAATAGTTTTCTTAATTAAAACCAGAGAATTGTGATGTATTCTACTTTAAAGTAAAGGCTTTATGGGTTCAGGATTTGTTTTCAAGCGTGTTCATAGCTGCTGGAGTGGCTAGAATCAGTGTCAGTTCCCTCTCAAAGGCATCTAGAAAGGGGGGAAAAATTTAGCCTTCATTTTAGAACAATAGTGGGTTGTCTCCCTTAGCTTCAGGTGGGCACCACAGTCTTGCAGACCAAGATGTAAAGTTTTGCATCTGAGCAGCACTTTCTGCTTAGAAACAAAATCATCAATGAGAAATAATTGTCTAAATAACATTTTATACGGCCTTAAGCCTACTTTCTGGGAACTGTAATCCCTGAACACTTAAAGAAATATACTGATCACTTTAATCTTTGGTTATACTTTCTTTTTGGATGTTTAAGATCATACAGCTGGCCCAGATAAATCAGTTTATTTTTACTCTTCAGGTCATTGGGGGATCTGTTCCCCGGGGTCACATGGGCTTGGGAGGAGCCCCTGGCTCCTTTCTTTTACCAGTTCCATCTATTTGCAGATAAATCAAAGGTCCTGCTCGACCATGGCTGGCTTCATTTGGAAGCATGGACGAAATGTTTCCTCTGTGTTGACCCTTCTCTTTGTAGATTGGACACTGGTTCAAGTCCATTTGGTGGGGTCTCCATGGCCTCCCTGAACAGGAGGACAGGTGACTCACCACTGTTACAGGATATTTTGAAGAGATACTTCATAGTCCTCTGGAACTTAGTTGACCTTGGTGGGCAAAGGAGCAAAACCTGTCCTTTAAGTCCCTCTGACCAGATTAGTATAGGCCTCAACATATGGGTGTTAAACATCCAAGAAGGTTGGTTCCACAAGTTTGGTACTTTTAATTACTACGTGCTATGTACATAAAGCGCGGGCAAAAACCAAACATTGTCAGATAAGCCTTAACTAGACATATATTTTCTTCCTTAAACCAGTTGACTAAACTATGACCTTAGACATTTTAAAATTATGTGTATATTATTTTTGTCTCATCCTTCGCAATCTTTCACAGACCTTCATCACTTGCTTAGGCTTTCTCATTTTTTCTGTCTGTTTTGGAAAATATCTCCATTGCCATATCCTTTTAACATCTCAAGTCCAGCCTTGGCAGACAAAAGAAAAATGAGGAGGAATACAATAAATGGATACTTTTGGAAGCTCTCATCAAGAAATCCCAATGGACTCTCATATGAACATTTGAAATTTGCCCTGTTCTGACTTTTTTCTGGTTCCCTGTCTAGAACTTGTAATGCTAACTACGCTTGCCTTTACTTCTCCTTCACGTCCCCTGTTCACCAGCGAAGGACTTCATTTTCTCCCTACAGATAAGAGTTATGCCATTTGGGAGTCTTTCAGATAGACCCAGTGAAGGGGTATCCCAATGCCTCACCCTGCATCCCTATTCAGCATGGAAGAAGCCAGAGCAGACCGCATCCCAATTCCCTATCTGCAATTTGTGTAACCTCTTCAGAGGATGGTGTGATAAAAAGAAGGTTGTAGGAATTGGTTAGGCAGTTAGGATAAAAAAGACCCCAAAGAAAAGCAGCCAGTTTCTTGGCTAAAAGTGAAAATGTCCTTGGGCCTCTTAGCAACATACTCTGTTCTAAAGGCCAAAAAATGTCAAAAGTACTTGGGAGCGCTTATCTAATCTCTAAAAAATTTTAGGGTTACCTCTTCAGAGGGGGGAATGTTAGGGTAGCAAAAAGCCTCATTAAAAAAATAAAAGAAAGAGTAATTGTATGAAGTCAGAAAAAAGTGATGGTGAGATATGGGAGGTGTTGGAGGGGAGGGAGTGGGCATGGATTTGATCAAAATACCTTATATGCATGTATGAAATTCTCACTAAAGTTTTTTTAAAAGTTAAAAAAAGAAAAAGGCTTTATTTCACAAATGAAGCAATATCTACTATCATGTAGGGTGTTTTTGGAAGTTGACATTTGTATGCAAATAGATTAAGCAACACACGGGAATTTGAGTCATCTATCTCTCAGGACCATTGTGGATAAGTCGAGGTGTGTTTGAGAGTGGAAATCATGAGAAATGAAGTATCAGACATTGGATGGGGGCAGATAGGACACCACAGGTCGAAGAGAACTGCATTTGAGGAAAAGGGAAATCCTTCTCACTCTACTCAAGGTGGTCTGCCTCGCCCTCACCTTCTATCAACACTATAACAGCAAAATGGCTGGACACAGGTCAGCTGCAACCAGCCGTCCAGCTGGAGGTCCCAAGGTGAGCTGGCTTAGCAGGGAAAATTCAGTGAGCGACCACTCGCACCAATACCACTAGATGCTGAGGCCCACCATTTCATGAAAGAAGATACCTCCTTCATGCAGGTAGATTGAGGATAGCCAAGCCTCTTTTGCTGGCCTATAAAATACCACAGGATGAAACTGTTGAGGGCACAGCTCAGTATGCCAACTCAACTGAAATTAAGACTTCAAATGGCTTAATATTAAATGAATAGAAAATTATCAATAGTTTAATATACTCTGTACTAATTTTAAAGACATATATCCTAGAAATAAAAATTTTAACGTTTTTCTCTGTTATCTGAATGTACTATCCCAATTAAGAGATGCCTGAGTTAGACAGATCTGGATTAAAAGTGTTCTGGAGAGGGACAGGAGAGATAGCTTAGCAGTTTAGAGCACTGGCTGCTCTTGCAGAAGATCCAGGTTTGAATCCCAGCACCCACAGGGCAGCTAACTACTGTCTATAACTCCAGTTACAGGGGATCTGACACCCATTCTGTCTTCTTCCAGGGCTGCATGACAGAAGTGCACTTACATACATGCAGGCAAAACACATAAAAGAAAAACAAATCAAAACCTAATATGCTAATAGTTTTGGTTTAAATATACTAGCTGTTCCTACAATAATGGCAATTATTATTTGAAGTGTGAAGAATCACCCCAAACGTGGGTAGCACTTTCTGGTGGCAGCTAAGATGAAAGATCATAGGAGAAGGAATTTATTTGGTCCACGGCTCCAGGGATAGAGGCCATAATGGTGAATGTCTTAGCTGCTTTTCTGTTGTGATAAAACACCATGATGAAGGGAACTTATGAAAGGAAGGGTTTGTTTAGCTTACATTTCCAAAGATGTAAAAGTCCATCATGGTGGGGAGGCAACGTGGCAGCAGTGGCTGGAGCAGAAAGAGGAGCGCTCACATCTTCGCAAGCAGAGGCTAACTGGGGATCTGGCAAGGCTTAAGAACGCTCCAAGCCGGCCCCCAGTGATGTGCTTCCTCCAGCATGGCCACGCTTTCTCAGACGTCCTAAAACAGCGCCAACAACTGAGGGCAAATTTTCCACATTGGAGCCTATGGGGGGAGCATTGTCATTCAGATCACCACAGTGGGGAAGACATGGCAACCGGAGCAGGAAGTTGAAAGATCACATCTCAGCTACGCAGGCAGAGGAAACAGAAAGAGAAACACTCAAACCCCACCCGGTGGTGTGCTTCCTCCTTCACGTCCTAAAGGTTCCATAGCCTCCTCAAGCAGCACCACTAACCAGGACCAAGTGCTCTAATACACGAGTCTACAGGGGGCATTTCTCATCCGAACCACAATGCATGCCGTTCTCTTGTATGCTATAGCAGACATGTAAATTTTCTAAATATATTTGTCAATATAATGAATCCTGATTGAAATTGCAAAAGGAGCTTAAAATTCACTTGAATTATGCTTGTGTGAGTATACCCATCAACCAATTTTAGATAAAGTAAACTGGGAAAAATTAATTGTATCAGTTAATTACCAAATATAATTGCTTAAACTATTACTGAAACATGAATAGAAAAAAATAAATGAAATACTCTAAAGATAAATAGATTCAAGGAAATATGAGAATTTAAAATATAATTGCATTTTTTCTATCAATAGAGAAAGACTTGATTAAAGAATACATGTCACTTGGACTATTAAATTGTGATTAAAAGTTATTTGTCTTTTATTTATATATTGGAAATCTCAAATTGGGATAAAATAATTATATAAAAAGCGAACTAAAATTTTAAGATCACAACTGCCTTTCAAATGAAAGATTAAGAAATTTGTTTATGTGAAGATTTATAATGGACAATGAAATCATAGAAATTATAGTGTTATTTAAAATCATGTACAAGGAGTGTTTAGATTCCAAAGCATACTTGAAGCTATTTAGAAAAATAATGTTTGACCGTGAAATAGGTTAGGACTTAAACATTAGCTTTCTTAGTATTAATGTGGGTAAGGCTTGTAAAACTCAACGATAAATTAAAATGAAATCATGAAATTTGCAGATTAATTGATGGAAGTAGAATCTGTAATACTAAGTGACACAGACTCAGAACATGAAAAATGTTCTCTCTCATTTCTGGATCTTAGCTCAAAACCCTTAGATGTCGGTATATATTCTGATGTAACTGCAGGTGCCAGAATAATGGAAAAGAACCATGAGGGTGAAGGAAAGAAAGAGCTCAAGAGAAGGGGATAGTAGGAGACAGGTGTTATCAGGTGGGAAATGGGAAAAAGGAGGGTACTTCAACTGGGGAGGGCTGTACAGGGGGAGCAAGAGGTGAGATAAATAATGCTTAAATGGTGTGAAAAGGGGAAGTGTATTAGTTCAATGTCCTACTGAGAAATGCATAAAGTATAACTGAAGACTATACAACAAAAACACAGTGCCAGGCAGGAGGAACCTCCCTTTGAATTGTTGGTCAGGGTAGTCCAAGAGACTCCCAAAATAATACGGGCCACTGCCATTGACAGCCTCCCAGAATTTGAATGTTAGACACAATTGCTGAAGAAAAGCCATAATTTGGACACTAGACCTGGAGATATTGACCTGCAACTGACCTGGAAGCCTCTTCACTCAAGGCTGGTCCTCATGGTATGAGAGGATACTGTGCAAGTTGCCAAAGGAGAAAACCAATCAAAGGTCCTATCCAGCTGTAATGCCAAATAAGCAATGACTGGTACGGCAAACTATATCTATTGGTGAAGTAGTGGCACTTTTACCGTGCAGGTAATTCTAATTGGAATTAAGGCATGCTCAATGAGAGGGAATTTATGTATGGTCCTGTAAATATAATCCAATATACATTGCAGGAGAAGCATAGGTCCTAGAGAAAAACCCATTTTGCCACATCCTTAGACAAAGGTAATTTTTTTTGTCTTTATTTTTATTGCATTCTAAATATGCATTCTAATATTTACAGGCAATTGTACCTCTCACCACTCATCGAAGAAGCTACATTTTGCAACAGATGGGGACTAATACAGAGTTCCGCTACTGGTCAAATGCAGAGAAAAAATGTCTGAGAGACACTTAGCCTGACGTGATATATTTTCAGTGCAAACTCTACACATATGATGAATGTGTCTTTCAACTCTTACTAGAGAAGATTTTTTTTTGTGTGCAGAAGATGGTGATCAGTTCAGAAACCCACAACTGACCAATGTGTAGAGAACAAGAGATTGCAGTGTGTTTATTCCTGAATAAGACATCTATTTCAATTTCGATGTCCCAAGGCTCAGAGATCATTATTGAAGAAGGGATAGAAAGTTTGTAAGAGCCAGAGGAGGTGGATTACCATAAGAAAACAGTTTCCCAGATATCTGGTCATACATATGAACTCACAGTAATGGTGACAGCATGCACAAGTTCCATGCAAACTCTAACCAGTCGAAATTCCAACATAGACATGGAGAAGATGGTAAGATATATCAGCCCAACATAAGGAACTTTGATAGCTGATGGCTGTTGGGAGGGGCAAAGACAGTCTATTATGGAACTCTTATTAGGTTCGCCATTCATCAAAAAAGCTTACTTTTGCAACTTATGGAGGTTACTGCAGAATACCACAACTGGTCAGACACAGAGAACATGCATCTGAGAGATGTCCAGTTCTAGGTGACACATCTGCAGCTGAACCTCTACACCTAAGGCTCATGGAACACAGTAGACCAAGGTGGAGAAAGAAAACTAGTGCATTCCTCCACTCTCAACAGTGAATCTTCCTTATGCAACAGTGTAATACATACAGAAGGCCATAACACGTTAAGTTTTAAAGAATAGGAAACTGAAGCGTGTGTGTCCTGGATAAGAATCCTATATTAAACCTCACTCACACGTGGCTCAGAGACCATTGAGGAAGAGGAGGCAGAAAGATTAGAAGAGCCGGGGTGGTTCATGAACACAGGGAAGCAGAGGCTTTCAGGCCACTGGAAGCTGCACATGTGAACTGGTGGCAGTGGTGGCACTGAGCACAGGACCCATGTCAACTCAATCAGACAAGGGCCCAGAGTGGAGCAAAAGAAGTGGGTGGTGGACTGGCTCTAGACTGAGAACTACTGGAGACTGATCAGTACTGGATACGGGAGAATATGCCTTACTTACTATCTCCGGATGGGTTAACTAGACTCCAGTGGATGAATTTGTACCGAAGAACATCTGGGTACAAGTGCTTGACTAGATAGGAATTAACATGCATGAACAAATGATTTGAACACCTACTTCATCAAGGATATACAAATGGCAGCAAGCAAATAGGAAGATGCTTAACATTATTAATGTTACAGAATCGTATCTCCAAACCGCAGACACGACACCCAAGGGGAATCCCTTCCCAAGAGAAATGGAAGCCTCCGCTGCACAAAGCCCTCTACATGCTACATCAGCTTCGTTTGTAATCACCAAAAGTTTTAGATGATCCAAATGTCCTTTAAGCAGCATGGGCAAGCACACTGTGATATAGCCACAGTATGCAATGCACTCTGCAGTTAATAGAACTGAGGTTCTAATAAAGGAACACAGATGAATCTCAACTATAGTCAAAAAGCTTCAAGCCTTTGATGTATATGTGCATGGCATGCTGAAGAAGGTAAAATCACCAGGCTGAGGACAAATTACTGCTGACCAGAGCAGAGGGGTGGGCTGCAAAAGGACAGCAAGAACAGAATGGAATTTTTTGCAGTTGCTGGAGCCCTTCTAACTCCCAAGTGTGCTTGCTGGTGTTTGCACACCCAATTCACTTACCAAAACACCTGGAACTCTGCCCAAAGAGTCAGTGTTACTATATGAAAATTACAAATTAATAGGCTTACTAGACTCCAGTGGATGAATTTGCACTGAAGGATATGTGGGTACAAATGTTTGACGGAATAGGTCTTAACATGTATAGTGGAATACATGGGGTCCAGTCGGGAGTGGGGGTGTGGGGCATGGATCGGGGAGGGGAGTCTAAATATGATTGAGAACTGTTGAATGAAATGTCCAAAAGCCCAATAAAAACACTTTTAAAAATACAAAAAAGATTGTCTCTTTTGTGTCAAGCACAGTATATGACAGTAGTTCTTTATCACACAAACATTTAGCAAGGACGTGCTGTATAAATGACACTCTAAGGTCGTAAAGATGCTGGTAAAATACGTCAAAGCCTGTTTCTTATCTCTGAAGTGTAAAAATTAGAGGGTCACATCAGATTAGAGATGAACTTGTTGGCTTCTTTCTTAGTGTGCACTCATTGTATAAAATGGAATGTCTCATTTAAAACACTTAAATTTAGATATGTCATATATTTTGACCATATAAACCCCCACTATCCTCTCCCATTTTGAAATTTCTTTTTATTGAGCTTTTAAAATTTCATACATTTCCCACTCAATTTCAGACCACCCTCCCCCATCCATGCCTCCCCATGTATGCTGTATACATGCTGAGTCCTATTCATTCAGATGTTCATACCCAAATGTCCTTCAGTGTAAATGTGTCCACTGGAGTCTAGTCAGTCCATCCAGGGGTGGTATATGTCATACTCTCCCTCATCCACCAGCAATCAGTCTCAAATAGTTCTCAATCTAGTGCTGGCCCACCACCTATTTCTTACCTCCACTTTGGGCCCTTGTTTCATTGAGCTGACATGAGTCCTGTGCTCAATGCCACTGCTGCCACAGGCTCACATGAGAAAGCCGCCAGTGGCCTGCAAGCCTCCACCTCCCTATGTTCATGAACCAGCCCTGGCTCTTAACAATCTTTCTGCCTCCTCTTCTGCAATGGTCCCTGAGCCGTGTGTGGGTGAGGTTCCATATAGGAGTTCCATCCTACACTCTACAGTCTCTTATTCTCCAACACTTGGCCAGGTGAGACCTTCTGTGTGTAACACACTCTGATGTACATGGAAGCCTCACTGGTGAGAGTTGAGGGGTGCATTAGCCTATCTCTACCCCTTATTCCACTATGTTCCATGAGCCTTAGTTGTAGAGATTCCATGGCAGATATGTCACCGTGGGCATTCATTTCCACTCTTTTCTCTCCCATCTGGCCTCTGTCCTCCCTCGCTCCTTAGTCACAGTGCCCCCATTATCTCCACCTTCCCTGAATACCCCCTGACTCCCCCATTTTTTCTTTCCTGACTTCTCCCCTCCCCCTACACCATGGTCCCTTGCATGTCCCTCCCTCCTCTCCTCCCTGCTGATTACTCCCACTTTTCCCACCTCCCACAGGTAACATCTGTTCCCTACTATCCCCCTTTCAGGTTGTTTCTTTTCTTTTACCTCCATGTATCCTTTTCCTTTACCTGGCTCCTGGTGTTACATCAGAATTTATATAGTCACGTGTAAGGGAGAACATGAGGGAAAAGATACGTCACTTCCTTTTCTGTGTTTGTGTTACTTCACTTAGTATAACACTCTCTAGCTCCCTCCATTTACCTTCAAAGTTCAGAATTCCATCTTTTCTTACTGCTGAGTAGAACCTCAGTGAGTAGACATACCATATTTCATTAACCATTCATCAGTTGAGGGACATTCAGGTTGTTTCAACTTCTTAGCTATTGTGAAGAGAGCAGCAACCAACATGGATGTAGAGGTATCTCTGCAGTAGGATGAGTTCTTTGGGTATATGCCAAGGAGTGGTATCCCTGGATCATATGATAAGATCATTTTTAGTTTTTTGAGGGTTCTCCACTCTGCTTTCCAAGTGGTTGTATGTGTTTGCATTCCCACCAGCAGTAAATAAGCATTTCTCTTTCTCCACATCCTCTCCAGAATTTGGAGTCTTTCTCTTGATCTTTGATAGTCTGACTGGGGTAAGATGGACTCTTAAAGTGGTTTTTATCTGCATTTCTGTAATTACTAAGGATGTTCAGCATTTTTTAAGGAGCTTGTTAGGCATTTTTGTTTCTTCCTTTGAGACCTCTCTGTTTAGGTCTATCGCCCATCTTTTTATTGGGTAATTAATTTTCTTCTTTCTTTTTTGAGTTCTTTGTATATTCTGGATATTAATCCTCTGTTGGATGTGTAGGTGGTGAAGGTTTTCTCCCAATCAGTGGGTTTCCTATTCCCTCCCTTAGTTGTTTCTTTTGCTGTACAGAAACTTTGTAATTTAATGAGGTCCCACTTACTGATTGTTGGTCTTAGTGCCTGAGCAGCTGGTGTCTGATTTAGACAGTTCTTTCCTGTGCCTGTATTGGAGGGTGCTGCCTATGTTTTCTTCAAGCAGTTTCTGAGCTTTAGGTTTTATATTGAGGTCTTTGATCCATTTGGAGTTGACTTTCGTGCAGGGTGAAAGTAAGGGTCAAGTTTCATTTCTGCAGGTGGAGATCCAGATTTTCCAGCACCACTTGTTGAAGATGCTGTCTTTCCTCCATTGCGTGTTCTTAGCACCTCTTTTGAATGTCAGGTGGCTGAAGGTATAAAAACTCATGTTTTGACTTCTATTTTGTTCCATTGATCTATGTGTCTACTTTTGTGCTAGTACCATGCTGTTTTTATGACTATAGCTCTGTAATATAATCCAAGATCTGATATAGTGATCCCCCCAGCATTGTTCTTTTTGTCCAAGATTGTTTTAGCTATCTGGGGTCTCTTTGGATTATATATGAATTTTAGGATGATTATGTCAAGCTCTATAAAGAATGTGAAGGGTATTTTGATTGGGATTGTGTTAAATCTATAAATTGCTTTTGGTAAGGTGGTCATTTTCACAATATTGATTCTACCAATCCAATCCATGAGCATGGGAGGTCCTTCCATCTTCCTCCATATCTTTCTTTAAAGCTTTGACATTTTCATTGTAGAGAAATTTAATGTATTTGGTTAGGTTTTTTTCCTAAATATTTTATTTTTTTAAGGCTTTTGAGAATAGGAGGGTTTCCTCTAGTGCTTTTCCTGATTGCTTGTTACTGTATATAGAAAGGCAACTGATTTTTGAAAGTTGATTTTGTATCCTACCACTTTACTGAAAGCATTGATCAATTCTAATAGTTTTCTAGTGGAATTTTTGGGATCTTTTATGTATAATATCATATCATCTACAAATAGGGATAATTTGACCTCTTCTTTTCTTATTGGTACTCCTTTAATTTCCTTTTCTTATCTTATTGCCCTTGCAAAAGTTTCAAGCACTATATTGAAAAGGAGTGGAGATAGTGGATGGACAGCCTTGTCTGGTTCCTGATTTTATTGGGAATGCTTCCTGTTCTTCTCCATTTGGGATAATATTGGCTATGCGTTGGGTTTGTTGTACATAGCTTTAATTATGTTGAGGTATGTTCCCTCCAGTCCAATTCCTTCTAGGACTTTTGACATGAATGCATGTCGGATTTTGTCAAATGCTGTTTTTGCATTTATTGAAATGACCATGTGGTTTTTGTCTTTAAGTTCATTTATATGTTTTTTATATGGATTGACTTATGTATGTTGAACCATCCCTGCATCTCTGGAATAAAACCAACTTGATCATGGTGGATGATCTTTTTTATGTGTGTCTGTATGAGGTTTGCAAGTATTTCCTTGTGTATCTTTGCATCTATGTTCATCAAGGACATGGGTCTATAGTTTTCTTTTTTTGTTGTATCTTTACCTGGTTTTGGAATTAGAGTGATATTGGCTTCATAGGAGTTTGGGAATTCTCCCTCTGTTTCTATCTTTTTGAGTAATTAAGGAGTATTGTTTACAGATTTTCTTTGAATGTCTGGTAGATTTCTACTGTAAATTCATCTGGGCCTGTGCTTTTATTAGTCTGGAAGTTTTGTATTACTATTTCATTTTCCTTATTTGTTATGGGTCTGTTTAGGCTGTTGATCTCCTCTTTGTTTAACTTTGGTGGTAGCCATTATTTTAGAAATTCATCCATTTCTTTTAGGTTTTCAAATTTAATAGAATATAGATTTTTAAAGTATTCCCTTACAATGCTTTGGAATTTTTTGATGTCTGTTGTGATGTTTCCCCTTTAATCTCTGATTTTGTTGATTTGGATTTGTTCTTTCTTTCTTTTGATTAACTGGGCTAAGGGGTCTGTCTGTCTTGTTTCACCTTTCAAAGAACCAGCTCTTAGATTCATTGATTTTTTTGTTATTGTTTTATCTGTTTCTATTTCATCAATTTCTGCTCTGAAATCATTTCATCATTTCTTCTTGTCTACTAGGTTTGGGGTTGGTTTGTTTTTGCCTTTCCAGAGTCTTGAGTTGTACTGTCAAGTCATTTATATGTGCTCTTTCTGATTTTTTAATGTAGGTACTAAGAGCTATACACCTCCCTCTTAAGGCTGCCTTTAGGGCATCCCAGAAGTTTTGTTGTGTTCTCATTTTCATTTTGCTCTTGGGACTCTTCTGTTTCTTTATTAATTTCTTTTTTGACCTATTCTTAATTCAGGAGTGTGTTGTTCAATCTCCATGAGTTTGTGTATTTACTAGAGTTTCTTTTGCTGTTGATTATAAGCTTTATTGCACTGTGATCTGATAGAAGGCATGGAATTTTTTCAATTTTTTTGTATTTGTTGAGATTTGTTTTGTGCCCCAGAATATGGTCAGCTTTAGAATAACTTGAATGAGCTGCTGAGTAGAAATTATATTCTTTGGTGGTTGGGTGGAATATTCTGGATACATCTGTTAGGTCCATTTCATGTAGTCTGTCATTTAATTTAGATGTCTGTTTATTCTTTGTCCAGTTGACCTGTCTATTGAAGAAAATGGGATATTAAAGTTACCCACTATCACTGAGTTGGTATCAGTCTCTGTTTTATATTCTTGGACTACTAATTTTATGAAATTGGGTGCTCCAGAGTTTGGTGCATAAATGTTCATGATAGTAATGTCTTCTTGGTCAATTGTTCTTTTGATTAGAATGAAGTAACTCTTCTTATCTTTTCTGATGAGTTTTAATTTGAGGTCTATTTTGTCATATATTAAAATTGCAACACCTGCTTGTTTCTTAGGGCCTTTTGCTTGGAATAATTTTTTCCCATCCTTTCACCCTAAGATAGTATCTGTCCTTGAAGGTAAGATGAGTTTCTTGAAGACAACAAAAAGATGGATTTTCTTTCTTGATCCACTTCACTATCCTGTGTCTTTTGACATGAGTGTTGAGGCCATTGTTATTATTGAAAGGTGTGTATTGTGTGCTTTCGTTTTAATTTCTTTGTGTTTGGGGCCCTATTTTGTGTTTCCATTGTTACACCTTTCTTTATTCTCTTTCTGTAATCTCTTGGCCATACTCATTCCTTTCTTCAGTCCTTTGTATTGGTTCAAGTACTCTCTGTAGTGCTGGTTTGGAAGACACGAATTCTTTCAGCCTCTTTGTGCCATGGAAAATTTTCTGTTCCCCTTCGACCTTGATAAATAGTTTTGCTGGATAAAGTATTTGGGGTCGGCATCCATGGTTGCTTAGGACTGGGAATACTTTGTTCCAGGCTCTTCTGGCTTTTATAGTTTGCATTGAAAAGTTAGCTGTTATTCTGATGGGTTTTCCTTTATATGTAATTTGTTTTTCTCTAACAGCTTTCAGTACCCTCTCTTTGTTTTGTACATTTAATATTTTTACTATGATATGTCATGGGAACTTTCTGTTCCGATCATGTCTTAATGGTATTTTCTGTGCTTCTTAATCTCTCTATATACGTATCTTTCCTATTTTAGGGAAGTTTTCTTTTAATCCTATTGAAGATCTGTTTAATGCCATTGGTTTGATTTTCTTCTCCTTCCTGTATGCCTATAATATGTAGATTTGATATTTTCAAGTTGTCCTACTTTTCCTGAGTATTTTTCAGTCCCATGTTCATTTCCATTTGGGTTTTCTTCACTATTTCTATTTCTTTAGTGAAATTGCTTTTCAAATTATGAATTGTTTTTGATATTTCATTAAACCATATATTTGTATATTCTTGGAGTTCTGTCAAAGTTTATGCCTTTCTTCTTTGAGGTCTTTGAGTTTGTGATTTCTTATAGTTCTTTGACCATGTTTATGATTGGTCTTTTAAATTCTGCATCCTAGGGTTCTAAGGGTGGTTCTCAATGCTGTGCACTTCTGTAGGACTTGTGGGTTTTGTTGGGGACATATATTCCTAGTTTTTCATATTTGTGTTTTTGTATTGCTGTTTGGGCACATGGATGTTCTTTGCTGGTTATGTGTTCAATAGGATCTTCTACTCTGCTTTTGTTTAAAATAATTTTGGTTCTTTTAATATTGTTTATGTAGCTTAGTTACTTTTTGTTTGGGTATGGAAGACAAATTGGTGGGCATTTTAAGCTCTTGCTGGGTAGTAGACTGGTCAGAGTTCTGACTGAGCAGGTCTGTCTGCCTGATCTGGAGGCTGGGAATTTGGTGGTGAGAGGACTGCCTGGGTGGGGACTTAGGGATCTATGGTAGGGTGGTTAGTTAATCTGGTTTGAGAAGATAGTCCTGGGACTTGAGGTGAAGGAGACTGCCTGTTCCAACTCTTTTTGTAAGATCTTAACAGATGAAAAACAAACAAACAAACAAACAAACAATAAATGTGACTACACAAATGTTTAAAAAAATGATGAGTCAAAATATGAGTGTGGGGGACATTTCACATTCTTAATACAAGAAGAAACAAGACCATACCCTTGTTTAAATCATACTTGTCTTTCTGTTGTTGGCCTGTGTTCTTATAGAAGTCTAGCCACGAATTCTATGAAGGGTGAAGACAGGTGTTACATTTTCTCATTCGGACTTATCAGAATTCCAGAATTATAGTCTTTTCTTTTTCCCTCCTTCTCTCTCTATTCCTGAAGAAATGCTCAGAACTAATGATAATATCAAATTCTTTGTCAGGTGATCTAAAGAGTCTGTAACAAAACTATCCTATCAAAAATCAAATATGTAGGGCAGGGCATGCATCTTAGTTGGTAAAATATTACCCTAACATTTCCAAACAAGGCCTTAATTTCCTCCCCAGGTGGTGCATACCAGAATCTCAGTACTTGGGAGCTGAGGAGAATCAGAAAATCAAGGACATCGTCAGCTACACAGAGTGTTCAAGGCCAGCCTGAATCATGTGAGACCCTATCACTGAAAGTTTCTTAATTAATAAAAACCATTTTCTGAGCACCTATTTTAATAAGTGCAGAAATATAAATGGGCAAAAAGTGTAATCATCTATACAAAATATTTATATTCTTATCTAAAGACAAAAATTCATTGTGACTATTTCACTTTGCCATCGCCTGAATATTTTTTTATCTGTGTTCCTATGCTTTACGCTTTACCCAGCCCCTAAAACATCAGTATGAGACTGAATGCATTTTATTTAAGGATTCAATTATGTTTACTCTGAAAACTTTCTTAATTAAGAAAGGGATTTTTGTCATTAGTATTAGCTGGTAGTCTAAAACTTAGAATTAAAAACTTATTCTCAACATTTCAGTCAAATTTTGTAGCCTCTAGATCGCACAAGGCTCCAAGCTCAGTCTTTAGCACACCAATCCCCTCCTCCTCCTCCTCCTCCTCCTCCTCCTCCTTCTCTCTCTCTCTCTCTCTCTCTCTCTCTCTCTCTCTCAGCCTGCAAGGAATGGAATGAACAATGTATCTATTTCCACTGTGGAATGAATGTCATTCTAGCAATGTTGTCCTTTCAGACAGTTTTCTTTCATTATTGCAGGTCTGGTGAGTAGCCCATTTGAACTCCTCAAAAAGTACAATACACAGAAGAAAACCTTTACAGTTAGTTTAAAGCAGTCATAACAGTGTATGCCAGCATTCTCAGTACACTGAGCCTGAAGAGGGCAATAATTGACTCAGTCAGCCTAAGAGGTATACCCAAACCCTGACTCAAAACATTACAAAAACTTAAATGCAAAACTACTTCAAAAGGAAACGAAACAAATAAATCAAAAATAAGATGTGAGAAGTTGAAGAAAAACTGCTGAAAATTGTCCCCTGACCTCCTCAAGAGTTCCTGGCTTGATACACATACCATGGGGAGGTCATTTTCATATTATTATGGAAAATTGGAAGCTGAGCATTCAAGCATGTTATCTGGAGAGCTGGAGAGCTCTCCTTTTCTCAGATGTGCTAATGCTCTGGAGTGCTGGCCACCCATCAGTTTAGTTTGTGGGTTTTATAGAGTTTTCCATGCCATCTTTTAGCACCCATTTCATTGGTGGGGTCAAGCTATAATTTCGAGTAATTTGAACTTAGTTACTTATATGTCACAAGATAGTCAAAGACAATTTCAGGCAATTCTTTTCCTGGCTAAGCAGTTAAAAGTTGACTACAAAGATAGATTTACTGACATCTAGTTAAACATTTTCTTTTTTTTTTTTTTTTTTTGCAATGGAATTTAGTAGACAGGACAGTTACAGATCCCATCAGATAACTGGTGTTTCTGGTTTCCTGAATTCTCCATTGTTGGTCATGGTTAGTCATTTATTAAGTAAAGCAGCACATGGCAGTTACTATGTCCTAAAACACAGAGAGAAATATAAAATCAGGCAAGAGAAATTGCACATACAAATCATGTGGTTAAATAATATTAAATGCACAGATTATATATTTTCCTCTTCAATATAACCATGCAAATGTGATAAATCACATGTTATATAGATAACTATTTCAAAATAAATGTAAATTTTCAGTTCCTAAATCCTGTGTAAACTAAAAGCCCTGGATTTCTGTTGGTTTTATCTAAGCCGTTCTTTAACAAATAATAGACTTTTTTTCCTAATGGTACCAAACTCATTAAGTAAGGCTTCCCATTTGCAATGGAATTTAATGCCATATCAAGGAAGTATAAAATATTTGCTAAGTTAGATGCTTCAGCACAAGTTGAACACATACTTCCTTGTTATTTCGATGCTGGACAGACCCTGGCCTTCCTGATAATACCAAGTTTTGTTTGTTTGTCTGTTTCCTTGCAAGTAGTTCACAAGGTAACCTTTGTCATTTGCGGTTACCTCAAATGTTTTAAAAATCAACCCCATAATGTGAACTTCTCCACAGCAAAAATTTTAAAACCTATACATTTCTTCTTTGTGTTTTCCACTGGTGTGGATGCATTTGTTTGACACTTTAATTCAGAAGCAAGATATATTAAAAAAAGAAGAGCCAGGGACAAAAGTGATTTGCATCTGTCACTGTCAGCATCATGACAGTTTACTTGTTGTGGAACCAGATATGGCTTCGGCTTGTCAGTGGGGAGACTGTGCTCTTGGTATGAGCAGCATCAGCTCTTCAGTGTCAGAATTAAAGTTAGTACTATAAACTCAACCCAGATCCACTCCTTCAGCCTCTCTAAAAGGTCCATACCATTTCTAAGAGATATTCATTTTCCTTTTCTCTATGTGCAGTCTATGTTGCTTAGACTGGCTTCAAACTCTTGATCTTAAGTAATCTTCCTATCTCAGCCTTCCCAGTAGCTGAGATTACAGGTGCATACTAATATTTAGTAACAGTTCCCTACTCCTTTAAACCTAAATATTATTGTTTGGAATCAAGAACGATGGGTGATATAATTTACAAGATAGAACAGAGGATCCTAAATGAAAAGTAATGCATCTAAAAGCTGTGACTTCACTGCCCACTCCTCCCTCTATGGGGTACCATTTTCCCCACAGGAAAACAGTACTTCTTGAGTGCTACTTTGTATCCAGGAATGTATTAAGTGGGAAGAATAAGTGATCGATTAACCGATGAAAGCATCCCAACTCAAGAAGCTCAGAAACCTCCAAAATGACTTTCAGTGATAAAATTCTAACTAAGCTTATCAGTGGGAAAGCAGGAAGTGGAAGAATACATTGTCCTTTGTTGGTACTTCCCCTTGAAAGAAATACAGTCTTATATCACCTGTCTTTCCACATTTTCACTTTGTAGAACAAGGACCAATCTTTTTATTCATTAAGCCTCTGAACATGAGCTCCAAGGATTAAATGGATGAATCACTGAGAAACTGCAAAAGAGAGCTCCCAAGGAATGAGATAAAAGATCAGTGTGTTGATTTCTGATTTGAAAAACTCTAAACTCCCATCTAGGTATAGTAGCATATGCTTGAAATCCCAGCACTCAGGAGGCTGACATAGAATGACCTTGAGTAAAAGGCTAGCCTAGGCTATGTAGCTAGTAGCTGTCTTGAAAACAATCAAACGTTGCTGTTGCTGTTTGTTAATGTGAACTTCCTTCATGATTTCGAGCCCTGCATCATACAGTACTGACCTGCTAGGCAAGATACGCCCACTGGTAAATGTTAACGTATTACTGGGCTAATCAACTGCTTTCAAGTCTGATTTGAGGCCTGATCCATAAGAGGGAATTCATGTGTGGTACTGGAAACCTTCAAAAGTCTTTAGCTGGGGAGGTCATAGACCTCAGTGTAGAAGGTACTGCCAAGGTTTTGCAAATGGACATGATGTGTATATCTAGCAGCCGTCTAAACAATAATGTTTATGTGTATAGATTAGTATTGCTGCTGTCCACTTTGGTCAAAGAAGCTTCATTTCTGCAGTGGGAGTTAATTACTACAAGGTCATAACTTTTCAAAGTGCTGAGAATAAGAGTGTTGGACACTCAACTGTTATTGGAACATGTATATAGTGTGCTCCAAGGTTCAGGTAACACAGAGGAGGGGGCCAAAAGAATGCAAAGCCAGAAGGGGTGAGTACATGAAATGCCTTCTGGGTGTGGCTTGGCCATGTCACTCTGGATTCTTAACATCAGTGATTACCTGAGTACAGCCTGCACCACCTGTGAGGATTTATAAGAAGATGATGCTTTTTGGATGAGGAAGAGATATTTTCTTAAATGATGTAGCCACTGGTAAGTTGTCCTTGCTCAGGTAAATTCATTGGTGCTTAGCGTGCGCGCACACACACACACACACACACACACACACACACACACGGTGTGTTGAATGAATACACTACTTTTAAAACAAATACTTTTATGCATCTGGCCTGTTGTGTCTGAAAAATATTGTTTCCTGGACTTCATCTCCTGTGTCTGGCTCTTATGATCTTTCTGCCCACTATTCCACAGTGATCCCTGAGCCTTGGGAAGAGAGAGTGTGATTCAGGTGTCCCATTTAGGGATGAGAACCCCTATGTCTCTTATTCTCTGTATGCTGACCAGTTGTAGGTGTCTGAGTTCATCATCATCTGCTACAAGAAGAAATTGTGGTGAACATTGAGAGATGCACTAATTATGGGTTTAATAAAATTAGGAGTCAGTGTAAAACTACATCCTTTAACAGGATAATGCTAGAAGGAGCTCCCCTACAGACTGTAGGCTGTCTAGCCATAGGGTCTTGACTCCAATAATGGTTCCAGCTATGGGCATCTTGCTACACAGGCCTTAAATACAATCAGAAAGTGGTTGCTTACTCCCACAGCCTTCACACTACCATTGCACTAGTGAGCATATCTTGCCAACACAGTCCTTATTGTAGCTCATAGGGTTCACAGCTGGATAAGACTGATGGTTAGCACCTTCCAGCACTGTGAAAGCTAGCCTGTAAAGATGAAGCTTTGAGGACAATACCAGTTTGATTTCCCCATGTTTGTTCTATGACTTACATATGTGGTTTCTTCAACAATAGGTTCTAACCTTCAAGTTTTGCCTGGTAAGCAAAAGCAATGAAAGTACCTAGTACTGTGTGATGGTCTGTGCGATTGCCCTTTCTTCTGGTCAGCAACTCCAAAAGAGGGAGCCCATCCTTGCACTGCATTTTTAAAAAAATTTTCTGCCCTGTGGTGTCTGGCCCTTGTAACAAAGTGCCTGTATTTATACCCTGTTTTATAACTGTACATGTACAATTTTTAGGATGCTTCTAATGTAGTAGGTCTGATATGACTTTTTCAGAAGGGCTTTATGGTTAGTAACCCTTCCCTATACACCCTCCTCAACCATGCTGGCCCATTTCACACCCCATTTAACCATTCCTATTCCATTATTCCTGTTTTCCCTTTATATAACTATATTCCACCCCACCCCCCCGCCCCAGCGTTTGTGACAGCATACCCAAGCCAGGCAAAATTCCAGCATGGAAGAAAGGGGTGGGCAGGAAGTCACAGCTCTAAACTGAGGATTTATTGGTGATTTATAGTTTCTGTGGAAGAGGGAGAGCCAGTGGTTTTTAAGGATATGATGCCTGGTAGGGTGACCAGACTTAGGGGATGGACTCATACCCAAAAGCATTTGGGGAACACAAATTAGACTTGCTAGGTCTTAGAAAATAATAGAGGACATGAATGAGGTGGGGTAGGGAAGGGATGGCAGGTATGAGAGGAAATAGGGGAGGGGCTTGAATAGTACCAAAATACATTGTAGAAAATATTACTAAGAGGAGCCTATGTAGGGTCCTAAAATCTCATAGAATTAGTAAATCTACATAATCTAGTCCAACACCATAAATTCTACATTATTAATTTACCTACATTGTGGAAATGGAGTTACATTCTGTTTTGTCTCTCTATTCTTGTGTGTTTTTGTGGCATATCTAATACATGTGCACTCATGCCCTGTCCAACCAAGCATGTTTCTCTCCTATTTCTCTATATTCACTGAAGAGCCGTGTGGTGGTGGTTCAGTTTGAACAGCCTGTGCTGGGAGGGGGAAGTCATGCTGAGCTAGAACCCGAGACAGAACCAGTAGTTGACTTCTCATCCATCCTGTGACACACACACACACACACACACACACACACACACACACACACGAGTTTCTGTATATAGGAAACTTTGGAAATTCCTTTTATTTTTCTTTCCATGACTTTTATCCCATTACTAGATTAGTGGGATATATATATATATATATATATATAAATCTGTGTTTAAACAGACAAATATAGTTGTGGTGGGTGTAACAAGAAAAAATAAGATGTTAGAGCTACATTTCGGAAGTGCCTGTGTCTGGGGCGGCTTTGTGGTGAATACAGATGATAGAAGGCTGTGTAGATGATAATTACACAGTGCGATCAGCACCAGTGTTAAGGTACATAGATGATAATTACACAGTACGATCAGCACCAGTGTTAACGTACATATACAGGAATCCCGGATTTCAACTCTAAAATGCAAAACTCCATTTCTTCCTCCTCCTCAGCACAGAATTATCTTGGCAGAACAGGAAGAAAGCGCTCACAGATACACCGCTGATACAAGGATAACAAAGTCAGTACCAGGAGGACGCAAACCCACGGGAGTCAGGCTGGAAGTAACGCGGCTTGAATGTTCCTTAGCTTTCATTTCATTAGCTTTTCTATTTTTGCTACGTTTATTACAGGTTTGTTGACTAGCTACTGCTTCTGATTTGCCTTAAACTGTGTAGTAAGATCTGCAGCTGTCATCTACTGATGGAATGAAAGGTATTCTTAGATCTAGAGTGAACAGAACCCAAAGTCTCACTAATATGCACTTTGAACTACATTTGTTTTCTCTATCAACGCTGATCTTTATTCAGAAACAATACAGAATATCAGAGCCCATACATGCGTTTTTCTCCAAAGAAGGAAAAACCCAATGAAGTAATCACTGTGCTAACTTCATGAGAAGAATTAACCCTCCACACGAGCTTGATGACCAAATTTAGCAGTAGGAAAATGTTAATGACATTCTCTCTGCAGCTCTTTCTGGAAGTTCTCGCGTTGTTTTTAAGCTCCAAATCCTTTAATCAAAATGAATAGGCACAAATAATATTTAAAAGTCTTACAAGTGATACAGGGGAAAACAGGTTCCCCATTAAGTTTTCTTTGTCTTCTTCATAAAAGAATTTTAAAATGGACTCAAATGGAAGGTTTAGGACAATTTTATTATAACTTAAGGAAAAATCCTCAGGCAGGCAACCTGTAAATTTCAGCAGCTGCCTAGAGGAGGAGAATGGAGGAAAGAAGGGAAAAAAAGTTATGAGGCCCTGAGGGTTCAGAGCTCCAGTTTGGAGGTCAGACACATCGTGGACTAGCCACAAAAGGGTTTGGGGGGAGGGCGTTGTAGAGAGAGAGTAAAGAAATTCAAAAGGCAGGGCCAGTTCAGAAAAGAGATTGAAAGGAAAAGGAGAAAACAGGTTACACCTTTCTGAAAGGTTCAGAGAAGCAGGCAGAATTACAGAGAGACACATGTCTGTAACCTGGCCCACAAGCACTCACTAGGGGTCCGGGATTCTAGGCAGGAAAAGTTCAAAACGTCATTAATGCAGGAGGTATTTTCCCCATCTCTTTAGCATGGTTTAAGGTGAACCTGCCTTCCTAGGGTGGTCCTATGACTGACAAAACTGGAATGTTGGGTCTTTATTCAGGCCAGAGATTTTATTTTCCTGACCAGCCTTCTCCCAGAGGACTTCCTGCTGCTGTAACACAAGCACTTGGAATTAGGACATTGTCAGGCACAGCGGGAAGAAGCCAAAAACATATGTTCTTCACAGGACAAAGGTTCAGGCTCCTTCTTTTCCTCACTAGCATATATCTATGCAATCAAATATAATTTCTCCACATTTTCTTAAAGTAGTAAGTCTAAAGTCTAAAACATTTACATACATTAAATTCAGTGGCTTTTTTTTTGGGATTCACTGTATTTTACATGGAATGAAAATAATTTATTATTTGTTCTCAGCTGGCAGGATGGTTCAACACTTGACACACAATCGTGATCTGAGTTCAAGTCCCAGAACCATTTTGCAAAGAGAAAACCAGCTCCTGAAAATTGTCCTATGACTTCTACATAGGTGCCAGGGCACAGTTCATTCTCTCTCTCTCTCTCTCTCTCTCTCTCTCTCTCTCTCTCCCACACATACAAAATAATAATAATAAAATACTTACAAATAAAATGACTAGAAAGTCAAGAACTAATGCCTATAAATCAATATGCGTATAAATAAGGTTTTAAGTGATTGATTTGGCCTCAAAAACATTTTGGCCTGATACATCTCTCAGGAGTCATGAAATGACAAATGAGCCATGCTATCACAACCATAAATAATCTGCTGTATAACAGAGTTGCAAGGATTTTTGTGATGTTCTGTTTGATTTTGCTTTGTTTGGAGGCTATTTTGTCTAAGTAAGCAGTAACAAAGTGCAAGGTAGCACAATGGGGAAGAAAATATTTGTAATTTATACATATTCGGATAAGTAGTGTAATGATAATAGTCAGCTTGGGCACCATAACCATAAACTTAGTACTTTAGACAACAGAACTTTATTTCTCAGTCTGGAGATTAGGAAGTTCAATGTCAAGATGCTGGCTTCTTTAATTTCTCCTCACATACAAGACGGAGATCATCTCTGTTACAATGGCCTAAAATATACTAAAGATAGGTGAGTCAAATTTACATTCAAATTAAATTGAGTCAGTTTCCAGCTAGTGCTTACAAAAGAGTAACAAACAGGCAAAATGCAAAATTAATGGGATATTCTCTAATATTGTAAGAGTGAGACCACGGAGGACAAGTCACAGCCTTTGGGTTGCAACAGCAAGAGGTTTATTCAGGACACAGGTACCTGTGGGCACAAAGTCTCCTCGGAGGACTAGCGCACCCCAGGTTGAGTTCAGGGGGTTTTTATAAGGCAGAAGCAGGGTACAGAAGCAGAAACGCGGTTATTGGTTAATTTCAAACACACATAGTAATTTTACCAGTAATTTCAAAGGTATGCAGAGATATGGGGTAAGGGCCGGGGCTGAGGGGAAGTAGGATTGCTAAATGGGAGGTGGCCTCAGAAGCACAGAAGATTTCCTGGTATCGGGCCCCCAGGGTGGTCAGGAGTTCTGTCTGTAAAACTTGTTTATGGCTTAATCTGTGAAGCTTGACCGGTGCCTGCCTGTCCTGCAGCCTTTTGATAAGGCTGGTTCTGGTTTAAGTTTTAACAAGTGGGCTGTGGGCCCCTGAGCACTCATGGCGCCTAGTTTCTTTTTATTTTCTCATTCCCCTCTTTTTCTATGGGCATATGAGTGGAATCTTTCACTCATTATAACATGTCTGGGTCTTGGGTCCTCAGCGCCTGGTACTGGCTGGTGAGGACTAACGCCTGAACTACAGACAGCCGTTCCTTCACAAATTGGACCAGTCGATTAAGTACACAAGGTCCCAGGGTTAGGATTAAAAGTAAAAGAACAAGTGGGCCTGCTAGGGAAGATAATAACGTGGTAAACCAAGGGGATTGATCATATAGTTTTTCAAACCAACCTTTCTGAGATTCAAAGTTACGTTTTCTTTCTTGTAGTCTTTCTTTTAGCTTATCTAGAGTCTGAGTTACCACTCCTGTTTGGTCTGTATAGAAACAGCATTCCTCTTTCAGGGCTGCGCATAAACCTCCTTGTTTTAGGAACAGCAGGTCTAGTCCCCTTCTGTTCTGTAGCACTACCTCAGAGAGAGAAGTCAGGGAGTCTTTTAGGGTTCTTATGGACTCCTCTACTGAGAAGTTTCCCTGGACGGCTATGCCTTCGTAGTACGGGGGG
>NW_008354753.1:243913-265398 GCF_000622305.1 Nannospalax galili | reverse complement strand
TGAGGGCAGCTTTATAAATGAGAGGATCTTTCACCCCCCACACAAATACAAATGAGAGGATCTTTCACCCCCCACATAAATACAAATGAGAGGATCTTTCACCCCCCACACAAAGAGGCTCACACACCAGTCAGGCGGCGAGACGATTTCTCATCTCTCACCCTCATACGAAACTGGCTTCCCTCCTCTCTCTCCCAGGGAGGAGGGTGGCAAGCGGACTTCACGTCCCTTGCCCAAATGTGAGCCCCCAGTCCCCGAGGCGTCCCTCGGGGTGGCAGGCAGAGCTCTAGGGTCGTCACCCTGCTCCTGCACTGCCCAAACAAAGGGATCCCCAGCAAACCAGAAACCAAACGCTGCGCGATTCAGCCCCAAACAGACTAAGCTCGTTTACGCATAAACAAATAAACACACACACACACAAAGCCGGCCACTTACCTCCCCGAAGGGACGGGAATTGTCCCAGTGGTTTCGACTCGCTGATCTCGGTGGGACCTCCAAATGTAAGAGCGAGACCACTGAGGACAAGTCAGCCTTTGGGTTGCAACAGCAAGAGGTTTATTCAGGACACAGGTACCTGTGGGCACAAAGTCTCCTCGGAGGACTAGCGTGCCCCAGGTTGAGTTCAGGGGGTTTTTATAAGGCAGAAGCAGGGTACAGAAGCAGAAGCGGGGTTATTGGTTAATTTCAAACACACATAGTAATTTTACCAGTAATTTCAAAGGTATGCAGAGATATGGGGTAAGGGCCGGGGCTGAGGGGAAGTAGGATTGCTAAATGGGAGGTGGCCTCAGAAGCACAGAAGATTTCCTGTTATCGGGCCCCCAGGGTGGTCAGGAGTTCTGTCTGTAAAACTTGTTTATGGCTTAATCTGTGAAGCTTGACCGGAGCCTGCCTGTCCTGCAGCCTTTTGATAAGGCTGGTTCTGGTTTTTGTTAAGTTTTAACAAGTGGGCTGTGGGCCCCTGAGCACTCATGGCGCCTAGTTTCTTTTTATTTTCTCAATATGATATTCTAAGATGTGTGCTGTGTTACCAGTGTCTCTGTTATATTTTCAGTAGCAAGTTCTTCCACAGGGTCTTGAATCAGTTCAAGTCAACACAGAATGATGTAAGGAACTTGAAGTATGCTTTGAAAGAAATATCAAAAAAAAAAAAAAAAAGAATTGCTTGTCTGGAATTGTTAAATATTGGAAAATTTAAAAGATTTTAGACAGAACACAGGAGAGCTGAATGAAATTTTATCGTTATCATAAGTTGTTACTAAAAGGGTATATTTCTGACTTTTTTATTTCTGAAAAATATAAAACTAAAGGAAACTGACCATAATTCAGTATGACATTTTGCTGTTGATAAGAGCAAGTAAATTCTGATGAAGAAAAATGTAGAGAATGGGTACTGACTGTAAATAAATGTAGCACCAACAGAGTAGCTTAAAAATAAACATTTAGCACTTATTTCTGTTTCTGAGATAGAATTCTGAGCTCAGCCGAATGTATCCTTTGCTAGGAGTTTTTCGAGGTTTAAAATCAAGGTATTGGCTAGAGACATGTGATGATCTGTCTTTACCATCAACTCGATTGGATTTGGAATTACCTAGGAGACACTGGGCATGTCCATGTGGTGTTTGCAGAGGTTTGACTGAGGAGAGAGCAATCCACCCTGAATGGGAGTGGCACATCCCATAGACTGGGATAGCAGTCTGAACTGAAACCAGCTGAGTACTAGTAATCGTCTCTGCCCTCTGACTGTGGAAGCAACATGAGCAGATCACTCAAGCTTCTACCATCAGGAGTCCTCTGCCATGATTGAGTGTATCCCCTCAAATTGTGATGCTAAATACGCCTTTCCTTCTTTGCATTGCTTTTGTCAGTGATTTTATCATAGAAACAAGAAGAGTAACTAATACAGCTCAAGCTGATACCTCAAGGTCCTCTTCTCAACTCACTGGTTGTTGGCAGAACTAATCCCTGGTTCCTGATACATGGCCCTCTCCAATCCAAAGCAGTTTGCTTCTTCAAGACCAAGAAGAGAAAGTTCCTGTAATTTATTGTCTCTTTGTTCTAAACCTTTGTTGAAATGACTTACCTCATTACTTCAGATCCATATAGGAAGACTCATCATTTAATTAATTCCTAATCAACTGATTAAGGATCTTATCTATGTCTGTAGATGCACTTCAGTTTTTTTCATGTAAAGTAACTGAATCATGGAGTAAAATATCCTTTAACACACCTAAGTCTCATACTCACTAACTGGGGTGTGGGGCTGGAATTTTGTCTACCATAATATCCCATTTTTTTTTACACCAGATCTAAGAAATCACTTTCTATTTAATTAGTAAGTCGAACATTGAATATGATGTGGAAAAAAATTCTATTCAAAAGCACCAAAAGTTTTGTTAAGAGGAAACCTTATAAACCCAGCCTGGAGATAGATGGTCAACCAAACAAAATGCAACCACAATGGCATGTGACCACGTCCTAAGATCATGCCAGGTGTGGGATGATACCTGTTGCCTGTGTCAGTAGAGGTACTTTTAGACTTTATCTCAAGAAATTACCCAGGTTATGAATTGATCTGGATAATCTCAAAAGTAGTCATTCAAATTGACTGCGTAACAGGAGTGCATCAGTGCTTTCATTTGATGTTACAAGCATCATACGTGCATATCTCCTAAAATAAGTCATAGAACAAATACACTTAAAATCCTACTTTGACACAAACCAAAATATGACTGTAATCTTCTTTGCATTATGCTCTGTACTAATGCTAGGGTTAATTTTTTTTTGCTTTTCCTCCGTGTACTAATTACTAGTGCAATTACAATGATATGTTTTTTCCCTTTCCCTGTAGCAATTCTTTTTAGTTTCAAATATTTCAACAGAATTATGCTGTGCTTTCTTTTCCTTGAGGGGAATTCCTTAATCTTGTATAATAAAGTGTTGTTTCTTCATAAATCTCAGAATTTAGCCATTTATTATATTTTTAACTCACCTTATTCTTTTCTTCATCTAGAAAACACTATGTGGTATTGACTACAATGTGATCTGTATTAATTTTACATATTTCATGCTTGCATGGCAATGGAATACAGCAGGGTCCAGAGCACATGTGACACATCTCCAGGGAAGAATTGGAAGATTTTATATAAAATATTACTTCCAATATATGTAATAAATTTCTATAAACTATGATTAAACATCCTCATTGACTGCATATGTGTTATTCAGTCTGTTCAAGGAAAGTGACCTCATCCCATAATTTTCTTAGTGCCTGTTAAATAATGCAAAAGCATGATATTGTAACCTGCAGGGGTTATAAATACCAAACCTATAATATTTTGATCGTCAATTTATATCAAAGACAATATGGTCGTCTTTCTGACGTAAGACGCTCTCATTAATAAGTGCTCTAATATCACAGAGATAAAGTATCTGTATGCGTTTAACCTGGCCAAGCCACTGCCACTGTGTCACACGTGTTTTCCCTTATTTCAATATGAGTTTATTTAGATGAAATTGGAATTTCCCTCCTCTCCTTGATGACAAGTTTGGTTTAATGCCTTGACACTTAGTAAAGTCTATGAAACAATAGTCTATTATGCACAGTGGCATAATTAAAAAAAAAAAAAAAGACTACTAACTTACACCACAAGGTAACATGCCCAATTATTTCAAAGCCTAGTCTCCTATGAGTGACTTCGATTCCTTTTAGAAATGCAGGTTTGTTTGTTTGTTTCCTACTGCAAATACTTTACCCAACATCTCTGAACAATTTTTCCATTTAATGAAAGTACCAAATTTTACTTTTAGGTTTGTCATTGCATCAACATTACTCACACTTAGGAAATCTGTTTATTGAGTTGTGAAGGAAGTTTCATTGACTTCCTGTTCTCCTATCCTTACGTCACTGACCTTGCTTTCTTGTTCAACACTAGGATGATCTGGATTCGAGGGAGCTGGTAATCCTTGCTGCCAGCCTGTGGCCTCTATATATGGTAACAGATATGAAGAAATTCACCATAGATGTCTTTTCAAACGTTGAGAGGGTAGAAAGGCTTCAAAAGAGAGAATCAAGCCATCAAACCACATACTGTTGACTTAGTGACCAACGTAGGTTTTAAGAAATACCTTCTTGACATGATCTTTATGAAAATCTCATCTATCAGTTAGGAACAATACCTACCTCCTCAACTCTAAATACTTTAAGAATGACTTCTAAGCATATTTGTTTATGGCTGGAGAGATCTTTGCTATCCTGAGGACCACAACTGCCTGCATTCTAAATTCTCTTCTTTGCATTTTAATTTGTGCCTGACTCTTCTGTCTTTCATCTATGAATAAGTCTCAACTTTATGCTGAATACTATGCAGTTCTAGATTTAAACAGTAAATTGCATGCACATACACATTTTAGCTCATTTCCTATTTTTGTGAATGACTATTTTTAGAATTGATCTCTCTTACTGGTATTAGATTGCACATTTTTTTAAAGAGCAGAAACTATGACTATAACCAAAAAAATGTATATAAAGTATAGGGTCCTACTGGATATGAATATTCAGGTTAGTAAATATTAAAAATAATTATCAGTGAATAATTACAATCATGATTTACTTCACTAGACTAATTCATAAAAGTATCCCAAGGAATAAAAACTAATTCCAAAACAGAGTCTTCCATTAATTGAAAAATGAAAGCCCTGAGTTATCAGTGAATTCCAACAGTCTTTCATTAACTGAATACTGAAAGTATTGCGTTATCAGCTTACTGTTAAAGAGAGCCAGTGGGATGCAACTAAGGTATAGAGGCTGAATCAACAATAACATGACCCACAGTTCTGAATAACAATATCGTGATAAATGTTTCTTTCTAGAAATTCATAATGCGATCTAAAAATCTAATATTCATATATACATGTAAAGGTGTGATGAAGTTTCATTTAACAATTAGACAAATAGAAAGTTGAGTTTGCTATGTAAAGTGTCACATGTATTATTGGATTTTCCTATTGAGCTAAACAGAACATTATTGAAAAGGGTATTGACAGTCCAGGATAACTGCCTTGTCTGAATTGAACGTCACGACCCATTCATTTCCTCTCTTAATCTTCTCATTTGCCGGTATAGTTGGCAAGTTGAATCAGCATCCCCAAACCCTATAATTAAATCACAAATCCCCAATGATGGTATCTGTTGCAATTAAAATACTCTAAAGAATAATTTATATATATTCAGAAAATTCTTTACAGATCCCTCATGATTAAGTAACAAAAACAGCAAAAGTTAAAATTTAAGATTCAGAGTCAGAGATCATTGCTCTCAGTCCCTGTGCAAGGAAGGATGATGAAGGTGGAGGACTTGCTTTCCTGCATTTGTTAGAGTCCTTGACTGGTGAGGGTTTGTCCTTTCCTCCTCCTGAAACAAGCAGTTCAAGAAAGAATTTTAAGCTATAAAATGACAAAATAAGATGCACTTTTAAATTTCATTATATGATCAGAATGTCTAAACTTTATCTTCTATTCTATTTTTTAAATATTAATTAAAAAAAATAAGGTAACCTATTAGAATAGGATATCCCAGATTTTCACTTTTCTTTGACAACGTTGATGTGGACTCCAAAAATGTTTTTCTCGGCCCTAAAAACGTGTTTTAAAACCTTGAGAATTAAGTATTGTATATTTTAGGCTGCAGCTCTTTGAAAAATGTTCACAGAGATGACGCCTTAAAGTAAAATATTAAGAAGCTGAATAATGAGGCGATTTAGTGTTAGAAGCAAGTCAACTGGCCAAGTAGCAAAATGGCCTCTGGGGGCTGGAAAGCTTGAAGCCAGTTATTTAAAAGACTGGGGGAGCAGCCAGGAGAAGGCGGGGATGGCGCGCACATGGCAACTTCCCCCACCGTGCCTGTCCTCTCGGCTCTGCCCAGTATAGGCTCATGATTCAAACTGACAAGAGCCTTGCTCCCTCCTTGATGCAGAAAGAAAGAGCCTTGTCAAGTTGAATATCCTGCTTGCTACACAAGAACAGGGTTACTAGGGACAATGAGGAGAACTCAAAATGTGCTCTCAATCAGGGAGAGGCCACGGGCCCTGGCATGGCTGCTTGACGTACAGTTAGAATACTGGAGGCTCAAATGTCAGCACATTCCCCGTGGTTCTGTTTTATTGTTCTATTTTTTTATTCTTTTTATAGTATTTTGTTCCTTTTTTTCTGTTTCATTGTTTCCTTCTGATCTTTAAAAACACACGGTAAAATGCCATGTGTATGTAGAGAAATACAGAAGACAAATTCAGTCCACATTATATATATGTTGAACTTCATGATCAGCCAAGTGGATTAGCCATTGGCAACGCAAATAGAACTCTGGATAAAGTCCTTGGCCTGGAGCAGACCAGCTTAGCCCAAACACTGTAGGTAAGAAAACCATGGAATTTGAAGGCTGTGGTCTTGGGAGCTGCTGTTTTCTTTAATTTACTCTATAGTCTTTGTATAATCATATCATTCCCTGCAAATATATTTCCTTATCAGTGAGATGAAGTTATGAATAATTAAGTTTCAGGGAAGGAGTTAATTAGGTACTGTGTGTAGAATGCATGTTGAATGTGTGAAGGGTTGTACAAGTACCAAGCTTGTGCAGAGATCACGAGCACACCCTGGTTACTATATCCACCTAGGAATGAGGGCCCTCTCCCTTTAGATTCCGTTTAGATTCCATCTTCTGACTGCCTTTTAAAGAAGAAATGGGTAATTTTACAAGATGTAAGTAAATGAAAGATCGGATCTCTCTGGGATAATCAGTAGCATGAGGGTACTTGAACAGCTAGATGATAATGGCCCTGGGCCCACACTAGCAAGCTTTATAATAGTATAAACGTCTAAATCCTACGTGTGTTTCTTAGGAGTCCATACTATGTGAGCATTTCCAAATGATGGTCATTAGCAAGAGAAGTAGCTAGATGGAATCCACTGCTGTGTAAAGTTCAAATGCATCTACACCCTTCGTCGACAACAGTAAAGATTTATGCTTAGAAAATGTACTTTCAACCACATGTGATTCTTTCTTCCTCTGTTTAGTGATCCTATCTTTGAAATGATCATAGTTTCTGTGAAAATAATTTTCCTATAGTGAGAAGGTGAAATAGAAAGAATGATACACTTGGGTGCAATGAAATCCATGTAGTTCTAAAAGGTTAATGCTAAATGCTGATATTTGTAAAGAAGGAAAAGGAAGTGGTCAGGTTTGGGGCTCAATGGGTCAGAAACACTAGAATGCATATTAAAAAGATTACTGACATAGAATCTATTTAGAAACCTTAACTTAGAACTCTTGTTTCTAAAGCCAAAGATTAAGAGATTTATGAAGTCAAATTTTCCATGTGGGTAGATAAAAATTCATATCAATAACTTCAGGTATTTTAAAATTCTTCTCAGTCTCTGAAGTTTTTCAATAGCTTCTCAAACGGACTAAGATAATATTCAACGTGAAGCATTAAGTTTTTAAGCAGTGTCGGCTAAGCAAAATGTTGTTTTTAAAAAACACTATTTTTAAACATTGTACATATCTTTATAGTCTTTAGTTTTTTTATCAAAAGTAATAATATACAGAAAGTTTATTAAAAATCTTTCATATTTGTAAGTGGTAAAACTATACTTCAACATCAGGAATGTTGCAATAGTAGAACTTGTGGGATTGTTCTTAAGGCAAGGGCAATGGCCACCAAGCCTTGTGACATGAGTTTACTCTGTGGGATTGTTTATAAGGTAAGGGCATCAGTTACTAAGCCTCATGACCTGAGCTTAGTCTGCGGGATTGTTCATAAGGCAAGGGCGATGGCCACCAAGCTTCATGACCTGAGTTTAATCCCTGGACCAACATGGTGGAAGGACAGAATGAATAACAAAGATTGTCTTCATGTACAACGTGAAACCAGGAAGAGGACACATACATTAACACACAGACACAATAAAGTAATTGATTACTATAATAAAAAAATTTGAAGGATGTCATGATAATAGGAATCAGTGTGTGTTTCTTGGTAGTTTTTCTTGATCTATACTTTTTTTTTTTGCCAGAAAATAATTAAACCGTCTTGCTCCCTCATGTGAAAAATCTGATTTTTCTCTTCTGAATGGATATTTGACAGGATTTACCTTTCTTGGTTGGTACAAACTTTATGTCTTCAAGCTTATTTTAATGCTGTCATTATTTCCAAATGAAAAAAAATATAAATGATAGAAAGAGATGATCAAATCTGCCTGCAGAAGAATGAAATTAGACCCAAATCTTAACCCCCACAAAAATCGGTTAAAACTGGATCAAAGACATTAATTTAAAGCTAGAAATGCTTAAACTCCTAAAAGAAAACATAGGTAAAACAAAGCAGAACATATGTATAGGCATGTAAAATTCAAATAGCTCAGAAAACAGCCTCAAGAATTGTCAAATAAGTATGTAAAATTAAAAAGCATCTGTATAGCAAAAGATGCAATCACTATATCAGTGGGAAAATATTTTACTAAGTGTACTTCAGACAAGGGGTTAATAATAAGAATATATAAAAAAATACAACTATTAAACAACACCCTCCCCCAAAACAACAAACAACAAATGAACCAAAGATCTGAGCAGATAGTTCTTAAAAGAAATAATCAATCAATAAATATTTCCTTTAAGTTTTCAACAAACCTTCTCGTCAAAGAAATGAAAATTAAAAGTGCTTTGAGATTCCTCCTCACTCCGTTAGGAAAGCCACCATCAAGAAAAAGAAATGACAGCAAATGATGGCAAGGATTAAAGGAAAGAGGTACCCGCTATTGGTGGGTGTGTAAACTAGAGACGCTGTTACTGAACTTGTGTTGTATTGCAGTAGCAAAACAAAAAATAAAAGAAACTTGGTCAGTTCCCGGTCATGGGATCACCTCTGAGAGGTCAGGTTCACCTTAAGTTATGCTACAGAGATGGGTGATGGGCCAATGGGCTTGGAACACCTACTGCATTAATGTGAAGGTGAACTTTTTCTGCCTGGAATATCCACCCCTTAGAGCAGTTCTTACAGACCCAGCATGGACTATTCCTAAATCTCACTGAATTCAGAAAAGCGCAACATCTCCTTTTCTTTTCTTTTCTTTTCTTTTCTTTTCTTTTCTTTTCTTTTCTTTTCTTTTCTTCTTTTCTTTTCTTCCTTTTCTTTTTTCTTTCTTTTTTTGAAATAGGAAGCAAAATTTTATTACTACTACACCAGTTATATATTGTAGAATTCTAAGAAATTCTTAGATAGTGTAGAATTCTAAGAAAATCATTCACACTTGGAAATATGAGAATGGTGTAAAGACATTATCATTATTGCCTTGAGTATTGATAGGGAAATAAAATAAAGCCTTTTATGCTGGCAAATAAGCATATCATGTGAGCAACTTGAAGCTTTGTGATTGAATAGGTTCTGTTACCTATCTGTGATCATCTCACAACCATTCAGGAAAATTTATTTTATAAACATGATTACAACCATATCTCCTTTTCCGTTACATGATTGGTCAGTCACCACTCCCAGGTAGCAGGAAGCTCAATGACTTCTGTCTTAGATTTCATGGATCTTGAGTGGGCTTTTGTGATTGCCACAAGATACAAAGTGGTAGATATGATATGTTGATGCTAAATTGGTGGTTAACTAAAGTGTCCATCTGATTCTTTTGGATTTCTGGTTCTTTTGATTTTTATTATAAATAAAGGAGTATGTATTATTGAATTATAGTACATTCCATGCAATACATATTAATCATATTTACATCGCCCCCATCTGCATTCCCCATAGCCCTCTCCATCAAATGTATCCTTATAGTTACAGACAAGTATGCCTCTCACAATTCATTCTTTTTGCAACAGATGGCGACTATTACAGTTCCACAACTGAAGACACAGAGAATAGCTGTAAATACAATGCCTAGCCCTAAGAGTAATCTGCAATGGAACCTCTGCACCTGCTCAAGGAACATAGTGGAACAGGAGGTAGAGAGAATACTAATGTATCTCTCAACTTTCACAGCAAATCTTCTCATGTAGCAGAGAGTGATTAACACAGAAAGCCACAACTGGCCAAAATGTAGAGGATACAGTGCATGTCCCTGGATGAGACTGCTATACTAAACCTCTTCCACCCGGGGCTCAGGGACCATTGTGGAAGTGGAGGTGAAACACTGTATATTTCTTTTCTAACTATACTTTCCCTAACAGTGTGAGCTGCTCCAACATTTTGGGTTTCTTTACTTTCTCTTTAAAGCTCCTTCTTTTGTCTGCCACGTGGCTGCTAGTCTACATTTGACCTCGCATTGGTTCTAAGTCAACATGGTTTTACGGATTTTTTTTTCCTTCTTCCCTATATTCTCCTCCTCCAAGCAACTGATGAGATTTACAGCTTTCCTGCCCTGAGAATTTTTCCTTAAATTCTAAAAAAATTGTTCTAAATTGCTCATTTGAGTCTATTCTTAAATTCTTTTATGAATGAGACCCTGTTTCATACCTTGTACCCCAAGAAACCACATTCAACTACTTGGCCAAAGAAGCCAATTAAAACAGACAAATTAATAGTAAAAGGCAGGAAAAAAAAGACACATTGGGAAGAGGAACAAAGAGATCCAGTGATTCCTTCAAGTCCATCTTTAGGGATCCTGAAGTGTGATCAAAGTCTGAAAAGAGTCAAGGATATGTACTTCTAAGCAGTCCAGATCAAGGTATAGTCTGCCCACCATTAATCCATCATTGTCTGGGCTTCAGTGTCATCCTACAAGGTGTTCTGATAAGTTACGAGAACTCTGTAAAACACCTCTTTCCTGGAGAAAGAGATTTGGCTAATGCCTTTCCCTTCCTCCAGCATGAGTTTCCTAGGGAAATTTTCATTTCAATTGTCTGATAGTCTGATCACAAATGAGACACAAATGCCTCTTTAGAATATTTTCATTTCTGCCAGGCCTGTTACAAAGCCACTATGGAAATCTATGTGGAGGTTTCTTGAAAAACGAAACAAAACAAACAACCAACCAAACGAAACACCTAAAATTAGAATTAGCATATGAATCAGGTGAACCACTCCTGGATGAATAGTTAAAGTGTTCCACATCCCACTGCACAGCCATGTTTGTTGCTCCTCAATCCATAGTAGCAAGGAAGTAGAATCAGCCTAGACGCCCATGAGCACATGTACATGGTGGAGTTTTATTAAGCCACGGAGAAAAATGAAATTTGTGGAAAAATTTATGGAACTGGTAAACATTATCTTAAGCAAGGTACCCTAGGCTCAGAAAGACAAATTCGATATGTTCTCTTTAATATATGGAGCCAAGTTCTGACTGTTACATTTGTGTATCAAATGGTAGGAAATGAGGGTGAAGACCGGGAAATTAAAAAGAAGTTCTGTGACTGGGAAAAAGGAGGTGTAAAGGGACATAGAAGTAGAGAACAAAGTGGAAGGGGAGAATATTGGGGTGAAATGGTATGGGGAGTTGAAGGGTAAGAGGAGTGGAGGGGGAGTTGAGGTGAAGAATCAACCAAAATGCGAAAACACTCAAATGCAATACTTTATAATCTAATTTAGAGATAGAGATCTAAGAATAGAAGCAATCAAGGCCCTTTTGTGGCTCTACTGTCACTGTAAAAAATAATTTCATATAAATGCTTTTTTTCTAAGAAATGTTCAATGTACTTTTATTTTGCTGTATTATGTGTGATGAAAGCCGTATTTACTAACCATCTGCTTCAGCCTAGGGAAGAATTTCATGACCAACTGACAAACTCTAAAACAGTATTTATAATGTAAATGCTGATACATCATTATTTATCCTTCAGTTCGGTAGGAAAAATTGGTTTCATGATAAATAAACTCTCGTTATCCAGTCATTAGTCTATTATAGCTACCATGACAAGTCATGCCACAGGCAACACAATATCACTAATGAAATGAATTAATTTATCTCTTTCAAAGGGACATTGGAGAATTGGAAATGTGCATTTTATAGCAACACTCCAAATAGAAAACATATCTAATAACTCAACATTTGAGTCACATTTTTTCCACTTCATCAGATTTATTTTGTTCTGTGAGTATTTGCTGAGTCTTTCCTGTGTTCTGGGTACATTTCTGAGTGAAGAGAGTAAATTTTCCTAGGGATGAAAGAAAGAGTAGGAAAATTTTAAAGTAGTTGATGTAAACCAAGATTCTGATAACTACTGTCAAGAGGAAGGGAGAACAAACGGCCATAACTGAAAACAGTTTTAGATTGATGAAGAGATATACAAGGGTATATTTTTAAAAATGAACAGAAAACACATCAGCTCAAAGAACCATTTTTATTAAAGTCATGTTGATCAATTTAGTTTAGCTACCTTAAAATTACTTATAACTAACATTTTTCATCCATAGAAATAGTGATTTCATGATTCAACTTACTTGCAAATAATCTTGACAACTAGTAACAATTGTAAGAGCTATTTTTTTTTTCATTTTCATTTTAAATTTACAATCTCCCTGTGCCTGAGTAGCTATGATTCTGAATTTCTTTTTTTCAGGTTCCATATCTGTAGATGGAATGAGAACCCCATCTCTTGCCAGATGTTCGGTGTATTTCCATTTACACTCAGACTGCTGTCTAAAGACGGAGCTTTTGGCGTCGGGGAAGGACCTCTATGAAGCTGTTGCAACCAACGTGCAGCCAGATTACTAGCAATGGTGAGAATGAGGACTCCTGGTGCCAGTGCTCCCTTCAAAGTCAGCCTGGCCAGTTGCATGAGCTACAGCATTTTTTAACCTCTCCTAGCCTCAGGGTATTTTTTATTTGTTTCTAATCATTTGAGTGAGAGTGATTACCCTACCTTGTAGTGTTATTGGAAATACTGGTGATACAGGAAAGTGACATGATGCACACTTTCAAGTACTGGTAAACTACACACTTGCTCTTCCAATATGAGTGGAGAAACAAGGGAGCTGGCATGCAGCTCAGTAAGGCTCTGGGTTCAGTTCCCAGTCCATAAAAAGAAAGCAAGAAAGACCACACTTTTAAAAGATGTAGGCTATTCTATATGCTTCAGTCCAAGGACGTATAACCTAGTGTGACAGCTGTACATCTAAATTTCTTCTAGAAGGTCTTGGATCCTAAATGTCTGTTGTGGTAATGTAAGCATCTCCACAACTTAGGCTGTTTCTGGAGTGTGTGAAGATAAGCATTTTGATTTAAATACAAACTGATGATTTACTCTTTAAATCAAAGCAAGAAATTGCGATCTTAGAGCTGGAGAGAAAAATTTGTTCCTTTTAATTTTGATAGTCATGAAATGGGCTCTGTAAGATAGCATTGGAGCCTAGATATTCAGAAAACACATTTTAAATCTAAGATATGCAAAATTTCTCTTCTGTCATCTGATATATAATAGTCATTTTCCCTCCCTTAGGAGAAAAAGTTGGTCATTCGCTTAGATGGTGACTCCTGAACTCTTGTGTCTGTCCATCATCTAAATTTAGACAATGTTCACCTATGCATTTTCACACTTTTAAGCTTGTCCTTTTGTGTCACTGTGTTCTGACTAACACAATAACTTATAAATGGCATCTCATACACTGGAGGAAATCAAATAAATTCACACATTCAGCAAAGATTTCTAAATCAATTTTAAATTGATATTCCTTAAAAATCCTTCTAGGTACATTGCAAGCCCTGGTTTATCAACTAAACATTTTGTCCGACAGAGACTAATAGATGGAAAAGTAAAAACTCCATCATCATTTTTCTTTCTGTATCTTTCCTTCAACTGACAAATGAAAAAAGCACATCCAATGGGATTTATTCAGCCTGGTGTCACAGTTATTTATAAGGGACAATTCCAAGTCGTCAGTATATATTCATTATGATTGGTTCACATATCCTCCATATTCATTGCACATATTAATTCCACTTGTAACAAGAACGCTACACTACTGTTGTCATGGTTGGTTCAAATTAAAAAATTTATAGTGTAAAAATTATTTTTTTCTAACTCACTTTAGAAAAGATTCCTTGCTTTGTTAGGGGGAAATGTAACTTCTTTGTGGTCACAGAGACAGTACACATAATCTTTAGTAAACATGAAAATCAGAGAAGAACCTTTTCAAATTTTTATAGTTTTTTATTTGTGGAATTAATGGATATGAAAACTGAAATGTAGAAACAAGCAGAACAGACCTTGAGTTGCAGTTTAGTGTCTGTGAATGTGGTTCACAATCTTGACAGCAAAAGTTGGATAACGGGGGAAAACTGCGCATTTGAACTAGGAATTGGGAAAGAGATGAACGTCATAAAATAAACAGTTTGGAGAACAGGACTCTCACATAAACTTTCTAAGTCATATGTATTTAAAAGAGTAGATGACATCTTTTAGGAATAGGAAAGATATACTGAGTGTATATACTGAGTGATTTTAGAAAACCCGGCAGACACATTATATCTGTGGCATTTGACAGAAATAGCTGTTGTTACCTGAAGGTGTCCTCCAACCACTATGCCAGCAAGCTATAGTCACACCTCCTTCCCACACTTCTTGAAAGCAGTGTATGTGGGGAGTCAGTTACCCCTCCCCCCCCCATCAACCTTAGCTGCATGAGAGGGGGCTAAGGATATATAAGCAGAGAATGCCATGAGGCACGTCTCTCTTGCCATTTTGTGTGGCTGTCGGGAAGTCAGAGGATTTATGTTTAGTGTGGACTTTCCAGCACAGCCATAAATAGGGGGTCACACACACTTCTGTAAGTAAACCCTCACCTCATGCTCTGTAAGCAAACCCAAGAAAGTTATTAGGATTTTTCAAATGGCAGTTTTGGAGAATTTGTGCCTCAGGTGTTTGGAAGGATGGTGGGAGGAGGGAACCGGAGACCACATGCACCTCCCAGCAGTAATTTCTAGTACAGCTGTCATTTGGAATACTAATATTCTCTAAGATTTTAATTGTAGTAGTTCATTTTTAAAGTGCGACTAAATTATGGTCCAAACTCTTTGTGGGTTTTTTGTTGTTGTTGGTTTTTTGTTTGTTTTAATTTTTATTTTTATTGATTTTATTTGTGTATTTCATACAGAACATCACAAACAATCTTATTCATCTTTTATACCTGCAACCCAAATGGCATCTTCCCATAGATTTCCCCCACCACTGGAGCCCATATACTCTGTCATTGCTGTTACTGTCCACTGTGTTGTCAGTGCCCGCAGCCATTCCCCAGTCCATCCACTGAGTCTGGACAGCCTATTTAGAGTCCCTTGTTTTAGGAAGATCAGCTCTTCCTCATCTAGCAGCAATCAGTTGCCAACATTCCCTTAGATAAGATTGGGGTCTGTTGTTCATTTTCCTACTTCTAAGCTGGGTTACTGTCTGGGAGTCTCTTGGGCCATCCTGGCCAAAAACTCAGAGGAAGGTATCTCCTGTCTGGCATTGTTTCTTGTTATGTAGCCTTTAGCTATACATGTGGACTCTTAAAGAAATATACTGATCACTTTAATCTTTGGTTATACTTTGTCTTACACTTTCTTTGTTGTTTCTGTTGTGCTGATTTTACAATTTTTTTTGTTTCCAAATAATTTTAGCAGAGCAAATTCTTCTTCAGTGAGTCAAGTGTATTCATTGTGTCTGAATTCCAGCAATCTCTGTGGAATTTCAGGTCGATTACTGCTGAGTTATGTACAAGATCTCTCATATCTTTAAACATTGACAACTATAGGAAGAGGATAACTCCAACACATCCCATGACTCTAGGAACTTCAAAAAGTTATCAAGTAATGACACAGGTACATTTTCCACTGTCCATGTCCCTATGAAGCACAGAATTACCACTGGTGGAGAATTGAAGGATCCTTAGCAAACACTTAGGAAACAAGGACCCTCTTGTTTCTGGCCTGAGTTGGACATGAAGGCCCTAGTCTGTTATTTATATATAACTGAGGAGTATCACCACATTGCTAGGCTGCCAAGATAGAATATGTAAATCAGGATACAATATGTAGAGGACAAGTAAGAGAATTTCATACAGCTCATCAAGAAGACAGAACCAAAGATAATCTAGATCCTGTGGAGGGGAATGTGCCTCTGCAAAGGAAGATGCACTCCTTTTTTTTTTTTTTTTTTTGTTCTTTTTTTGTTTTTTAAAGACATACTAGCAATATTTTTAGAATAAGTCATTGGTTTATAACTTCAACTGTGTAAGGAATAGTAATTTTGCAAGTTGTTCAAACACTGGATCAGCACACAGTGTCAAAACTAGGACTAAACACAATGGGAAATGGCTCTGTGTTCATGAAGAGCTCACACAAATCAAGACATGTGTGATGTAACATAAATTCTCCCATAGGAATAACTGTAAAGATTGTATTTGGCATATGAAAGCTGCAGCCGATGTGGTTTAGAGTTACTTGATTTCTTCTAATTTTGCTTCCATGTCCTATAACACATTTTCCTTATATTTTGATTATCTATTTGCATAGTGACATAGTGTAGCATGTAAAATCCAAAGGTGCTTTTCCCATTTACTCAGCTTTATCTCTTATAAAATGAAGACTTGGTTCATTGAAGAGATATATTTGCCAAACCTTTCACCAAATGACCTAAAAGAAAGGCTAAAATTAACAAAGTTAAATATAAACACAGAGACATTTTAAAAGATACCAAAGAAATTCATACAATTATTTAAAAACCTATATTCCTCTAACCTGGAAAACCCAAAATAAATGAATGAATTTCTGGCTACATCTAAACCACTAAAGTTAACCAAAGATGAGATTAATAATTTAAACAGACATATAACAAGCAAGAAGATTGAAACAACAATAAAATTGCTTGAGTTTAAAAAACTAGATTCAGATATTTCACAGCAGAAGTCTACTAAACCTAATTTTGGACAAAGATGTCAAAAATATACACGAGAGGAAAGGAAGCATTTTCAGCAAGTGATTTTGGGAAAACAGAATGCATACAAATATAACAAAACACTTATTCACCTTGCTCAAAAACCAGTTCCAATGGATGAAACCTCAAAGTAAGTCCTGAAACTCTGAAACTAATAGAACTCATAGGGAACATGGTGCAACACACAGGAACAAGTAAGGACTTTCAAAGAGGACTCTGTTTGCTCAGAAATTAAGGGCAGCAATTGACACATGGAATTTTGAGAAACTAAAAACCTCTGTATGGCAAAGGAATCAGAGTGAAGAGGAAGCCCATAGAATGAGACAATTTTTACCAGTTATATATCTGAGAGAAGATTAATATATAGAATACACAAAGAACTTTTTAAAAAAGCATCAGTAAAACTAACAACCTAATTTTAAAAATGGTCTGTAGATCTAAACATAAAGTTCTCTAAAGAAGAAATACAAATTGCTAAAGAAACATATTAGAGGGCTGTAGAAATGACTCAGTAGTTAAGAATGCTTGCTGTTCTCTCAGATGACCTGAGTTTAATTCCCAGTACACATCAGACAGTGCACAACCATGTGTAACTCTAATTTCAGGGAATGTGATTCCTTCTTCTGGCTTCTGTACACACACACACACACACACACACACACACACACACACATACAAAGTACACATTTTGTAAACATTTTATAAAAGTGTTCAACACCATTAGCTATTAAGAAAATGAATATTGGCACAGACGCTGGCTTCCAAGTGTCAGCATCTTTCCTGGGTAAGTCTCATGGTGCCCACTGCAACTTGACTCCCCCAGCCTCATTCACCCTCCCAGCTCCTCCACCCCATCTCTCCTCTTGCCCTGGGTACTGTCCCATTTCTTGTCTTGGCACCCCAGACCCCTGGACTGATCCTGGGCCCAGAGTCCACACTGTTTCCTGATTCTTTGTATCCAGACCACCCACTTCCTCCCAGTAGTCCCCAGGAGGCCTTGACTGTCTCTTCCCACCTTCACCTCCCTTTACATCCCTGGGTGGCACAGTCAACAGCTTCCTGGGACCAGCATCTTTCCTGGGCCCTACTCCCAAGCCAGCCCAGCCCCTAAATTCCTGAGGTCAGCATCTTTCCTGGAGGGATCCAGACCTTAGGAGAAAGCCTGAGAGCATCTGATCCTTATCTGATTTGGGTCTCTGTGGGAGCTCCTGAGAATGAAAGCAATTTGGCCACTGCAATATAAAATCAAAAGAGAGAATCTGATGCCTAGACCAAATAGCTTTTCATGCCCAACAAGTAAACCACAAAGGCACATAAAGTTTACAAAAAGAAGCAGATCTAAACTCAATAAAGGAAAGCTTGAGTCTCATACAAGAATCAGAAACTACAAAAGAAATCCACATATCAAAGTCACAGAGAAAAAAACAGTAATATGAAAAACCAAAATAATATATCCCCACCAAATACTAACAGTCCTCTAGAGGAGTACAGTCAGAACCTCCTAGAGATAATACAGGACATGAAACTCAAAAGAAAAATTATAAACATGGCAAAAGAATTCAGTAAATTTAAAGAACACACAAAGAAAGAAATCAAAGAACTGAAAGAAGATAGGGATAAACTTCTGAATGAATTCAGAAAAGAGTTAGAAATACTGAAGAATATTCAGGCTGAAATGAAGAAGGAAGTGAAACACTCAGTAAGCCAATTAGAAATGATAGGAGAAAGCCTCACCAATAGGATGAATGAAATGGAAAACAGAATTTCAAGACTGGAAGATAAAGTGGACAAATTAGACCACTCGAGCAAAGATTATGAAAAATTTAAGAAAACACAAGAATGGAATATACAATAATTGTGTGACACCATAGAAAAGCCAAACTTATGAATCATAGGCATACAGGAAGGAGAAGAATCCCAAGATAATGGTATGGACCAGATCTTCAAAAGAATTATAGAAGAAATCCCAAAATTAAAGAAAGACATGCCCACACAAATGCAAGAAGCATATAGAACACCAAATAAACAGGACCAGAAAAGACACTCTCCATGGCACATCATAGTAAAAACACTAAATGTACAGAACAAAGAGAGAATACTGAAAACTGCAAAAGAAAAACAAGTCACATGTAAAGGAAAACCCATCAGAATTACAGCTGACATTTCAGTGCAAACTATGAAAGCCAGAAGAGCCTGGAAAAAGTTTTCCTAGTTCTAAATGACCACAGATGCCAACCCAGATTACTTTACCCAGACAAAATATTTATTATAGTCAAAGGGGAAAGAAAAATATTCCATGACATAAATAGAATGAAAGAATTCATGTCCACAAAACCAGCCCTTCAGAGAGTTCTTGAAGTAATACAAAGATCTGAAGAAAGGAATGACTATACCCAAGGAATTATAGAAAGAATCTCAATGAAGGTATAACTGGAAATGCACAGCTATTCCAAGAATGTGAACAGAAATAAAAATGACAGGATTCAATACCTACCTTCCATTAATAACTTTAAATATCAATGGACTGAACTCCCAAGTCAAATGACACAGATGAGTTGAATTGATTAAGAAACAAACCCATCTTTTGTTGTCTGCAAGAAAGAATGGAAAAAAATATACAAAGTGAATGGTACTAAGAAAAAAGCAGGCATTGCAATTGTAATATCTGATAAAATAGACTTTAAACTAAAACTAATCAGAAGAGATAAAGAGGGCCACTTCATTCTGATCAAAGGAGCAATAGGCCAAGAAAATATTACAATCATGAACATATAGTCACCAAACTTTGGTGCACCCAACTTCATAAAAACAGTACTACAGGACTTTAAGACCCAGATAAATCCCAACTCACTAATAGTAGGGGACTTCAAACCACATTGTCTTTATTAGATAGATCAACAGGACAGAGAATTAACAGAGAGACATCTGAATTAAACAATACCATATATCAAATGGACCTAACAGACATCTAACGAATATTCCACCCAAGCACAAAAGAATACACTTTCTATTCAGAGCCCCATGGAACTTTCTCCAAAATCAACCACATACTGGGGCACAAAACAAATCTCAACAAATACAAAAAGACTGAAATAATTCCATGCATTCAATCAGACCACAATGCAATAAAGCTTAAAATCAACACCAGAAGAAACCCTAGAACCTACATGAGCACATGCAGATTAAAAAACACACTCCTGAATGATGAATGGGTCAAAGGAGAAATTAAGAAAGAAATAAAAGTATTCTTGGAACTAAATGAAAAGGACAATACAACAAAACAAAACCTCTGGGACATGTTGAAAGCAGTCCTTAGAAGGAAATTTATATCTCTAAGTGCCTACATTAAAAAATCAGAACGAACACAAATAAATGAGTTAACACTGCAACTCAAGATACTTGAAAAGCAACAACAAATGAAACCCAAATCCAGCAGACAACAAGAAACAACAAAAATGAGAGCAGAAATTAATGAAATAGAAACAAAGAAAATAATACAAAGATTCAACAAATCCAAGAGCTGGTTCTTTGAAAAGATGAACAAGATAGACAGACTGCTCTCCCAGTTAACCAAAAGAAAGAACACCTCCAAATCAACAAAATCAGAGCTGAAAGGGGAAACATCACAACGGAGACCAAAAAGATCCAGAATATTATAAGGGAATATTTTAAAAACCTATATGCTACTAAATTTGAAAACCTAAAAGAAATGGACGGATTTCTAAAGTCATGGGAACCACCAAAACTAAACCAAGAAGAGAATAACAGCTTAAACAGACCCATATCACATAAGGAAATTGAAACAGTAATACAAAACCTCTTGATTGAAAAAAGCCCAGGTCCAGATGAATTTACAGCAGAAGTCTATCAGACATTTAGTGAGGATCTCCATCCAATACTTTTTAATTTATTCAAAAAGATAGAAATGGAGGGAGAACTTCCAAATTCTCAACAAAATACTTGCAAACCGCATATAGACACACATCAAAAACATCTTCCACAATGATAAACTTGGCTTTATCCCAGAGATGCAGGGATGGTTCAATATACATAAGTCAATAAATGTCATAAATCATATAAATGGGTTCAAAGACAAGAACCACATGGTCATCTCAACAGATGGAGAGAAGGCTTTTGACAAAATGCAACATGCATTTATGTTCAAAGTCCTAGAGAGAACTGGACTGGAGGGAACATACCTCAACATAATTAAAGCTATATACAACAAACCCATAGCCAACATCACTCCAAATGGAGAAAAACTGGAAGCATTCCCATTAAAATCAAGAGCCAGACAAGGCTGTCCACTGTCTCCACTCCTCTTTAACACAGAGCTTGAAATTCTTGCAAGAACAATAAGACAAGAAAAAGAACTTAAAGGAATAATAATTGGAAAAGAAGAGATCAAATTATCCCTTTTTGCACATGATATGATATCTAAGAGATGCCAACAATTCCACCAGAAAGTTCCTAGAAATTATTAACACATTCAGTAAAGTGGCAGGTTAAAAAATTAATCTACAAAAGTCTGCAGCCTTTTTATACCCCAATAGCAAGCAATCAGAAAAAGAGCACA
>NW_008354753.1:227925-243442 GCF_000622305.1 Nannospalax galili | reverse complement strand
AAAACTGGATCTCCACTTGTAGAAGAATGAAACTAAACCCCTATCTTTCACCCTGCACAAAAGTCAGTTCTAAATGGATCAAAGACCTCAATGTAAAGCCTGAAACTCTGAAACTGTTAGAAGAAAACATTGGCAAAAACCTGCAAGATATAGGTGTAGGAAAGGATTTTCTAAACCGGACAGCAATTGCTTAGGAATCAAGGGCAAGAATTAACACATGGGACCTCATTAAACTAAAAAGCTTCTGTACATCAAAGGAGGCAACCAGGGAAGTCAACAGAAAACCCACAGAGTGGGAGAAAATCTTCACCAGTGACACATCCGACAGATGTTTAATATCCAGAATATATAACGAACTGAAAAAACAGAGAATCAAGACAGGAAGTAACCCAATTAAAAGATGGGGTAAAGGGTTGAACAGAGAGTTCTCAAAAGAAGAAATAAAGATGGCTATGAAGCATCTTCAATGGTGTTCCACATCATTAGCAATTAGGGAAATACAAATTAAAACTACTTTAAGATTTCATCATACCCAATCAGACTGGCTAAGATCAAGAGAACAAATGATACCAAATGTTGGAGAGGATGTGGGGAAAGCAGAATGCTCATCCACTGCTGGTGGGGCTGCAAACTTGTTCAACCTCTATGTAAAGCAGTGTGGAGAACTCTTAAAAAAGTGCAGATGAACCTTCCATTTGGCTCAGTTATACCTACCACTCCTTGGCATATACCCAAAGAACTCATCCTATTGCAGAGACACTTGTACATCCATGTTTGTTGCTGCTCTCTTCACAGTAGCTAAGAGATGGAAGCAACCTAAGTGTCCCTCAGCTGACGAGTGGATAATGAAAATGTGGTTCATTTATATAATGGAGTTTTATTCAGCAGTAAAGAAAGATGAAATCATGAAATTTGCACTTAAATAGATGGAATAAGAAACTGTTAAACTAAATGAAGTAACACAGACTCAGAAAAAAACAAAAACAAACAATGTATGTTCTCTCTCATATGCGGATCCTTGCACCAAGTCCTGATTAAGTGAACATGTATCCAGACATAAGTACAGGATCCAGGATAATGAAAAGGAACCAGGGAGGTAAAGGAAAAAAGAATCTGAAAGAGACCAGTAGGAGACAGGCGTTAATAAGGCAGAGAGGGATATAAATGTGGTTATTTTAAGGGGAGGAGTGAGCAAAGGCTATACAAGGAACCTAGGGGATAAAGGGAAAGAAGAGCTTGAGAGAGGTGGGACAATAGGAGAAGGGTATTATTCAGGGAGAAATGGGAAAAATGGGGGCACATTAAATGGGGAAACCATGGTGGAAGGGTTAGACAATGTAAGAGACAAATAATGCTTGTCTAATTTTAAAAAATAAGAGGGAGCCATATTAGTCCAACAACCTACTGACAAATTATATATACAACTAGATCAAAGAATATATCTGTCTAGGCAAGGTTTATCTGAGAATGTTTGGTCTTTGCCCAAGCTTTATCTACTTGACACATAGTAATTAAAAGTACCAGAACAATGGAACTAACCTTCTTGGACTTTTAACAGCCATACTTTGAGGCCTATACTAAGTTGGTCAGTGGGACATAAAGGACAGTTTTTGCTCCTTGCCCTCCTAGGTCGACTAGTTCCAGGGGACTATGGAGCAGCTCCCAAAATATCCTGTAACAGTATATGAGCATCTCTCAAAATGTCCTGTAACTGTGGTGAGTCACCTGTCCTCTTGATCAAGGAGGCTGTGGAGACCCCACCAGATGGACTTGAACCAGTGTCCAGTCTACAAATAGGATGGTCAACACAAAGGAATCATGTCCTCCATACTTCCAAGCGAAGCCAACCATGGTCGAGCAGGACCTTTAACTAATCTTCATATAGGTGGAACTGTTAAAAGAAAGGAGTCAGGGGCTCCTCCCAAGCCAATGTGACTCCTGAGGAACAGATCCTCAAACCACCTTAAGAGTAAAAATAAATTGGTTTATCTGGGCCAATTGTACGGTCTTAAACACCCAAAAGGTAAGTATAACCAAAAATTAAAGGGGCCAATATAATTTTTTAAGAGTCCATGTGTATAGCTAAAGGCTACATAACAAGCAACAATGCCAGACAGGAGATACCTTCCTTTGAATTGTTGGCCAGGGTAGCCCAAGAGACTCCCAGACAGTAACCCAGCATAGAACTGGGAAAATGAACAGCAGACCCCAATCTTATCCAAAGGAATATTGACAACTGATTGCTGCTAGATGAGGAAGAGCTGATCTTCCTAAAACAAGGATCTCTAGATAGGCGGACTAGACTCAGTGGATGGACAAACACTGGGGAACAGCTGGGGGTGCTGACAACACAGTGGACAGTAACAGGGATGTCAGAGTATATGGGCTCCAGTGTGGGCAGGGAGGCTATGAGAGGTTGCCATTTGGGAAGTGGGCGTATAGATGAATAAGATTGTTTGGGATGTTCAGTATGATATACACACACACACACACAAAAGAAATCAACAAAATTTAAAAAATGAATTATATTTGAGGAGGAAGTACAAAAATTTACTTCCTGTTAATTAGTAGAGGTGATAAACATTACCATTTAAATCTACCTGATGACTTTATAGCTATACTCCAGTGGCAGGGATCCAAGTGTAACTGACTGTGACCAGTAATAATTAAATACCTAGAGATGAGAGACATATGTGCAAGCATATAAGTGTTAGTAGGATTAAAAATGAAGGGCAAGTAGTGGGGAAGGGCTGGGGGTGCCGACAACACAGCAGACAGTAGCAGGGATATCAGAGTATAAGGGCTCTAGTGGGGGGGAGGGAGGCTATGGAGGGTGCCATCTGGGAAGTGGATGTATAGTCACATGAGGTGGTTTGAGATGTTCTATGTGATATACACACACAGACAAAAAAATCAACAAATTTTAAAAAATTTATTATATTTGAGGAAGAAACATGGAAATTTAGGTCATGTTAATTAGTAGAGGTGGTAAACAATACCATTGAAATCTACTCCATGATGTTATAGAAATACACAGGTGCCAAGGATCCAAGTGCATACGATGATGACTAGTAATAATCAGACACATACAGACTAGAGATGTGAGTGCCAATATCTCAGTGTCAGCAGCAAAAACAATGAGTATTTCTGCAAGGAACAATATATTCTAAAATGAAATGGAGATCTTTTTTAAAGGCTAAAAACTCATCCAATTTTATCTCTTATGGGGCTTTTACTGAGTTCAACCTTGAACCTAAAAACTTGCACCAATTTGTGAAAGAGTTGTACTCTTGCTCTGGAGTGTGTTACCAAATATGTTAAAGCTGTAGTGAAATGCTTCTTCTAATCATGTAGCTATTAAAAATTTTTAAAAAAATGATTAAAAAATAATTCTTCAAAGCATAAAAATTTGCTCCTTAATAATTAGTAGTTGTGAAAAATATTACCATTGAAATCTACCTGGCAATTTTATATCCATGCTCAGATGCCAAGGAGCTCAGAAAGTAACCGACTGTGACTAGTAATAATCAAATATATAGAGATTAGAAATACATGTATGAACATCTTAATGTCAATTGAATAAAAAATGAATTTTTCTGTATGAAACTGTGTATTTTAATAATGAAATGGAGATCTTTTTTAAAGGTTAAAAATCATTTAATTTTATGTCTTATAGGGTTTATACTGAGTACAGTCTTGTATAACTGTAATAATTCAACTGTAAACCTAAAACTTTACAGCCAATTTTGAAAGAGATGCATCTTAGCTCAGAAAATTTTTATTGAATATGTTAATGCTGTTGTAATGAAATGCTTCTTCTAAGTATGTGGTTATTAAATAAATAATTTAAAAAAAGATGTCTGTGACATCCTAAAAAAATGAGTCATGTAGGAAACAGTATACTTTAAAATGAATTTGAGATTTTAAAGGTTAAAAGTTCATTCAATTTTATGTCTCCCAGGGTTTATACTGAGTTCAATATCGTATAACTGTGTTAATTCAACTGTGAACCTAAAAATATATAGGCTCTTTCGAAAGAAAAAAAATGCATACTAATTGTAATCATTTCATCTCTAATTTCTAATCAATAATATCAAATCCTAGAATAAAGACCAAGTTGATAAAAAATAAAAAGACCATTCTCAATATATATCAGAGTGAATTTTTTTCTCTGTAGATGAATGGACAATATTATTAGATTTCTTACTATAATCATGACTAAGAAATCTGAGTCATATCTATTATTATTTGTAATGAGTGAACAAACTGATAAAAATCAGTATGCAAACTTGTTCAGCATTTTTTCTATATGCGATACTAGGCTTTAAAGCATTAAACCATTACCTTCTTTTGTAAATAAAAGTGCTAATTGCAGCATATTTCTAGCAATAATTAAATAAGCACATCAGGCACTAAACAGCATATAAAATTATTCTCTTTTATGTTATTCTGTATAATTTTTAAATTTTATTGTATTTTATGTGTATGAGTGTTATGCCTGTATGAAGGGCACTCCTGTCCCACAATGCCCATAGAGGACAGAAGTGGGCATTGGAGTCCCTGGAACTGAAATTAGGATGGTTTGAGGAACGAAGAGGAAAAAAAGAAAGAAAGAGAGAGAGAGAGAGAGAGAGAGAGAGAGAGAGAGAGAGAGACCTGTAGGCTATCTAGCAAAAATCTTAATGCAAGGCCTAGGAAACCTGTCTTTGAGTTTTTGGTAGTGTAGTCCAAGAGACACTCAATATACGATAGTGTCATTGCCCTTGGCTGCCTCTCAGAACCTGAAGGTAAAATCCCACTGCTGAAGATCCGACATACCTTGAACACAGGACTTGGAGGAATTAAGCTGGAACTGACCTGTCAGTCTCCTCCCTGAGGACTAGCTTTCATAGTATCAGAAGATGATATGCAAACTGCTAAGGGAGAAAAACAATCAATAGTCCTACCCAGATGTAAAGCCTAAAAACCACAATGACCAGCCCAGTAAAATATTCCTAATGGTACAATAGTGGTACTTTTACTTTGGGGTAGCAGCAGCTGTTTAATTGAACTTAAGGCCTACTTAGTAGTAGGGAATTCAAACCTGGTACTGTAAACCTAGTGAAATATTCATGGATGGAGTGGTCATAGACCCTAGAGGATAACTTACTACTGCAATTTTTCATAAATCAATATAATTTCTTACATTGTTCTAAATACGTATCCTTACATATGCAGGTAGGTATAATTCTCATCCCCGCCCCAAGAAGATTCTTTTTCTAACAAATGGAGACTATTACAATGGTCGACGTCCACACCTGTTCAAAATGCAGAGAATATTTACAGAGTGCCCAACCTCATTGGATACATTTTCAATGTAACCCCTACACCTAAGGCTCAGGGAACCTCAAAGAGCAAAAGCAGAAAGACTGTAAGAACCAGAAGAACAGGATGCCTCCTGCTGAATACAGCCTTCTAGATATTACAGGAAAGTTATATTCATGAAATCTCAACAATATGTTTTCCTAAATAAAACCTGCATGACAACATCAACTGACATGCCAGTAGACATGGGGGAAGTTCTACAAGGTCCCAAGTCTAGACATAGTGCTATAGACAGTCAGTGCAGAGGAGAATGAGAGGAGAATCCATTTTCTCCGTAGATGAGCTCCCTGATAGGTTATGCTTTTCCAAAGGATCAACCCTAAGCACATGTATATACTAGTATCACTAAATGTACTCAGTACACGGTACACACACACCACACACACACACACACACACACACACACACACACACACACACAATTATTTAAGAGAGGCCACAATTTAAGGTGAAGCATACATGGTACAAGTTAGAGGGGGAAGAAGGGTAGAAATGATGTAAATAGAGTACTCATGTGAAATTCCCACCCTAAATTTTAAATGAAAACTAACAGAACAATGCAATTGATAACACACAGCATGGCTGGGGTGGCTGTTTTAAATATGATGGTCAGGAACAGCCTCCTTGTAGACTTAGAGCAAGTCCTGAGTGGTGAAAAGGGGAAAACTGTGACGATGGAGAAAAGTGTTCAAAACAGAGGACACATAAAGCATACTCCTTAAAAACAACAGATTCCAGGGACTGGAGAGATGGCTCAGTGGTTAAGAACACTGGTTGTTCTTGCAGGAGACCCTGGTTCGAATCCCAGCACCACATGACAGCTAACAAGTGTCTGTAACTCCAGTCCCAGGGGGTCTGACAGCCTCTTCTGACCTCCGTGGGCATTGCACAACATGGGTACACTTACCCACATACAGGCAATACACATACACACATAAAATAAAAATAATACATAAAATAAAATTAACAAAAAAACAAAAAACAACAGATTCTAGAAAGTTCAGAGCATGCAGGTCTGACTTGAGCATAGTAAGGCAGCACTTCTTGTAGAAGACCGAGAGGGAGAAATAGTCAAGTAATTTATGCAAGACTTGTGGTTCATGATAAGATATTTGTACTTTATTGTAAGTTCGAAAGGATGTTAGCAAAAGGTTTTCATCAGAGATGTTTATGACATGCTATCATTTATATTTATTAAATTATTTGAGGTGTTACAGAGAGGATGCAGTTCAGACAAAGAAAAGTGGGATGAGAAAGCATGGCAGGGACACTTCAGGCAAAAGAGGATGGTGGGACCAATACAGTATTAGCTGAAAAGCTTTATAACTTGGGATATATTTTGGAGGTAGACCCTGAATGTCTTGCTGCTGAACTAGATAGAGAAATTAAGAACAGCTCATTGAATTTGAGCAAAGGTGTCTTGAACCCACTTATCTAGTTTTAAAAATGAGTGTCCCTTCCTATATACCCTGAATTCTTCTGTCTACCACAATATCTGGGTTACACTGAAGCACATTTTCTATCATTTTATCTATGCTCAATAATCTCTCCTATCTCCTTCCAGCGCTGACCCTCCCACATTTCCTATTCCTGATCAATAAAATACCTTTTGTGTCTTGAGTTCTTACTGAAATGCCAGCTTTTATTATCTGATGCTTTATATCAGTGAGTGTTGATTCATCAGATACATAGTGAGTGCTTTTAAAGTATGTAGTATATCTTATACTCTAGAGAAATGTGCCTACCATCTGGTTATAGATTAGAAACAAAACCTTGCTGATTAATTCTGAATGTGATTAAATATACAATTATGTTCTCTAATTTAGAGGTTGGCATATCTTTCTTTGACCTGTATCTTTTCCTTTAGGCTTCCTTTCAATGATTACTTCTCAGAACTGATTTCTTGACCATTTAGGCTGAAATAGTCCCTGCTTTGTTCAAACAGCTGGCTTATGGTTCTTTGGCTCTATCCAGGCAGAAGCCAAAGATAGAAAAGGAACAGCTCACTTCATGGCCATGACCTTGAGTTCCACAGGCTCACAGCTGGACTTCCAAACCCTGAAGCTTTCAACTTTAAGCCCTGAGACTAGAAGCATGCAGCTCTGAACTTGAAAGTGTCAAGGCAGAGGCGTCTTTTCCAAAACTCAAAGCATCAGTGCCCAACAGCCAGATCCACAGTGCATAAGTGAAAGAAATTCCAGTTTTTTAGCTCTTTTCCTTTCTCAAACTCTTCCAGTGACCCAGGCTTGCCAGCCCTGTGGTACTCAGGGCTTGTGTGGTAGTTGGGGCTCTTCATGGCTCCTTGTCTCAGTTTCTTTGCTTTCTCTTGACCTCTTAATATTTCTTCTGACTTTCTTGGCCATTGCAGAATCTTCCCAAAGTTTGTCACGGGGACTCTTTGGTCACCTCCTAGTGTCATAGCTCAGAACCTCTTTGGGTATTGTGGCCCTTAGCTTTCAGTTGCATCTGAACATTTTAGTTCTGAGCACTGGGTACCTGGGACCTTAGCTGTCATTAGCTCTTTTGAGTGTCCAACATCGACTTAGTGTCACCAAGATGAACTTTGGATAAGGGATCGCATTTCCTTGCAACTCTGGATTCATCGGCCTCCTTGCTATTGAAACTGCATTGATAGGACTGGAGGCCTGGGGATTTTGTCTGTTTCTCATGCAACCAGCTCAGTGTGCTGTATCTGTGATTAAAAAAAAAAAAAAGTAAGTAACTAAAAACCTCTTCAGAAGCTTTTATTTGGATCTTGTGTTGCAACTGTTATGGGAAAAAGCAGTGCACAAAAGAAAAGTGTCCCAAACTAACCTGAAAAGAAGAAGAAACAGCTTGCTATTTAGAAAATTAGCATGGAATATTATGCCTGAATTATTATCCCATCAGTCCCAGGCCTTATTTCAAGACCAGTCACATGCATCACATAAGCACAAGTTATGTCACAAGCTTTTTACTGTGTCACTAGGGTGATACTTTTCCTTGTCCTGATATAATTGAAGCCGGCCGAAGCAGGTCTGGAGAAGTTGCTGGCAAGGTCCTCTGGAGGACCACAACACTGGCCAGGCTAAGGTACAGTTTTCTACAGAGCTGGTCCAAGCTGGTACAGTTTCAACTGGAGCAAGGCCTCCTGATGAAGACGTAGTGGCCTCAGCAGTCATCGTCCAAATCTGTAGTTTTTTTTTTTTTTTTTTTTTTTTTTTTTTTTTTTTTTTTTTTTTTTTTTCAGCCATAATAAGTTTTCACAGGGAACTCCATGAAGTTTCCAAAGCAACTGGGTTACCATCATGACTATTTGCAAGTTGTCAATTGTGGGATGGTTCACTGAACAAATCATTCAAAGTAGTTGAACATAAGGGAAAGACCAGTTTTCTGTCATTCACATAGTCAAATGCCCGGCGCCATCCCCATTTTGCTCACTCAAGAAAATTATATGTTAAAAAATACTTACAATAAAGACTTATTACTAACATATCTAGTGGTATTTAACTGTGATTAATTAAGTCAGCCAAATGCCCTCATGGACAGGTGAGGCACTCTATGTGTCTCACTATAACTGTTGGGCAGTCTGTAAGGTCTCTGTGGCATGTTATTCTTCATAATATGCATCTTTATACTGATGGGGTGTTTCATACCAATTAGTTATGAATTGCCTGTTTTAGCTATTAGAAAGTTAACATCATGAGAACATAACTTGTCTATCTTTCATTCTTAGTTCCCCACACCTAAAGCTGTGCCCATCCTATACCATCATAGTTTGTGTCAGACACTGCTCTGCATGCTAAGAATAAAGAAATAAAACACCAAAAGCCTTTGCTCAATGGAGGTTGTAGATCAGTAAGACAGTGAATAAGGCTTATTAGGAAAATACATAGCACATACTCATTATATGGTGAATGCTAACTATGTTCAACAAAGATTAAAAAATGTGAATGTACTTCAAGAGAACAAAAATACCCAGGCACGGAGGTACATGCCTTTAATCCCAGCACTCAGGAGGCAGAAGCAGGCAGATTTTTGTGAGATTGGTGCCAGCCTGGTCTACATAGACAGTTCCAGGCCAGCTAGGGCTTCAGGGAGACCCTATCTCAAAAAGACAAAAAACAAACAAACAAACAAACAAACAAACAAAAAAAACAAAAAAAACCCACAAAAACAAACAAACAAAAAACCCAGAAAACAAAAAACAGGAAGATAAGATTTCTGAATTAAAGCCAAACTGAAATGATGTTGGAAATGGAAAACAAATGTAACAGTGAAAGGCCACAGAAACAGAATAGAGCATGTAGAAAAGAGAGCCAAACAGGCTTTACAAATGAGGCAGAGAGTCATTCAGCAAAGGTCAATGATAATTGTTTAAATGAATGGAACATGGTAGGGCTTTGTGACACCATGGAAAAACCTGAATTATGGGCCTAGAGTATAGAGAACAACACTGCACTAAAGACACAGAGACTATTTTCAATAAAATCATAGACTAAAGTTTCTCAACCCTAAAGAGAAAGATGCCCATCCAGGTAGAAGAGCCCTACACAATCAAACACACAGTACCAGAATAGAAATACATTACAACATTTAATAGTTAAAATACTAAAAATACAGAGTAAGTAACAGCACAAAGAAGCAAAAAAGTGTAGCCATTCTAATATCTAACAAAATAGACATAGAAAGCTGCTGGATAGCTTTAGTTGTCAATTTTATACACCTGGGTTGGGGGAGCCTCAATTTGGGAACTGCCTCCATTGGACTGACCTGTGGCTATGTCTGTGGGGTATTTTCTTGACTGTTGAATGATGTGGGAGGGCCCAGCCTACTGTGGGTAGTGCCACCCCTGGGCAGGTGGCCCTGTGTTGGATAAGAAAGCAGGCTGAGTAGGGGCCAGGGGAGCAAGCCAGTAAGCAGCGTTCCTCCATGGCCTGTGCTCCAGCTCCTGCCTCCAGGTTCCTGTCCTGAGTTCCTACCTTGGGTTCCCTGATGAACTGTGACCTGGGAGATGTGTGTCAAATAAACCCTTTCCTCCACAAGTGAGCATTGTTCAGAGTGTTTTGTCACTGCAAAGACAGACTAGACCAAAACAAAAACTAATCAGAAAAGATTAGGGCCATTTTGTGCTCATTAAGGTAATAGCTCATCAAGAGGATATTAAAACAGACTAAAAATGGGTGATTCCAATTTCATAAATCAAATGCAGTATGTATAAGCCCACAGATTATTCTGAACACTATGGTAGTGGGTGGTGATTTCAATATACCATTCTCACGTATAGACAGATCACTTAGACAAAAAATAGAGAAACAATGGAGCTAAATAATACCATAAAACAGATGGACCTAACATATCTATGGAACACTCCACCCAAACATTAAAGAACACAAATTCTCCTTAGCAATCCATGAAGCAGTATCCAAACTGAGTTAAGACTCTAGGCAGTTCTCAACAAATACAGGAAAACTAAACATCTTTTGACCATAATGGAATAAAGCTATCAACAGCAATAGAAACTATAGAACTCACAGTCATGGAGATGAAAGAACACACTACTGAATGAGGAATGATTCACTGGAGAAAGCAAAAGAAAATATTAAAAATTCAGAATTGAAGGAGAATGAAGACACAACACGCCAAGATGTTTGGGGCACAATGCAGAGAGTCCTAATAGAAAATTCATTTTTTAAAAATTAGAACTTTCTATAGTTTGTTTCTCTATTGCTGTGATAAATCACTGACCACACCAACGTAGGGAGGAAAGCATTTATTTGGCTTCCAGCTCACGTTCCATCATCAGGAGAAACGAAGGCAGGAACACAAGGCTGGAGCACGGAGGCAGGAGCTGAAGCACAGTACACAGAGGAACGTTGCACACGGGCTTGTTTTTTCTCCTGACCTGTGCTCGGCCTGCTTTCTTACACAACACAGGATCCCTTGCAGAGGGGTGGCACCACCCACAGTGGGCCGAGCCCTCGCACATCACTCAACAATCAAGAAAATGACCAACAGAGGTTGCCATAGTCCAGTTCAAAGGAGGAAATCATCAAGTGAAGTTCCCTCTATTCAGGTGTGTCAAGTTGACAACTGGTTATTCAGCACAACTGACCCCTTGTCAACTTGACATACAAACACAATGCTATTAAAACTTTCCATTTTTATCCTCAAGATCTCATGTTAATCTTAATATTAAAACATAAACAGCACAACTTTAAAGCCTTGTATTCCTTAAAAATTAAAATGTGTTATTTTATTTTTAAAATTTATCTGTTATTTTTATTTTATGTATATGTGTGTATTGCCTGCATGTAGGTAGGTGCACCTGTGTCTTGCAATGCCTGTGGAGGTCAAAAAACAGCATCAGATCCCCCAGAACTGAAGTTACAGATAGTTGTTAGCTACCACATGGGTGCTAGGAATGGAAGCCAGGTCCTCTGCAAGAGCAGCCAGCTCTCTTAATTCTGAGCCATTGCTCCGCTGCCCACCCCATTCAAATACTTTAACAGCTCAATATCGCTTTAAAATAAGCCAAAGTATCTCAACTGTGGGCTCCTGTAAAGTCGAAAGTAAGTTATAGACTATCTTATTTCAAAAAGGAAGAACTGGTACACTTAAGTAAAACCGAACAGCAGCAAATAGCTCGATGTTCTACATCTGGAATTCTGTCGTGATCGTCTGGGCTCCAAAGGGCTTGGGAAATTCCTTTTCTCTGGCTCCCCATCCATAAGACAGCTTATCTTAAAGGTTCAGGCTGGCTCCACTCCACACTTGCCACTGCTTGGTGGTTGTTCCATGGTCCTGGCATCTGCAGTATTGCAAGTGAGGCTGCATCTCACCAACGGTCTCTCCTGGCCTCAGTTGATGCCAAGCCTGAGGCCCCCTCCATGACCACTTTAATCCTAGGGATCTTCACTGCAACTGAGGATACACTTTCACCAATGGCCTCTTCTGGCCTCTCCAGGATGCCAAGCCTCAGATTCTCTCTATGCCCCTTCAAGCTCTTCAAAGCCAGTACCATGTAAGAGAACCTTACACGTTACTAAGTCCTGCTTACAGCTTGAGATAAAGACTAGGGTCCCCTCTAGACCATGGCTTCTACATGCTCATCCTGAGGAAATAATTCCCAGATTTCATTCAAAGATGCTGATCTCTTGTTATTCACAAGCTTAATTTTCTCAGCCCCAGCTGATCAGGACCTATTATCCCAGTAAAGCACAAAAGGTTTCACCTCCAAAAATTCTTTTTTTTAAAAAAAGTTAACGTACTTTAATATGGCTAAATTATCACATGAAAATCATGAATGCATAAACATCGTTTTTTTTGTGTTTTTTTTTTTTATGGAAAATGTTGCTAATTGTAAGGGTTTGAGTTGTTAGAGAGCTATTTCCCCAGGCAGAATTTGGGCCACATGAAAATTAATTAATTAATTGCACATAAATATATTCTGTATGGGAAAGGGTTAGAAGAGGTATGGACCATTTTTCATGATGATATACCTGACAAACTCAGCCCACTTAGGAGTTCTAGGAAACTTTCTCCTCAAAAAAGTACCTTTCTGTGTGGGAGTGGCTATGCCACTGTATTAACAACTCACTGAGTTGTCCAGGGATCCTTCTGGGAATACGAATGCTTTAGCTACTGCTTCCTCAGTCATTGATGAAGAGCTTTTCAAAAACAGTTTTTCATTGATTTCTCTATTTCTTCCTTTCTTTTCAATGTATATTTTTATTGAACTGTTGTGCATTTCAGACAATACACCTTAATCATATTTAGAACTCCTCCTTTTCTCTACCCCCCATAGCCTGCCCACAGGATTTCATGCATCATGTCATATATATTCAGGTTCACTGAGTCAAGTTTGTGTCCCCATATGGACCTCTGTGTCAGCTCATCCACTGGAGCCTGGTCAGCCTAACTAGCAACACTCCCCTAATGAAGGCCAACACTCCCTCACCCAGAAGTGATGAGCTGGCAATAGTTTCTTAGCTAAGGTTGGAGCTTCTTGGCCATTTCTCCAGAACTCTCCTGGGTTTTTATCCAGTTTGAGTTTGCATGGGTCCTGTACATGCTGTCACCACTGCTCTAAGTTGATATGAGCAAGTCTCATAGAAATCTCTGTTTTCCTGTGGTCATCCACCATCTTTCTGCCCCCTCTTCCACAATGGTTCCTAAGCGCTGGCTGGATAAGTTTTAATGTAGGAGTCCTATCCAGAGACACACACTCTGCAGTATCTTTTTTTCTATATTCTGGCCAGTTGTGAATTTCTTTGTTCACTGCCCTCTAACATGAAGAAGTTTCACTGGTCAGAGTTGAAAGGTGCATTAGCATTCTCTCTACAGTTCCCCACTCCCATTCCACCATATTTTCTGCATTAATATTTTCTCCGTCCCCTGTTCCACTATGCTCTGAGCCCTTCGTGTAGAGGTTGCAGTGTGCATGTGTCACTTAGGGCTGATTCTCTCACAGACACTTATTCTATGTGTTTGACCCTTGCAGAACTCTGAAGTGATCAGCTGGCAATAGTTCCTTAGCTAAGGTTGGAGCTTCTTGGCCATTTCTCGTTTTTTACATCTGTTGAAAAAGGAAAAGCTCCTTTGTTGAGTGTTGAAAAGTACACTTTCTGTAAATATGAGGGTACATATTTTGCATATTGTAAGAAATTACATCTGTCTGGGGATGTGACAGAGATAGAGTTTTCTTTAGGATCCATGACCTCTCCAGCCACGAGTGTTTGGCTATGCTGTGTTTACATTAATTACCATACGAATTCCCTCTCATTGAGTAAGCTTTAAGTCCAATTAGATAGCTGTTGATTACCTCCAAGATAAAAGTGCTGCTACATTGATACAGATTGTTTGCTGTGTGGGTCATTGTTACTTCTAGGCTTTGAAGCTGGAATTGGACCATTGACTGATTTTCTCTCTTAGCAGCTTGCACAGTGTCCTCTGAAACTATGAGAGATGGCCTTTAGTGAGAAGGATTCCAGGTCTGTTCCAGCTCCATTCTTCCAAGTATTATATCCAAAGTATATCCTGTCTTCAGAAATAGAAACTTACCTTCAAGATTTGGGAGGCAATCAAGAACTGTGGCAATAGTCCGAGTTATTTTGGGAGTCAGTACCCTCTTTTGACCTCCACAGGCCTTGCAGGACATGGTTGCACTTTACATACATGCAGTCAAAACACTCATACTTATGAAATAAAAATAATACATAAAATATAGAAAATAAAGACGTTATCCACTCAAAAGTGATGCATATATATATATATATCCCATTTACAAACTGAATAAAAGATATACAAACAATTTCAGATGGGAAGGTTATTTAAAATATCTGAAAGTGCAGTTTATAAACAGGTTAAATTACTTTTATGTGATGCCTTAAAGAATTACTAATCTTAATTTAGTACTGAGATATGATATTCTCCTCCAAAATTCTGACAGGATGGTGACATTTATACAAAAGTCAAGAAGACTTTTGTTGCTTCTTTTTGCAACAGATGGAGAATAATACAAAGTTCCATAACTGATGAAATCCAGAGAATAAGAGTCTCTGAGATGCATAGTCCAAGGGACACATCTTCAGTGCAGCCTCTACACGTATGATGAATGCATCTTTCTCACCAGTTCCCTAATGCAGCAGACGGTGCTTAACACAGAAACCCACAACTGGCCAATGTGTAGAAAACCAGAGGTTGTAGAGTGCCTGTCCCCGAATAAGACACCTTCTGTCCATCAAGGCTCAGGGATGATTGCTGAACAGGGGACAGAAAAAATGTAAGAGTCAGAGGTGATGAATGACCACAGGAAACATAGTTTCCTAGACAACTGGTCAGTTATTCATATGAACTCACAGCAGTGGTGACAGGATGAACAAGTTCCATGCAAACTCAAACCATACAAAATCCCAGCATGGTGAAGTGGGTAAGAAATTTCAACCCAATCTAAGGAATTTTTGGCAACTGATTGCTGCTTAGGAGGGCAGAGACAGTCTTCTTCAAGGATGGGTCTCTCAGTAGGTTAACCAGACTGCAGTGGATGGACCCACACTGGTGGAGGATATTTGGGGAGACAACTTGGATTCTACAAACTATCTATGTATCTATGTATCTATCTATCTATCTATCTATCTATCTATCTATCTATCTATCTATCTATCTATCATCA
>NW_008354753.1:219345-227885 GCF_000622305.1 Nannospalax galili | reverse complement strand
CTATCTATCTATCTATCTATCTATCTATCTATCTATCTATCTCTATCTATTATCTATCTATCTATCTATCATCTTTCTATCTGTATCTGTCTCTATCTATCTCTATCTATCATCTATCTATCTATCTATCTATCTATCTATCTATCTATCTATCTATCAATCATCTATCTATTATCTATCATCTATCTATCCATCTATCTATCTATCATCTATCTATCATCTATCTATATCTATCTATCTAATAGAGTACATTTATTTAGGCATGGAGAAGTAAATGGAAGTATGGATAGAGGAGGGATTCTAAATACCATTAAATAATATTTGTGAAATTTCAAAAATTCAATAAAAATAGTTTTTTAAAAAGAGCTTGCATGCTGGAGAGGCGGCTCAATGGAAAAGAGCAGTGTCTGCTCTTGCAAGACCTTGGTTCAGTTACCAGCCTCCACATGGTGGCTAACAACCATTTGCAACTCCAGTTTCAGGGACTCTGATGCTCTCTTTTGGTCTCTGTGGGAATTATGTAGCAGGGTACACATATACATTCAGACAAAACACATATGAATAAAATAAAAACAGATGACTCAAAAACTGTTTCCACAAACAGCTCGAAAGTGTCAGTAGTAGGTTCTCCTCTAGGGTCTATGATGGCTCCAATCATGTGTACTCGGCTATGTTTACAGTACTATGCATGGATTCCCTCCTATTGAGTAGGTTTTAAATCCAATTAGACAAGTGTTGACTAGCCCAAGATCAAAGTGCCACTATTGTACCAATAAAGGTAATTTTGTGGGCTGGGCTTTGTTGTGCCTTGATATCTGCTATCACTGCAGATATTACAGCTCAGTAGGACCATTGATTGGCTTTCTCCCTTGGCTTGCACAGTAGGTTACTCTATGAGAGCTAGTCTTCGGGGAGGAGCATCCAGGTCAGTTCAAGCTCAGATGCTTCAAGTTTTGTGGTTGAAGTGAGTGATGTCTTCAGCAATAGGGTCTGACCTTCAACTTCTGGGAGGGAACCAAGGTTCATGGCAATAACCTATATTATTTTGGGAGTCTCTTGACAACTCTAACAACTCAAAGGGAGGTTTCCCTTGCATGGCACTGTGATATTTGCTATATAGCTTCAGCTATGCATATGCACTCATGTATGTATTATACACATATTCTATGGCCACTTTCCCATGCCAACGTAATTTCTTACTGTATTCTAAATATATAGCCTCATATTCACTGGCAAGAACAGTTGTTACCCTTCTCAAAGAAACTTCTTGCTACAGATTAAAACAATTATAAGTTCCACATCTGGTCAAAATACAGAGAATAAGTGGCTGTGGCAGGTCTATTCCCAAATGATACATTTACAAGGCAATCCCTATACCTAAGCACAGGGAACATCACAGAAGAGGGGCTGAAAGATTGTAAGTCAGAGAAACAGAATGCCTGCTGCTAGATAATGCATTCTAGATATGATAGATAAGCTACATCTATGAAATCTCCACAGTGATAGTTTAACATGATCTGCATAATGACAAAGCAGTTGACATGCCAATGTGACTGGGAGAAATTTCACAGGATTCCACCTCTAGATGAAGAGGTATGGACAATCAGTGGCAGCTGAAAGAAGAGGAGTCCGTTTTCTCCATGCATGAGCTCCCTGACAGGTTATTGTATTCATTATTTTTTTGTTGCTGTGATAAAACACCATGACCAAGGCAACCTATAGAAGGAAGAGTTTATTTGACTTAAAATTCCAGGGTTAAGGGTTCATAATGGTGTGGGGGGGCATGGCAGAAGGAGGTGGCCAGAGCAGAAGGCAGAGGGATCACATCTTCAAGCAGATCCAGGAGGCAGAGAGTGACTGAAAATCTGACAAGGTATAAGAACACTTAAAACCCGCCTCCACCAAGATGCTTCCTCCAGCATGGTCAAATCTCCTAAGGGTTTCATGACCTTCTCCAAACACAGACTTGGGGGGCCAAATGTCCTACTAAGGAGCCTAAGGGGGAGATTCTCATTCAAGCCACCACAGTTATCTAATCCCAGGTGGTCAGCCCTAAACACAGGTACACAGGAGCACCACTAAAATGACCCCTTACCTACATATATGTGTTTGTGTATGTATTTTTAAATGTATATATATATTTTTTAAATATTTTATTATTTTTATTTTATGTGTATGAGTGTATTGCCTGCATGTACGTAAGTACGCACAAGTTGTGCAATGCCCACGGAGGAGAGAAGAGGCTATCAAATCCCCTGGAACTGGAGTTACGAACAATTGTTAGCTGCCATGTGGGTGCTAACCCAGGTCCTCTGCAAGAACAGCCAGTGTTCTTAACTGCTGAGCCATCTCTCCAGCCCCAAATGTATGTCTATGTAACAATAATAATGTAATCAAAGGAAAAGACAAGAAATTGAAAGGGAGTGGGGGGTGCATGGGAACAGTTGGAGGGGGCACTGGGGTGGGTGGAAATGATCATGAAATGATCATATTCATATATATATATGTATATGAAGAACTTGATATCTGCTATCACTGCCTATTTGAACTTACCAGAGAAGATATCACTTAAAATTATAAATTAATAGTTTAATGAAAATCAACTCTTCTTATCTTAGATTTTTTTAATCAAGTGCTTTTATCAGATGCTTCTTAACTACTTCTTTTGAATGAATGCTGGTGTATTTTCACAGTGTTACCCCAAAAGATGCCATCTTTATATACTGGCAGTTTCTCTGCTTATTGATAAAACTAGCTTTGACTGATTGTGTAATTGAAGTGTATGTTCTTATGCCACCCCCAAATAACCAAATCAGAGCATGTAAATCCTTCTTTTTGTAGAATTTAATTATCTTGTTGAAGTTATCTTATTGTACCATTTAGATTGGTTTACATTCAAATCATTGTTTTCAAAAAGAAAAAAAAAATGTGATTAGTTCAAGTAAAAATTCTGAACAAGAGATTCCCAAACTCCAAATCATGTACATTATATCAGGACACTTGATACCTTTTTTTCCCACAATGGAAATATCTTCTATGTTTTTTTTGCAAGAATCAAAATTACAATATGAACTCTCAAAATTTACAATATGGGCTGGGCATGGTGGCACAAGCCTTTCATCCCAGCACTTGGGAGGCAGAGGCAGGCAGATCTCTATGAGTTCAAGGCCAGCCTGGTCTACATAGTGAGTTCCAGGACAGCTGGGGCTACAGGGAGGCCCTGTCTCAAAAAGACCAAAAATACAAAAAACAACAACAAAAAATTACAATATGATGTCTTACTAATTCTCAAACTCCTAGCTCAAGCTAACAGGCTGAAAATAAAAGCTAAATCCCAAAGGTAATATACTTAATATTTTGCTGTTAGTGTATGCAAATGACTCATAACTCCATCAAATTAATTCTCATATTCTGCTTCAGGTGGCTTTGGAAATGCTGTACCTAAAGTACACTGGATTTTGACAGCAGCACAGCAAAAACATTCTCATCCAGGAACAGTCTTGGTCATATTTCTAAAAAGTATTTGGTTATATTCAGGCAGTAGAGACACTATACTGAACAGGACAGAAATGGTGTTCTGTGATTCTCTCTGAATTTTTCTTGAAGATATTGGGTTGCCATCTCTAGCACAGTTTAAAAACAAATTTTAAGGAAATCAAAGTTTATTGCATTACAACCTGCTTGTATAACAACCCTGATAGCACACCTCAAAAATAAACTATAACCTCTATGGAAATTCTTTTGAAAGTTAAATCAAATTCAACTAAAGATACTTTAAATGTTTTATTTAGGACTCAGGCACTGTGCTGACAATATGTTTCTAAAAATGTTTTTTTTTTTTTTAAATTTTTGAACATTATCCTGTTATCCCATTATGTACAGCCCCTCATTTGTTTAGAATCATTTCATCTCTCAGCTACTCTTCATGTATATATCCAGCCACATATGCTCTGGACTTAGATATAAGAAACACTGGATATATTAAGCAGCATAACTTTCTTATTATATTTACAATATACTATATTGATAATTTTAGCATGGGTAAATTGCTTTTCGATATGAAATGACAAAATAATATCATTTGCATGTCATTTAGCATGCTGGCTAGTTGAGGCACACACAAATACATGCACACAGAGAGAGAAAGAGGAGAGAGAGAGAGAGAGAGAGAGAAAGAGAATAGGCATGGTGGTGAAAGTCAGTATTCTAGTATCTGGGAGTCTTACAAGTTTGAGATCATCCTAGGCTTAATAGCAAGATCCTATTCCAAATAATCCCAAGCCAGATATATTCACTGCATAATCCATTTGTCATTTTCAAGACACCTAAACAATTCAAAGAACTCAAAGAGGAAAGGCATAAACTTGTGATGGAAGCCCAAGAATATACAAATATATGGCTTAATGAAATATCAAAAACAATTCCTGACTTGAAAATTGAATTCATAAAAGATATAGAAATAGTGAAGAAAATCCAAATGGAAATGAACATGGGATTGAAAAACTCAATAAAACACTTAGAAACAACAGAAGAAAGCCTCACAAATAGAATGAATGAAATGGAAAACAGAACATCAAGACTGGATGATAAAGTTGAAAGTCTAGACTCCTTAAGCAAGGAATTTGTAAAATTTGAAAAAGAGGAATGGAATACTCAGGAAATGTGGAACAACATGAAAAGACAAAATATATGAACTATAGGCATACAGGAGAAGAATCTCAGGTTAATGACATTGAATAGATCTTCAACAGGATTATAGAAGCAAATTTCCCCAAATTTTCAGGGAAGATTTACTTACCTATACAGATTCAAGAAGCACATAGAACACCAATCAGACAAGGTGAGAACAGAAACTCCCAATGGCATGTCATAGTAAATACATTAAACATACAGAACAAAGAGAGGACACTGAGAGCTGGTGGAGAAAAACAAGTTACATATACAGGAAAACCCATCAGATTATGTCTGACTTTTCAGTGCAAACTATGAAACCCAGAGCCTGGACCAAAGTATTCCCATTTCTAAATGACCATGGTTGCCAACCTTGAATATTTTATCTGGCAAAACTATCTATCATGGTCAAATGGGAATGGAAAATTTTTAATGACATGAATAGACTGAAAGAATTCATGTCTACCAAACCAGCCCAACAGAGAATACTGGAAGTGATACAAAGGACTGAAGAAAGTAATGAGTGTACCCAAGAGCTTAAAGAAAGAAAGCAAAGAAAGGTAAAATAATATAATAATGGAAACAGAAAAGAGGGCCACAAACACAGAAATTAAAATGACAGTACACAATACACATCTTTCAATGATAATACTAACTATCAATGGCCTCAGCTCACCTCTCAAAAGACACAGGCTATTGGAATGGATCAAGAAAGAATACCCATCTTTCTGTTGTCTTCATAAACTCATCTCACCTTCAAGGAGAGACACTACTTTTAGGTGAATTAATGGAAAATCACATTCTAAGCAAATAGCTCTAAGAAGCAAGCAGGTGTTGAAATTCTAATATCTGACTAAATGGATTTCAAATTAAAACTGATCAGAAGAGATAAAGACAAGTTAATTCATTCTAATCAAGGGAATAATTGACCAAGAAGATATAATCATGAACATATATGCACCAAACTATGGAATACCCAATTTCATAAAACAGTACTACAGGACAATAAAACAAAGATTAACCCCAACTCAGTAATAGTAGGTGACTTTAATAGCCCACTATCTTCAATAAACAGATCATCTGAAAAAGAATAAACAGAGAGACATCTGAATTAAATGACATCTTACATGAAATGGACCTAACAGGCATCTATAGAATATTCCACCCAAGTACCAAAGAATACACTTTCAACTCAGCAGCCCAAGATTGTGTTTTTAAAAGTGAACACATTCTGGGACACAAAACATTTCTCAACAAATACAAAGAAATTGGAATAATTCCATGCATTCTACCAGACCACAGTGCAATAAAACTTATAATCAACAGCAAACAAAGCCCTAGTAAATACACAAACTCATGGAGATTAAACAACACACTCCTGAATGGTAAATGAGTCAAAGTAGAAATTAAGAAAGAAATAAAAGTATCCTGGAAATAAATGAAAATGAGAATGCAACACAACAAAACCTCTGGGACGCCTTAAAAGCAGTCCTAAGAGGGAAGTTTATTGCTAATAGTGCCTACATTAATAAACCAGAAAGAACACATACAAACAACTTGACAGTACAACTCAAGACTCTGGAAAGGCAAGAACAAACAAACCCCAAATCTAGCAGACAAGAAGAAATAACAAAAATCAGAGGAGAAATCAATGAAATAGAAACAAACAAAGAAACCAAAAAATCAAAAAAAACAAAAACAAACAAACAAACAAAAAACAATGAATCTAAGAGCTGTTCTTTGAAAGATTAAACAAGATACACAGATCCTTAGTCCAGTTAGCCAAAAGAAAGAAAGTCCAAATTAACAAAATCAGAGACAGAAGGGGAAACATCACAACAGACAGAAAATAATCCAGAACATTGTAAGTGAATACTTTAAAAATCTATGCTCCATTAAATTCAAAAATCTAAAAGAAATGGGTGAATTTCTAAAATAATGGACACCCCCAAATTTAAACCAAAAAGAGATCAACAGCTTAAACAAACCCATAACAAATAAGGAAATTGAAACAGTAATACCTCTCAACTCAAAAAAGCCCAGGATCAGATGGATTAACAACAGAATTCTACCAGACAGTCAAAGATCTACAGCCAATACTGCTTAAAGTATTCAAAAAGATAGAAAGACAGGGAGAACTCCCAAAATCCTTCTATGAAGCCAGAATTACCCGAATAACAAAACCAGACAAAGACGCAACAAAAAAGAAAACTATAGACTCATATCCTTAATAAACATAGATACAAAGATACTCAACAAAATACTCATAAACTGCATACATGTATACATTGATAGATCCACTGTCATCAAGTCAGCTTTATTCCATAGACACAGGGATGACTCTATATTCATAAGTCAATAAATCATAAAAACTTAAAGACAAAAACTACATTGTCATTTCAATAGACTCAGAAAAGGTCTTTGACAAAACCTAACATGAATTCATGTTAAAAGTTCTAAAGAGGGGGGTGCTGAGAGATGGATCAGCAGTTAAGAACATTGGTTGTTCTTGCAGACGACCCAGGTTCAAATCCCAGCACCCACATGGCAGCTAACTGTCTGTAACTCCAGTCCCAGGGGATCCAACAGCCTCTTCTGACCTCTGTGGGCATTGCACGACACAGGTGCACTTACCTACATGCAGGCAATAGAGGCATACATATAAATTAAAATAATAAATAAAATTTTTTTAAAAGGCATAACCTGCCAACCTCTCTCCCAGGAGCTTCACTGGGCTGCACCACCTGCCAGCCTCTTTCCTGGGCACCTGGTCTAACCTCTCAGCTTGGGGCCATCACTGTTTCCTGATCCCTTGCATCCAGACAGACCAGTTCCTTATTGAGGTCCCCAGGAGCCCTCTGGGCCTGCTCCCACCCTCACCTCCCTCTGCTTCCCTGGGCCTTCACGACCTGCCGGCCTCTCTCCTGGGTAAGCCAATTGCACCCTCTGCACCTTGACTCCCCCAGCCTGATTCACCCTCCCCTCTCCTCCACCTATCTCTCCTCCTAGCCCAGGTGCTGTCCCATTTCTTGTCTTGGCGCCCCAGACACCAGGGGAACAACGATTGCTTCCTGATCCTTTGCATCTAGACTGACCCAGTTACTTCTCCTGGTCCCCGGGAGGACTTTGGGCCTGGTCCTGCCATCACCTCCCTCTGCTTTGCTGGGCTGTACAACAGGCCAGCCTCTTTCCTAGACACTGCGGCTGAAGTTTGGCTTCCTGATCCTTTGCATCCAGACCAACCCAGTTCCTCAGTGCAGTCCCCAGGAGCCCTTGGGGCCTCCTCCTGCCCCCATCTCCCTTTGCATCTCTGGGTAGCACAGCTGCCAGCTGCCTAAAACCAGCATCTTTCCTGGGCCCTGCTCCCAGGCCAGTCCAACCCCCAAATTCCGGAGGCCAAAATCTTTCTCAGAGGGATCCAGACCTTAGGAGAAAGCCTGAGAGCATCTGATCCTCATCTGACTTGGACCTCTGTGGGAACTCCTGAAGAAAAAAGCAATCTGGCCACTCCAATATAAAATCAAAAAAGAGAACCAGAAGCTTAGACGAACCAGCTTTCCATGCCCAGAAAGTAAACCACAAAGGCACATAAATTTTACAAAAAGAAGCAGACCTAAACTTGAAGGCTTGAATCAGAAACTATAAAAGAAATTCACATGTCAAAATCTCAGAGAAAAAATAATAACATGAAGAACAAAGATAACATATCCCCACCAAATACCAATAGTCCTCTAAAGGAGTACAATGAAAATGCCCTAGTGATAATGTAGAACATGGAACTCAAAAGAACAATTAAAAACATAATAAAAGAATTCAGTGAATTTAAAGAACACACAAAGAAATCAAAGAACTGAAAGAAGATAGGGATA
>NW_008354753.1:192682-218823 GCF_000622305.1 Nannospalax galili | reverse complement strand
AAACAGACAGGACCAGAAAAGAAACTCTCCACGGCACATCATAGTAAAAACACTAAACGTACAAAACAAAGAGACAATACTGAAAGCTGCAAAAGAGAAACAACAAGTCACATATAAAGGAAAACCCATTAGGATTACAGCTGACTTTCAGTGAAAACTATGAAAGCCAGAAAAGCCTGGATGAAAGTATTCCCAGTTTTAAATGACCACAGATGCCAACCCAGATCACTATACGCAGCCAAAATATCTATTATAGTCAAAGGGGAAAGAAAAATCTTCCATGACATAAACAGGCTGAAACTATTAGAAGAAAATGTTGGCAATAACCAAGAAGATATAGCTATAGGGAATGATTTTCTAAATTGAACAGAAGTTGCTCAGGAATTAAGGTTAGCAATCAATAAGTGGGACCTCATTAAAGAAAAAAGCTTCTGTACAGCAAAAGTAATAATCAAAAAAAAAATGAAAAGAAAACCCTCAGAATGGGATAAATCTTCACCAGTGACACACCTGACAGAGGTTTAACATCCAGAATATATAAAGAACTCAAAAAACAAAGAATTGAGAAACCAAATGACCCAATGTAAAAATAAGCTACAGATCTAAACAAAGAGTTCTCAAAGGAAGAAATAAATATGGCTAAGAAACATCTCAAAAAGTGTTCAACATCATTGGTAATTAGGGAAATGCAAAATAAAACCACCCTAAGGTTTCACCTTACCCCAATCAGACTGGCTAGGGTCAAGAGAACAAATGATACCAAATGCGGGTGAGGATGTGGAGAAAGGGGAAACGCTCATTCAATGCTGGTGGGATTGCAAACTCATGCAACCTCTATGGAAAACAGTGTGGAGAACTCTTAAAAAACTAAAAATGAACCTACCATATGACCTGGTTATACCACTCCTTGCCATATACCCAAAAGACTCATCCTATTGTAGAGACACTTGTACAACAATGTTTGTGGTGCTCTTTTCACAATAGCTAAGAGATGGAAGCAATCTATGTGTCTCTCAACTGACACGTGGTTAACAAAAAAAAATAAATTAAAAAAAATAAAAGAAAGTACATGAAGTCAGAAAAAAGTGATGGGGAGATACAAGAGTAGTTGGAGGGGAGGGAGTGGGCATGGATTTGATCAAAGCACCTTACATGCATGTATAAAATTCTCAATAAATTTTTTTAAGTTTAAAAAAAGAAAGAAAGAAAAAAAAACTGGTCTATTTACACAATGGAGTTCTAGTCAGCAGTAAAGAAAGATGAAATAATGAAATTTGCCAGTAAATGGATGGATCTAGAAATTGTTATACTAAGTGAATTAACACAGTCTCAGAAAAACAAACAACATATGTTCTCCCTCATATGTGGCTCCTATCACCAAATCCTTTTAAATTCCAGATTCTTTTAATAAGGTGATGCTATACAGTAGTCCCTTCTGCATGAAATAACTACCATCATCATTACTTCATTTGAGTCTGGTCACTAAACATAGTCACAATTGGGCTTGTTGACAGTTGTGCTCATTCATTAAAGGAGTGTCAAGCAGGGTCACTGGACCCTCACCTAAGTATGAACATTTGAAAATTGCCCTGTTCTGACTTTTTTTCTAGCTCCCTGTCTAGAACTTGTAATGCTAATTTCTCTTGCCTTTACTTCTCCTTCACATCTCCTACTCACCAGTCAAGGATTTTCTTTTCTCCCTACAGATAAGACTTATACAGTTTTGAAGTCTTTTAGCTAGACCTACTGAAGGGGTACTCCAATTGCCTCACCCTGCGTCCTGGTTCAGCATGGAAGAAGCCAGAGCAGTCGGTGTCCCTATTCCCTATTGGCAATTTGGGTAACCCCTTCAGAAGATGGCATGATAAGAATAGGAGGTGGGAATTGGCTAGGCAGTTAGGGTAAAAAGACCTGAAAGAAATGTAGCCAATTTCTGGGCTAAAAGTCAAAATGTCCTTGGGCCTGTTAGCAACACACTCTGTTCCAAAGGCAAAAAAATGTCAAAATGCAAAATGTCAAAAGTATTTGGGAGCTTGTATCTAATCTTTAAAAGATTTTAGGGTTACCTCTTCAGAGGGGGAAATGTTTGAGGGGAGGGAGTGGGCATGGATTTGATCAAAAAACTTCTTATATGCATGATGAAATTCTCAATAAAGTTTTTGTAAAAGTTAAACAAAAAAAAAAAGAAAGAAAGAAAGAAAGGCATATACCACCACAAAAAAAAAGAAAGAAAGAAAAGATGAAATTACAAAATTTGCAGGTAAATGGATGGGACAAGAGAGTGTTACACTAAGTGAAGTAACACAAATACAGAAAAGCAAGCAACATGTGTTCTCCTTCATTTGTGGATTGTAGCACCAAGCCCTTATATGTGTGTATATAAAATCTGATGTGACACTAGGAGCCAGGAAAAGGGAAAGGATACATGGAAGTAAAGGAAAAGGAAGAAACTGGGAGAGGGATAGTAGAGGGCTAGCAGGGAACAGATGTTATCAGGGGGAGGTGGGGAAAGTGGGAGTGGCTGGTGAGAGTAGTTCAGGAGACTCCCAAAATAACACAGGTTATTGTCAAACATCTTGTTATCTCTCAGAACTAGCAGATAAGACCCTGCTTCTGAAGACAGGACATGGTTTCAATACAGGACTTGGAGCAGTGGGGTGGGAACTGACCTTGAGCCCTTGTACCCAAAGTTTAGGTATCAAATTGCTAGATGATAATATGCAAACTGTCAATGGAGGAAAACGGTCAATAGTTCAACCCAGCCCTAAACTCTTATTATCAAAATGACCAGCAGAGCAATCTACCTCTTTTTGTGCAGCAGTTGCGCTATTATCCAGGGGCAATCAACTGCTGTCTAGTTGGACTTATAGCCCTCTCAATGGGAGTGAACTCATGTATGGCACTACAATCTCAGCCAAATGCACACGGCAGGAGAAGACATAGATCCCAGAGAAAAATCCTATCTCTTTCATATCTCTAGAAAAGTTTCATTCCATATGCTAAATATGGATCCTTATATTTACAGACAAACATACCATACACCATTCATCAAAGGAGCTTGTTTTTGCAACAGATGGAGGCTACTGCAGAATTCCATAAGTGGTCATACACAGAGAATATATGTCTGAGAGATGTCAAGTACTAGGTGACATATCTACAGTTGAACCTCTACACCCAAGGCTCATGAAACATAGCAGAACAAGGGGCAGAGAGAAAACTAATGCATCCCTCAACTCTCACCTGTAAAACTTCCTTATACAACAGAGTATGATGCACACAGAAAGCCACAACTGCCCACATTTTAAATAAGAAACTGCAGAGTGTTTATCCTTGGATGGGACATCTATATTGAACCTCAACCTCCTACAGTTCAGGGACCATTGCAGAAGAGGGGTCAGAAAGATTGTAAGAGCCAGAGCTGGCTCATGAACACAGAGAATCATAGGCTTTCAAGCCACTGAATGCTTGCATGTGTAAAATTGTGGCAATGGTGGCATCAGGCACAGGATACATACCAACTCAATTAAACAACAGCCCAGAGGGGAGGACAGAAATAGGTGGTGGACAGGCCCTAGACTGAGAATTTTTGGAGACTGATTGATGCTGGATGAAGGAAAGCATGCTTTATATATGATCTCTGAATGGGCTGATTAGACTCCTGTGGATGAATTTACACCAAAGGACATCTGGGTGCAAATGTTTGATGGGATGGGACTTAATGTGTATGGAAGAATGCATGAAATCTTGTGGGGAGATTGGGGGACATGGATGGTGAGGGATTCTAAATTTATTAAGAACTGTTGTATGAAATTACAAAAATTCAATAAAAAATTTAAAATACATGAAAATAAATTTGCCATATTATCCAGTTATACCACCCCTAAGCATATACCCAAAGAACTGATCCTACTACAGAGATAGTCACAAAGCCATGCTTTTGCTGCTCTTTTCATAATACTTAAGACATGGAAACAACCTAAATGTCCCTGAAATAACAAATGGATAGTGAAAATATAATACATTTATACAACGGAGTTCTACTCAGAGGTAAAGAAAAATGAAATAATGAAATTCTCTGAAAAATTGATGGAACTAGAAAGTTTTATACTAAGTGAAATAACAAAGACTCAGAAAAATAAGCCACATAGGTTCTGTCTCATTTGTGGATCTTAGTTTGAAATTCTTAGATGAAAGTATATATTCTGATGTAACCACAGGAGCCAGGAAAATGGAAGGAAACTGTGAGGGTAAAAAGAAAGAAGGAACTTGAGAGAGAGGAATGGTAGGAGGTATGTGCTATCAAGAGAGAAATGGGGGAAATGGGCTTATTTAACTGGGAGGCAAGGATAGAGGGTTATTCTAAGAACCATGGGCATAAATGGAGCTTGAGGGAGCATGATAGTAGGAGACTGGTGTTTCAAGAGGCAAATGGAGGAAGTGGAGATACTTTAACCAGGGATAGAGGAAGGACGGTTATACAGGAAGTGAGAGAGGTGAGATAAATAATTCTTAGGTGGTGTTAAAAACCAGAGGAAACTATTAGTTCAAAGCCTACTAAAAAATACACATAGAATATGTGTAGGGCTGGATGTTATACAAAAACAAAGACTGTGCCAGACAGAAGAAATTTCCCTTCAAATTATTGGTCAATATAGTCGAAGAGACTCCCAAAGTAGCACAGGCTATTATTGTCACAGCCCTTGATTGCCTTCCAGAACTTGAAGGTAAGACTATATTATTAAAAACAAGCCAAATTTTGGACACAAGACTTGAGCAATTGAGCTGGGACTGACCTGGAAACCTTCTCCCTGAAGACTAGTTTGCAGCACCAGAGAATACTAAGCTGCCAAGGAAGAAAACCAATCAATGGTCCAATCCAGGTATAAAGCCTAATAACCACAACAGTGACCAGCAGCAAAACTATCTCTATTGGTGAAGTAGTGGCACTTTTTTCTTGGGGACAACCAACCATTATAATTTGACTCAAGGCACTCTCAGTAAGAAGGAACTCATATATGGTACTCTAAATATACCCAAACACACATGACTGGAGAGGTCATAGATCCTAGAGAAAAAACCCCCAACTGTCACATCTTCAGACAAATGTAATTGCTTACTGTATGCTAAATGCATATTTTACATTTACAGGCAAGCTTACCTCTCACCATTCATCAAAGAAGTTTCTTTTTGCAGCAGATGGAGAAAATCTGGAGTTCCACAACTGGTCAAACACAGAGAATAAGTGTCTATGATATGTCCAGTCTTAAGTGACACATCTACATTGTATCTTCTACATCTAAGACTCAGAACATAGTGGAACAGGAGGCAGGGAGAATATTAATGCATCTCTCAACTCTTATCAATGAAGCTTCCTCATGCAACTGAACATGATTAACACAGAAAGGTACAACTGTCAAAGCACAGAGTAAGATACTGCTGCGGAGTATATGTCCTTGGATAGGAGCTCTTTTACTTCAGTTTTATTTATTATTTTTATTTTATGTGTGTGAATGCATCACCTGCATGTATGTAAGTGCACTCATGTTGTGCAATGCTTACACAGGTCAGAGGAGGACATCAGAGCCCCGGAACTGGAGTTATGACTGTTGTTAGCTACTGCATGGGTGCTGGGACTGAACCCAGGTCCTCTGAAAGAGCAACCAGTGCTCTTAACCACTGAGCCATCTCTCCAGCTACAGGATAGGACTTTGTGCTGGACAGCTTTAGTGTCAACTTGACACACCTGGGTTGAGGGAGCCTTGATTGCGGAATTGACTCCATAGGACTCAACAATCTTCTTGATTGTTGAGTGATGTGGGAGAGTGCAGTCCACTGTGGATGATGCAACCCCTGGGTAGATGAGCCTGTATTGCATAAGAAAACAGGCTGAGCAATGGCCAGGGAGCAAGTGATCCTCCATGGTCTGTGCTCCAACTCCTGCCTCCAGGTTCTTGCCCTGCCTCCAGGTTCTTGGGCTCCCTGATGAACTGTGACCTGGGAGATGTAAGACAAATAAACCCTTTCCTCACCAAGTTGGTAGTGGTCAGACTGTTTTGTCACAGCAATGGAGAAACAAGCTAGAATAGACTTCTATATTAAACCTCTGTCACCCAGGGCCCAGGGACCATTGCAGACGAGGTGGCAAAAAGACTAAAAGCCAGGGGTGGGACAGTGGGAACAGTTTTTCATGTGGCTGGGAACATGCTCTTGTGAACTTACAGCAATGGTGACGATATTAAACCTCTGTCACCCAGGGCCCAGGGACCATTGCAGACGAGGTGGCATAAAGACTAAAAGCCAGGGGTGGGACAGTGGGAACAGTTTTTCATGTGGTGGGAACATGCTCTTGTGAACTTACAGCAATGATGACAGCATATACTAGAAAGAGATAGACAAAATGAGGGATGAAATGAATGAGATAGAAATGAACAAACAATACAAAGAATCAATGAAATGAAGAGTTATATCTTTGAAAGATTAACAAGATTGACAAACCTTTAGTAAGTGTAAGTAAGATCCTGGGAGAGGGTGCACATTAATAAAGTCAGGGATGAAGTGAAAAACATTACAGCAAATTCTAAGGAAATTCATAAAATGATAAAAATTTACTTTAAAAATCTATATTCCACTAAACTGGAAAATCTAAAATAGATGAATTTCTAGATTATACAGCCTACTAAAGTTAAATCAAGATTTTGTAAACGATTTAAATAAATTCATAACAACCAGTAAAATAGAAGCAGTAATTCAAAATCTGCTGACTAAAAACACCTAGAACCAGATATTTTCAGGACAGAATATTTCCAGATCTTCAAAGAACTAACACCAATACACCTTAAAATATTCCATAAGATAGAAAATGAGGAGACATTCTCAAATTCTTTTTACGAAGCCGGTATTATTCTGATGCTCAAACAAGACAACAAAAAAGAAAATTTTAAGCCAATCTCACTGATGAGCATATATGCAAAATTTTTCAGTATTTGCAAATCAAATTCCAGCCCACATCAAAAAGATCATTCAGTGATCAAGTGGGCTTTATCCTAGAGAGACAGGGATGGTTAACCATATGTAAAGGCATTAATGTAGTCTGTCACAGAAATAGACTAAGGAAAGAAACACACAATTATCTCATTAGATACAGAAAAAGTCTTTGACAAATTCAATATCCCTTCCAGATAAAAGTCATGGTGAATCTAGGGATACAGGGGATATATCTCAACTTAAGAAAAGCAATATAAAATCAGCCCACAGTCAACCTCATATAAAATGGAAAAAAAATAAGTATTTCTAATAAATCAGGAATGAGACAAGACATCCACTCTCTTCATTCCTGTTCAATATGGTGTATGGAGATTTAGCTGAAGCAGTATGACTAATTGAGGAGATAGAGGGGAATACAAATGGGAAAAGAAAAAGCAAAAATATCTTTATTTTCAGATGTTTGATTCTATATAAAAAAGACCATAAATATGCCATAGAAAATTCCTAGAGCTAATAAAAAAGTTTAACAAAGTAGCACAATACAAAATAAACACAAAAAAATGAGTCACCACCCTATACATCAATGAAATCCACAAGAAAACAAACAAGAAAACAATCTCATTCATGATAGCCTCAAGAAAGAAAATATCTTGGACTAACTCTCATCAAGGAAATTAAAGAGTTGTATAGCAAAACGTTTGATACATTGAAGAAAGATATTGGAAGATTAGTATCCAGTATATATTCAATGAGTTCACTAAAACTCAAGAAGAAACCTAATAAAAATTTTGGGCAAAGAACTAAGCAGAAAGTTCTTAAATGCTGAAAACACAATTGACTGAAAAATACTTTTGAAAATATCTAACATGTCGAACCACTAAGAAAATGTAAATGAAAACTCCCTTGAGATTTAACTTATCCCAGTCAGAAGGGCTAAGATCCAAAAAAACAAATGATGAAAGTTTTGTTAAGGATTTTGGAGAAGGGGAACACTTATTCACTGCTGGTTGGAGTACAAATTGGTGCACTCAGCATGTAAATCAGTGTAGGGGTTCCTCAAAAAGATAGATCTACCATGCAATCCAGCCTACCATTCTTGGGAACACTCTATATCCTACTCCAGAGATACCTGTTCATTCATTGCTGCTGTATACACAATAGCTAAGAAATCAAAAACTTTGATATTCATGAACTAATGAATGGATAATGAAAATATGTTATATTTATACAATGGAATACTATTCAGCTGCTAAGGAAAATGAAATTATAAAACTTGCAGGCAAATGAATGGAGTTAGAAACAATCATTCTGAGGAGGTAACCCAAACCCAGACAGACAAATATTATATGTTCTCTCTCATATGTGGATGCCACCTTTGACTCTTTAGATATGCATGTTTCACTTGGAAAATACATAGAAGTTAGGAAATTACTAAAGAGCCACTGATGTTGGTGCTTCATGGGGAGAGAGAAATCAGTGGTATAAATGGAAATAAACAGAAAGGATTAAATAGGGTGTGGGATGGGACAGCATGGTAAAGGAGGGAGTGCAGGGAGGGTCACTAACAATAAAGTCCTTTTGAAAAGGTCATATGGAAACCTACTACATTAGAAGTTTCCTAAAAAAGTTCACATATACATATGAAAAAATGTTTAAATGGAGCTGCCCTATAATATGGGGACAGTGTCCCTACCAGATACCACAGGCTAGCAAATAAAAAATTCAATTCCAGGAATTAATTTCCTCTTTTGTATGTATTAACCAAAGGGGTTACATAGGTCGTGAAATAATACTGGCTATTGTCATTGCTTTTGTTTAAAACTATACATTCTGTATTTGTTTTCTGCCCCATTTGCTCTTTTTTACTGTATAATACCATTATTAGTCACATCACCATTTTGACATTAGGCTGTTTTGAAATATCCTCCCCCAAAGACATTAGTCCATTACTTTACAAAAACAGCCTCAGGCAAGCTTTTTTGCTGTGGGCAGACTCCAGCCAGATACTTTGGCCAAATATCCCAATCCCAATCTCTGCTTAAGTCCTCATTTTCCTCTGGAACTATGTCATTCTCAGTACTACTTTCTTCCAGGTGGCTACTAGAACATCCTGTTAAGCTCTACTTACAGCAATCAACTGCTTTTCTAGTCCAAACTTCCAAAGTCTTCCACATTCTTCCCAAAACCCACATAGTCAGATTCTTCAGAGCCAACATCCCACTCCTGGTACCAATTACCATATCAGTTACTTTTCTGTTGCCGTTATAGAAATGCCACGACCAATGGAACTTATAAAAGTAAGAGTTTATTTAGCTTATGTTTCCAAAGGACAAGAGTTCATCATGGTGGGGAGGCATGGAGGCAGAGGTGACCGGAATGAGAGCAGAAGCTAAGGGTTCACATCTTCAAGCAGGCACAGGAAGCACAGACTGACTGGACATTCAGCAAGGGTTAAGGACTCTCTAAGTTTCCTTCAGCATAGCCACACCCTCTAAGACCTCCCAAAACAGCACCACCAACTGGGGTCAAAATATCCAAATACTTGAAGCCTATGGGGGGCATTCTCATTCAAACCACTACAATAAATAAAATAAATAAGTAAAACGAATCATACACTTTAAAGATCTATAAGAGACTAGTGATAGTCAGTGGTAGAATGCTTGCCTGTCATGTTCAAGGCCTTAAGTACAAATCCCAGAACTGCAAAAAGAAAATCAATAAAAATAAAGATCTATAGCAATGAAAAAAGTAGATCTTCATGGAAAAATAATTCACTGAAGAAATATTATTGGATTTTCCTTTGTCATGGGGAGTAGGGAAGGAGGTAATGCACAGAAACGACTTGCAGTCAGTTAACACACATCTTTCAGAATCTGATAGTTTTGATGTGCATCTTAGTAATCAAAGACCAATGGCTACGATTAGACATGTCTGAGTAGCAGAAGAGCAAAGAGAGATGAGGCATGAAGTTACAACCACAGATTAGATGTGGACCACGTGGGAGAAAGCAAGATGTCAAGTAGGCCTGCAAAGGACAGTAGCAAAAGAGATTCCTGAAGTGAGTAAGAATCTCACCTGTAACTGAGTGAAGGGCTCCTCCCATATCCTGAGGGCTGGAGTTGCAAGTAGCCAAAGTCTCACCACCTACCCCTACCACATTTGGAAGGCCTCACTCAACAGGATCTTCTTCAAACAATCCAGAAAATTGTCTTCTGACAAAATTAGAATTGGGAAGTTAGAATGGGTTTATCATGAAAAATATCACTGGATCAATGTGGATATTTAGTTTTTCTAACTTCCTATATTCTCACTCTGTTAATGAAAGGGTTAGAACTTGGGAAATCATGCCAATGTCAACAATAAAGACAAAAGATGCAGGCAGCTGTTTTCTCAAAACTGACATTCCTTCTGCATGTAGAAGGAAAGCTCATACAACCAAGAAGTTAATGGAAACTGTCAAGGCTCAGGAAGGTCATGAAACATATACCATTCAGGAACGTACATGATTCAAAAGTCTTCTCTTCAAAGTTATAAAAGCAATGAACATATTTCTGGGGAGAGAAGGTTCTCCAGTTCACAGATGCCTGGGTGTTGTTCAGAAAGTTCCATGGAGCAGCATTCATGTGTCCTCACCTGTTCTGGGGAGGGAGGATTCTTCTGTGATGCAGCTTTAAGTCATCCATACTCCTGTCAGTGGCCTCTGCTCTTACTCCTGGTAGTAGCCCCAATATCCTCACTGATTTCCCTCTGCTAGACTTGGATGGGGTAGTTTAGTTGATCTGTTGTAGGTGTCCTACCAGTGATAAGGTTTGTTCACATCTCCCCCCAAAAAGTCAACATCAGAGTGCTTGTAATGCCCTGTCCTGCACCTAAACCAATACACGTGAGAAAGGAAGAAAGCTTTACTTTCAGGTGAAACTCATGTTAGTTCAAATTTTATCCTGGACAGGACAATAGCATACTACTTATGAGAATTTTCCTCTGCCAAATTTCCTGTAGAAATTTATCAGAGAATGGCGTGAGACAGTTATAGTACTTGATTCAGGTCACATACAGAGAGCAGGAAAGCACACACCTGATGGAGGTGGCAGGGAAGGGAGATGCAGCTTATGGTGGTGGAACGCTGGTGATTCTCGTTCGACTGCGCTAGTTATACTGCTGGAAATGACGTGAAATTAGCTACAGGAAGACACAGCAGAGGAGACACACATATATCCTTAAATTGTAAATTCTCTACTTATTTTAAAGAACATGCTTACTAATCATTATGCTTCTTTGATAAAGAATGTAAGGTGGAAAGAAAAGGAATCAAATACATGGAATCATATTTGGGGAAACAACAATCACTACCTGGAGAGAGTGTGGTCCTGATGCTGGCAGGACCTAACAGATAGGCAGAATTGCATAAAAATAGGCAGAGTCAATTGCAGTGCTTGGGATTGTTGGAAATAGATGCACACAACTTTAATTTATCTTTATTTTTTTTCCAAGAAGAAACAGGAAGTCTAGATCCAATGCTCATTTTCCGCACTCCTGCATCATTTAATCAATATTTACTTTAACTCATTTGCACCCACTGCCTTTTCATTTTCCAATATCCATATTCCATGCAAGAAAAAGACTAGGTAGTATTTTTATCTTGCTTATTGTAGTTGGTGAAGAAGTGTTTAGATCCTTTTTTCCCTAGGATTAACAGAAATAGTCGACAATGTATAAGTCATTGGGGAAGTTTCAGCATAATTTTCTTATTTTCCAAAATCTCAAAATATTCCTAATATATACCATGATGAAAAAGTAGTTTTGAAATTTTATAGCGTGTGAATGGGAGTCTGGAGAGATGGTTCGGTGGTTAAGAGCACTGACTGCTATTGCAGAGAACCTGGATCAATTCCCAGTATCTACATGGCAGTAACCAACAGTCTGTAACTGAAGTTCCAGGGGATCCAACACCCTCTTCTGGCCTCTGTAGGCATTGCACAACTCAGGTCCACTTACATACATACAGAAGAAACACTCACACATATAAAATAAAAATACATAAATCAAAAAATTTTAAAGAGACAGAAGTTTGGAGCCAACGCATCTCAATTACGAATTGGTTTGCAAATGATATTTATCACTGTCTTATGGCCAGAAATTATGCTTTATATTTTCTTACGTCAATTGCTGGAGCTCCTTGTGTTCTGCAGTTGGTTACTGAATGATTTCTGTGCTGAAAGCACTCTTCTGGACACTCACACACTCATTAGGTCTGACCCAACAGACGACAGATAAAGAGCATTTATTGCTTCTTGGTTTTATAAAGATCCTATGAATAGTTTTATAACTTTCTGATCTTGCACAAATTACCAGATGTAGATTGTTTGGTGTTTCACTTTAAAGAGACGGGGGTAAAAATTGGGACTGACATTGCAACAAGAAGAAAGTATGCCCACTAAACTGCCCTTTTTCACCCCAGTCCCTCTTTGTTATGTATACAGTTTCAGTTGGAGTAGTTAACATATATTCAGTGTCAACCCTGAATAAGCATTGTTCTCCTCTGAAAGCTAGTATTTGTGTGTTTCATACATCATATGACATACAGCAGGCATTTAAAAAGCAGTTAATGATGAAACAATGGAATTATATGATGAGAAGGGAGGAAGTCACTTCATGGTGGCAGCATTATAACTGGTTGTATCATTTGTCCTATGATTCGAGATTCCATATTGTTTTCCTTAGGAAATACTTGGAGTAAAATCTAGTTTTGACAATAAAACTAGGCATGATATTGCACGCCCTTAACTTCAGTACTGGGAAGGTAGAGAAAGGAAGATCAAATGTTCAGTTATCCTCAGTTACATAATGAATTCTAGGCTAGCCAGGATAACATGAAACCCTGTCCCCCAAAAATACAAAATGAACATAGGTAGAACAAGTTCATCCCGTAAAAAGTTCATAAACAACTATAATTTACTTATTAAACATTATGGAATATGATGAGATTTGCAAAGACTGATGGAATGTTATATCAGAAATTTGTTAGAATTCACCTAGTGAACACAAGAGTCTTAACAGGATGTGGGTTATAAGAAGTTAAACTTTTCTTCCACGGCCATGTGTTTTTGTAAAGATTTTAGAAGCTTTGTTGAAGTAATGAGCATCATTAAGCAATACATTGAGACTATGCAATTCAAAAGATCACATGATCATTTTTTCTCCTACAGGGAGAAAAATCCATTCTTTAACTTGAGATAGATGATAGAATTATATTAAATGAACTCATGGTATGAGAATATTAGAGTTCACTGACTCAGAACTAGAGCTTGGCATTTACAGATTTTTAAATGATATTGCAATAATAGATATTAAATGCTAGCCTTAAACGCAGAGGTTCATATTCACATTTTTAAAAGTCAATGTTAGTCAAATGATCAAATAAGAGAAACTAGAACAGGCAAAACAAAAGGTGGAGTAAAAGGACTGAAAAAAAAAGTGCAGGAAGAATAAAATTGTCAAAGATACAGCTCCAAAGTCAAAAGAACTCCTACCCTACCCCCACTCCTTCTAAGAAGATTTCACTTTATTTAAAGAGCAAAGCAAATGCTTTTAGATCTATGGGTTCCTGGTTCAAATCTCAGCAGGAGCAGATTTCTCACCAACTAAAAAAGCACTCTTCCTATTAAAGGAACTGACTTAATACAGTTATATGGACCATTACTGCACAGAATGGGGATTCAAAAACTATTTTCTAAATGGGGTCTTCTTGTGCATGTACAGTAATTTCTATAGAAGCCTTTTATAAATAAAAAAGGAAAACCGAGGGGCAAGTCTAAGAACCCATGCTTTGAGCCTTTAATAACTATTGGTACGTTAGAGCCATCTGCTCTAACATCAGTAATATAGCAAATCAGGTCTTCTTGGAGATGGTCTGAAAAAGCATTATAAAGATAAAAGCTTCATGTTTTGCAGAGTTCAGATGCCCAGAAAAGGATTAACAAAATGCTCCTTGAGGTCTGGTATCAACATTGGACTTTAAAATGCAGTCTTTATGAAATTTCATTCAGTCAGGAAGCAGCACTTGAAGAACTCATCACCAGATCACTGCTTTGCCTGTAGATTTCACCAGAAGATTTTATTGAGTAAACTTTTTACGACTCAGATGTCATAGTCGGACATCTGAGTCTTCTTTAACAGTAAAACTTTAAAGGACATGATAAACATTCAAGCCAATCCATTTTAGAAATGAACTGTGTGTCAAGTACTAGGAGTTCACTTCCATAAATCTATAACTGGAGAGTCATACTTCATCAAGGCTTAATGTATTTGCTGTAATTTATATCACTCTCCCTGGAAACACAACCATGAATAGAAAAATAATGAATTTGGAAATACCTTCTCTTTACCAGTTTCATTATATTTAATTTTTCTGGGACCTGCTAGAGATTTTTAAATGATTGTAAATAAGGGCGAACACTAAAACTTTGGCTTGTTATATACAGACTGCTTTCAGTTTTGAAATTTATTTAGAGCAGAATAAATCTGCATCTTGGGTCAACTTTTCAAATACTGGCTTATAAAGAAGGTAACGAGATTTGTAGTTTACCCCAACGCCCAAAGCTTTGACAGACATCACTAATATATTAACTATGTAACGAAAACAAACAAACAAATAATAAAATCCTAAAGTTCAAACTGGTTTAAGAATAATTATAGGTGGAATCACTTTTGGTTCATTCTAATAGTAACACCTGAGTTGGGAGCAAAATAGGATCTTAAATCAAAGAATGACTGGAGGAGTCAGTCTCCTTTTCTGGGATCTTGGCTCTCTTAGGTTGGATCCTCTCTCAGAAGCCAATAATCCTTCCTGGGAACTTATAGAAACAGCTCCAGCAATGTGTACTTTCTCTCAAATGCATGCCTTGCAGAAATGGCTGCTCCCTGTAACATTATTTCAAGCCAAATTTCTTTTTCAAAAACTAACAAAAGGGGCTGGCAAGATGGCTAAGTGGGTAAAGGCTCCTACCACCAACTCTAAAGAACTGAGTGGAATCCACATGGTGGAATGAGAAAACTGACCCCCACAAGTTGTCCCTTGATCTTCACATGCATGCTATGGTATGTGTATGCCACGGCACCCCCCCCAAAACAAATTAAATAAATACAAAATGTATTCTCTAAAAGCCCTCAAAAAGCTCTGATTACCAATAAAATCAACCTAGATTTAAAGGGGAAAATGTAAATTACCAGTTTTCCAGGGCTTTTATGTGATGTTAGATGGTGGAGATGACAAGAAAGCATACATGGTAGGTTCCTGAGTTTGGTCAAAAGCACGTCCGAAGCTCATTACAATGTTATCTATATGGTAACTGCTACTCAAGGAAATTCTACTTGTAACACATCCAGAAATGCAAGCATGTGTATACATCCACACCACATGCACACTTGTACACATGCATGTGCACAAGCACATATGCACAGCAGGACCACACAGTTTTGGAAACTAAGACTAAGAGATGAAAGATTTCAATTATTATTTCAAAAAATTTCAAGATAAAAGAAAGATAAAATGATTTCAACATAGTGTAAAGCAACTTAAGGTGGATTGCACATGCCATAACTCCAACCATAATATTAAAAAGATAAGAGAATCATAGAAGCAATCTTTAATAAAAATTAAGTAAATCAATAAGGGAAATAACTCGACAATAAAAATAATGCCAGTTCAAACTGACAAAGCAACTATTTCACTATGGAAAAAAATCTAGTTAATATAATTCACGTGTATTAAAAGTGATGTTAAATTCAGAGTGTTAAAAAGGCTGGGTAACATTCAATCAGACCAGGGTCCAGAGTGGATCAAGGGAAATGGATGGTGGGCCACCCCTAGTCTGGGAACTATTGGAGACTGATTACTGCTGGGTGAGAGAGAGTGGACCTTATTATCGCTAGGTGGGCTGACTAGACTCCAGTGGATGAATTTGTACCAAAGGACATCTAAGTACAAATGCTTGGCTAAGGAGGATTTAGCATATAAGGTGGAATGTATAAGGTCTGGCAGGGGGAGGTTTGTGCAGGCATGGATGGGGAAGGAGTCTAAATTTGATTAAAAACTGCTGTATGAAACATACACAAGTTTAATAATTTTTAAGTGCTGGGTAAGTCAGAGCATTTGATGTTTGTCTCTCTGGCTCTGGGGTACCTCACTCAATATATTTTCCACCTCCATCCATTTACCTGCAAATTTCATAATTTTATTTTTCTTTGTGGACGAATAAAACTGCACTATATAAAGTTGCCAAATTTTCGTTATCCCTTCATTAGTTGACGGACACTCATGCTGTTTCCCGCTATTGTGAATGGAGCAGCTATGAACATGGATGAACATGTGTCTCTGTAGTACGATATGGAGTCTGTGTGTGTTTGATTTGGAGTACTTGCAGATTCCAGGAAACTGGACAGGGAACATTGGTGGAAATGAGGAAGAAAGATCTTAAGGAAGGGGGTGAAGAAGAGAACACAGTGATATGAAGGAAAAAGACAGCAATGGAGAGGGGGGTTTGGGTAGGGAGAGAGAGGGGAGGGGAGGGCAGGGCTGGGAGAGGGATAAATAATAGTAAATATTTTGAAAAAGTCATATGGAAGCCTACTATTTTATTATATATACACTTTTTTCATATAAAAATAAAAGCACTTTATTGTAGTCACCCTAAATCAGGGATTATGCCCCTCCCTAATTTACCAAGTGGAAAACCCAGTGCCTGGCACGGGATGCTTTCCCTCAAGCTGTTGATCAGGGCTGTCTCAATGACTGCCAATACAACATGGGCTATTGCTATTATTCTTGGTTGCCAATCAGAACTTGATGGTATGACCCTATTGCTGAAGATACCCAGACACATTGCTCCTGTGACATGGAGACATCAAGCTGGTACTGACCGTGAGGCTTCCTCCCTGCTGACTAGCTTCCATAGTATTGAGAGGTGCTATTCAGGCTACATGAAGATAAGAGCATCAATGGTCTTACCCAGTTTTGAATCCTGCAAACTGAAAAAATCACCAGCATGTCAAGATATGCCACTGGGGTTTTGGTGCCCTGAGATGTTGGGCTCCCGGCCACCTAGCACATGGCACAGAGACCTGGTGGCAAGTGCAACCAGGAGGTGATGGTGACCACCCCATGTGCCATGTACTGGTGCACCTTTCTTGGTCAGGGGCTGGGTCTTTGGGTAGCAACTGTGCTGTGCACCATGGTCAGCCAACCATCATCATCAGCTAGGTGAAAAGCTGGGATCAGGTAAAAAAGGACTTGGTAATTAAGAAATAAAAAGAAAATGGCTGAAGAGCCAAGATGGTGGTGGCAGTGGCTCTCTGCAAAAGATGACTTCAGGTGACAAGCTGGGAGCAAGCAACACAGGACCTAGCAGTTAAGAAAGAAAATAGCTGAAGAGCTAAAGATGGCAGTGGTAGATCTGACCGAAAGGTGACTCTGAGTAAGATGCCTCATCATTGGCTCCCCCTGGTCAAGGAGAATGTGAAGGCTCAATTAACAAAAAAATGCCAACCAGAATCTTGATGATGAAAAGCAACAACACACCATCTGTCTCCTTGAGCAAAATGTACTTTTTTTCCCCAATATTAATGTCCCTCAAGAGAGAAATTCAAGTCAGCAAATAACTTTTGCCTTTGTTTGCAGCACAGAAGTCAAAACACTCTACCTAAGTACAAGTAGAATCATGTGGACATAACAACAAAAACAGCAAAACATTAGGAACCAGCGAAATTGAAATAGTGACTCCCATGAGCCTGGAACTGTGTTTACCTCCAGTGAACCCGAAGCTGGGGTCCCTTCCTATGAATTTGGAGCTGTGTGTCCTGGTCCGGGAACTTGGAACAATGGTTGTCTCTCACGAGCATTGAACCATAGTCCCTTCTTATGAATTGGAGCTGTGCCTATCTCCCACAAGTCAGAGCTACAATGCCCCTCATCCCCCTGTGAGCCTAAGACTGTCATTGCCTCCTGTGAACCTGGAGATGTGACCCCATTCTGTGAACCTGTATCTGAAGTTCCTTCCTGGGAGTCTGAAGCAGGGACTCCCTCTCATGCTGTGATTATCACCAGTGATCCATCTGGAGCTATGGGCCCCTCCTGTGAGCCACAGTTGTAGTCTGCTTCTGTGAGCTGGAGCTCTAGTCCCCTCGTATGAACCTGGAGGTGTGGTCCCCTGCTATGAACTGGAACAACCCCCACACCCAACCCCCTACCTGTGAACTGGAGCTGAGTTTCCCCTCCCATAAATCTAACGTCATGATCCCCTCCCGTTAAATGGAGCTGTGGTCCCCTCTTCTGAGCTGGGGCTTTAGACCCCTACAGAGAGCCACAGCTCCATATTCCTCTAGCGGTAGTCTGATGGAGCAGGGTGGAGCATGAGGGACTTCCTGATGTTGGGCAGCAGGATTCTCTGAGTGACTATATTCTCCAGAGCCCCCTCATCTGAGGTTCCAAGTCGTGGGTGGCAGAGGCTTTACCTCTTTTGCTGGGAACAGGGGAGGCCTCTGTATTTGCAAAATCTATTTCCGGGAAGACTGATTCTCTGGAACGGACCTCCCACCTCCCCTGAAGGCCAGCTGTGATTCTCACTCCTCACATGGTCCTGGGTATCCAGGCCTTGATGTTGGACCTCTCCCTTTATCAGGCACCACCAAAAGTAATTATCATTATTTTTAAATTACTCTTCTACGGCCCAATATACCTACACCTATGCCCTAATTGATCTTCTAGAGATACAAATTAGTTTGGGAATTCAAAAAGAAATAAACGAAATAGAAAATACTATAATAACTAACCTGGTATAATTCTCAAACTAAAATTATGTAATTATGCCTTAGAATATAACTTCAAAATTCTATATGTCTATTATAATTTTTTTAATATTGTTTGCTGACAAATTATATTACCAAGTCAGGCGTGGTGGTGAATACCTTTAATCCCAGCTCTCAGGAGGTAGAAGCAGGCAGATCTCTGTGAGATTGGGGCAGCCTGGTCCTACATTGTGAGGTCCAGGCCAGCTGTGGCTACAAGGAGACCCTGTCTCAAAGAAAAATCTGTACTACCAAGGTTCAAAAATACTGTGAAATTTGTCACTATTCCTATAATGTGAGTTTGCCACTGACTCCCTTTCCAGATTCTCCAACCTATACAAAATCTTTCAATGTGGTAATGTTACTTTCTAAAGAAACAGTGCTAACAAAATATTTTTAACTAATAAAAAAGAGATATGCCTATGGGTACAATAGTAGCAGAAATGTTATGGTGATAATCCACTGCTTTCTGATTGGATTTAAGGTCCATTTCACAGAAGGAAACACATACCTGCCGTGTAAAGCTGGCCAAGAACCAATGGTTCCAGAACTCACAGGCTTCAGGTGTGTCGCTACTATTATTTTACTAAATGGACACAGTATCCAAAGTCCCCTGTAAATTCATAGTTCTCTAATCATAGATTAGTGCAGTTCTCAGACCTCATCAGAAAATTTCTTTGTGCAGTAGATGGCAGTCAGTGCAGAAATTGACAAATGATCAGAGTGCAGAGAAAAAACTGCCAGCCACAAAGGGAATACTTGTACCACATCTTCTAACCCCAAGGTTTAGGGACCATCACAGAAGAGGAGATCGAAACACTGTAAGAGGCAGAGGTCTAGGAGGAGCAGAGTGAAATAGTGTGTTCTGGACATGACAGGACCAGGGCCCTCATGACTTCACAGCAGTTTTGGTAGCCTAACAGAAGACCTGCACATTCTAGCATGGGAGGAAGAGGAACTCAGCTCTCACCCCTAGCTCTTATTGACAGTTTGTGGGAGGAAGAATCAGCTTTATTTAAGGATATGGCTCCTTGTAGGCCAACCTCATGCCAGTGGATGGCCCCCCTACAGGATCTGATGTGCAGAACAATTAGGGTCAATGGTTATTAAGAAAATAAGAGAGGAAGTTGGGAGGAGATAGAGAAGTAGGGGTGGATCTGAGAAGAGGTTGGGGGAGGAGGGGGTGTGAATATGGTCAAAACATAATAAGAAATTCTTAAAATTTAATAAAAATATTTTTAAAGAAGGTTGGGTTAAAAAAGCAAATTCAGTATTAAAGAAAATTCTTGCACAGAGAATATTTAGAAATAGTTCTTGCACAGAGAATATTTAGAAATAGTTTATAATCTTCAAAATTTTGATTTTATGAAATTCACATGCAACAATTTATACATCAAAATGTTTATTGAACATATATCTATGATCACAATATTAATGTGCAGTTTGAAATTAAATTAGTTATCTGCTTTTCAAGATATCTGTAGAAAGATTGTTGAGTAGAGAAAGGCAGGCTAAAGCAAGTAGAAAAACTCAGAAAATAGGAATCAAGTGAGAAGCAGCCAGAGTAGAGTAATTTAGGGGAAACTGTCCAACTAGCTACACGAGGACTGAGAATATCCATTTCCTTCTTCCATTTTTTAAAAAATTACAATTTATTTATTTATTTGTGGGAGGAGTGGTGCACATATCCAAGACATATACCTGGAAGTTAGGAATTGATTCTCCCCTCCCATACTGTGGGTTCCAGAGAGTAAATAAAGGTTTTTAGGCTTGGCAGCAAGTGCCTTTACCCAGCGTGTACTCCCACTGGCCAAAAAGTATTCTTTTCATAATAAAACATTAAAAGTGGGTATGTCAGTATAGATGTGTGTGTGTGTGTGTGTGTGTGTGTATGTGTATGTGTGTGTGTCGTGTGTGAGAGAGAGAGAGACAAAGAGACAGAGAGAGACAGAGAGGGGGGAGGTAGGGAGGCATGCAAGAAGCAAAATGGACAGTTGGTGTGTGGGTCAAAGGACACAGGGAAACAAGCTGTTATCAAGAAAGAATTTGAGCATGCTGGTTCAGATTTTTGATGAATCTCACATATTTTCCAGTGAAATCCACAGGTCTTCTTGGTTGTTTGTCAAGCATATCTACCATTACATTTCATTTTTATTTGCCAATCAGGGATGGAATTCACCACCTCATGCATTCTGTTCCACGCTCTGACACTAAGCTACATCTATTTTATTTATGGAAATAACTATAGACTTCATATAAACAATGTTAATAATTTTGTGGGATTCACTAAAAGGAGTCATGAAATCAAGAATAGTTGGCTTCCCAGTTTCTCTGAGACAGCCACGTTTTCTAAAATGATGCTTGCCTTTATCAAAAGAATCTAGAGATTGGGTTAAGAACAGTGCTTTAAGTCTGGATACCTTGATAGCTTGTTACCTAAATTACAGTGCGAAAGCAGTGCCGTCGCAGGGCTTCCCTGAGTGTCACCAGCTTCTGCTGTACAGTGGGGATGGTGGGCATTTCAGAAACTTAGAGGGAAGTTAGTTGAACTAATATAATAAAGCACAGTACAAGTATACACTACTCCATATATTCATTTAAAAAATATTTTGACGTTATATGCTAAAGTTTGGAACTTCATACACTGAAAAAAAACCTGTATTTGTTTAGCTTAAATCATTTCTATTCAATTTTTGTACTATAAAAAAAAATTCCTGGCACTGAACTTCTCGAGTGGTTAGTCACTTGACCTTTAGCCTCTTGCTTTAAAAATCCCTCAAGAGATATGTTAAATGGCCCAGAAATATATTGCCTGTCATGTCTTATTGCTTAATTAATGACCAACTAAAATGGCTGCTATGACCGCCCTGAAATAACTGTGAACTGATCTACTCAAGGAAATGAGTGATCGCCACAGCAACAGCACTGTCACAGAGTGTTTGCTGCCTTTACAACTTGACAACACTTAAAGGAGACAGAGCATACAAAGGGCTGGTGAACTGAGCACACACACATCAGCTAAACAGATTGAAAAATATTCTGTTCACTGTGGCAGATACGGAACTGTAAGTCGCTGGTTTCTGGAAACTGTGAGTTGACTCAGCTAAAAGTGCAGACTCAGGTTTTCCAAATTATTATTCTAGCAGTATTTGTGGCACTGATGGAAGTCACTGAATTATTTTAATCACAACAATAAGTATTATTTTTGAAATTATTTCACTTGAAAGTAAGTGGAAACCTGGAGAATGAGAGGCATTCAGAGTGCAAGTTCACTGATTAGACATGAGTGGTGGGAAGGAAATTCCCCAAACGAGAGAAACTGATATTTTAAATCTTTCTTTCTTTCTTTCTTTCTTCTTTCTTTCTTTCTTTCTTTCTTTCTTTCTTTAGTGGTTGGCCAACAAACTGCTAGGATTTGCTTTTCTCTGTCCTACCAGTGCTGGGGTTACAGGAACATACCTCCATGCCTGGCTTTTACATGGATGTTGGGGATACAAACTCAGATCTTCTTGTCTGTACAGCAAGCATTTCACCTATTGAGCTATTGCCTAAGCTCTCTCCTCTCCCTCTCCTTCTCCTCCCCTCCCTTCTTTCCTCTTTCTGTTCTTTCTTCCTTCGTCTTTCCCTCCCTCCCTCCCTCTCTCCCTCCCCCCTTTCTTCTTTTTAAAGAGAGTAGCACGAATCAGCTTACGAATAAAAAGGTACTAAGTAATTTACAGTTCTATAGTGAAAACAAAATGTTTATAAGTGAATAATATATGTTCTTATTGGCGCTAAAAGTAGCTGGACACGCGCACTGCAGTGGAGAGTGGGCCTCCTCAAAAGTGAGCCAACAGAGCTCTCCACTCAGCTTTTGCGGTCGCACTCCTCTGGCGTCCTTCACCCGTTGCCCCTTCAGTTCATGTTTTCATTTCCAGGGTACATGCAGTGTGAAAGGACGCCGAAGATGAAAAGCGGGAGAACAAACAGAGAAGCGCGGTCTGCCCATTCTGCTGCCTTCACTCAACTAAGTAAACATAAATGCTTGTGTGTAGAGCCAAACTTCAGGATGGTAGTGGTGGCTTCGTTCTTTGTTGGGTACACGAAAAAGGAGGAATGGAGCTGGAGGCAGGCGAGCAGGAGGTGTGCTGCGTGCTGTGGTGGGTAACTGTCTCAAGTGGACTGAGCCTGCTGAGTGCCAGCGGGTTCTGCACAGGAAGAGGCAGCGCCGGGACACGTGCTACATGCACCACCTTGGTGACGAGTCTAAAAGCACCTCTGCAAGGCAATGTCACATTTCTCCTGTCGCCGCCCTGTGTGTAACCTACCTTCACACTCCTCTTCCTCAATGTCAGGATGTTGTGTATTAATTACCAGAGATGAGACGACTTATGGATGTGGACGTGGCCTTTCATATTTTTAGCATTAGTCCAAAGAATAAAAATCATTGAATTGTATAGTATCTTCCATTTCATATTAAAGTAACAAAACAGGGGCTACAGTGCGTCCAGTTCTTGGAGAGGACCCGAGTTCTTTTCCTAGCACCCATGTCAGGCAGCTAACAACAGCCTGTAACTGCAGCTCCCGGGGAGCCAAGGCTCTGGCATCTTCAGGCACTGGCTCATGTGCACATACCCACACACATTACATGCATAAATAAAAATACTAAAAATAAGTCTTAAAGTAACAAAGTAGGTCATTTGGGACACATCTTCAGGAACAGAAAAGACAGAGTACCACAGCTTTTCCTAGTCACCAAGCAGCTTGCGTTGCTGGAGATATTTGTTATACAGCATTTTAAATGTTTATGCAATCTTTAGCTCTAAGAACTTAAGCCTTTTAAAGGGGGAAATTATCCAAACGTGTCCCTCATTCGGATAGCAGCCATCTCCCAGCCTGAGCTCTGGCCAGACATAAGAAGAAAAGACACAGAAATAATTGGCAAGTAAAGATAGGAGGGAAGACTCACATGAGCAAGAAAGGAAGAACAGGGACGGGCAAGCATGCCAGCAGTTAGTGTTGCTCTGAAATGGGGAAATGGAGCCAGAGCTCCGCGGTCCATGAAGCAGTGTGTTAGTAGCTTTATTTGAACATGCTGCAGCTTTCAAATAAGACTGTGTAAGATACAACTATTTTGGACGCCACACATCACTAGGATCTTTCTTTTACAGTCTTGGCTTCTCAGCCTGTCCTCGTTCCAAGCTCCCGAGTGTAATATCATCCAGTTCATTACCCAACATTTCATCAGCAACAGTCATGTTTTGTAAATGCAGAAGATGGAAACCTTGAAACTAAAAGGTGGTTACTTTAATAGAATCCAGATAAAGTCCAGGGCTGAATATGCGGCCTACTCCGGATGCAAACAGCTACTGCATTCTGTGTAAATTCTTTTTTAGTTAACTTTACCTTGCTGTCTAAACCTATGGGTCTTATATCATCTCTAAGTTACTATAACATTGAGGCTTGAAATTTGGAGGATTTAAAATAAATGTAACTTCGGGATGAAAAAAAAAATCTGTTTTTTTTCAGATCTGTAAAAGTAAAAGGGAAAAGCACAAAAGGTTCAAGAAAAGAAAGATCCTGATCTTTGTTGGAACAGTGATGAAACAGCATTGCTTGGGTGAAAATTGGCCTGACCTTCACCCGTGTGAAGCTGCTTCTTCCTCAGTGAGTTTTGCTCCGCTCTGATTAGGTAAAGATTCCCCCTTTCCCTGCCAGCAAAAGGCAAAGAACAAAAAGTGGGGTAAATCTTGACAACTATAAAAGGCTGATTTTTTTAATCACAGTTGGGCTCATCGAAGCCAGTTTCTAATCTTATTTTTCAGGCTTAAATAAAAGTGCCTTTTAAAAGAAATTCTTTGGCTCATTTTCTTTGCAGCCTCTAGTCTAGATCTCGACTCACATTTCTTGGATGTATTTAAAAAAATAACACTCTTCCTTGCTTGAGATGATAGCTTTTTCATTTCTTTTGCGGTCTTCTCTAAAGCTCTGCTGGGAGATTAGGGCAAGGAGAAAGACACAAGGCCTCCTCAGCTGGTCGGAGTCTTGCCAACACTCCCTGGAAACTTGAAGTGTCCCCCTGCACCCAGCCAGTGGCTGTCAGCTGAAGGCAGAGCCTCATGGCACCATGATATTAAGTTACAGAGTCTGCCTGCTTGCCAGGGCCGAAGGTTTTCTGTGACGTTACTGTCAAACAGCCCCCTGTGTGACTAATATTTTTAACAGCATGATATTTAAAATTTGACAAGGATATAATAATTCATTCTTCAGATAGTCAACATGCTATGAGAGTAAGTCATGTCTTCAAAGTATCTTTCAAAGGGGCTATTAAAAGTGGGTTAAAATTCCTCCCCCTACAGCGTACAATTTCATTTTGGCTTTTCCATTTCAACTACATAAAATTAAATTTTGACTAAAGAGTGCACAACTAAAACTTAGATGGAAAAATAAGAATAAAGCCAGAACTCACTGATCCAAAGGAAACTATCATGTCTATCTACAGTTTAACATACAATTTGCTAAGCCCTCTGAGAATCTTACATTTCTGGTAGCCAGTATTTTCCTCTTAGGATTCAGACTGTATTTTTAATGGAAACTTAGATCTTAATGGAATGTAATCTCTTGTTATGATATACAGATGTGCAACAATATAGGAGAGCAATTATCCAGACATTTTCTATCACAATTCTCATCTCTACCCCAGGGCCTCCAGAACAGCTAGACATTTTCTAAAATAAAATCTTTAACAAAATCTCTTTAAGACTCCTGTGAAGTTGTAACCTGCTTTCTGCCCTTTGACATTCTTTCCTCTAAGGAATAAAAATCTATTCCAAATAGTTATAAAAATATGTTTTTAAAAACTAATCTTAGAGGGGCTGGAGCACTAGCTGCTCTTGCAGAGGACCTGGGTTCTATTCCCAGCACCCACATGGTGGCTACCAACTGTCCATAACTCCAGTTCCAGGGAAATTCAATGCCTCCTTATGACCTTTGTGGGCATTGCATGACACAGGTGCACTTACATACATGCAGGCATTACACTCATACACATTAAATAATGAAATTTTTTAAAAAGTAAAAAAGCCCTCTAATCTTAGAAGGGAGTAAGTCAATAAAAATATAATTATATAAAATGAGTAGAATATGAATGCTTAGAGAAAGCTTAAAACAGTTACTACACACAAACATACATACACGCACACATACGCACACATGCGCACACACATAGATGCACACACAACACACACAGCAGGTGAGATAGAGTAGACTCTCTCATGATAATGAACAGTCCTCAAAAATTACAAATGTTTAGCACAATGAAAGTTAAATATATATAT
>NW_008354753.1:191658-192379 GCF_000622305.1 Nannospalax galili | reverse complement strand
TGATAAACAATTTAACCTATAATTTACATGAAAAAAATCAAGGCAACACGACCCCTCCAGAAATTACTAATTCTACAGTAATAAATTCCAGTGGGAACTAATTAGATAAAACCCGAAACAATTCACTGAGATGATTATAAAAATGGACTAGGTTGTGGTGGCGTTTAGGTATCATTCTTCCCCTTCGGTTGTGGGTATGGTTTAGAAATAAACCCTCATGGCAACAGGCAATTTCTTTAGCACTGATAGGCTCACTATGAAAATGCAATAATGATCAATTAAAACTGATCTTTCAACTGTCCTTTCAACTCCAATAACCTTGCAGGGGGAACAAGTACCATAGTGCACAGAAAGGTATTAGCTGCTAAATGTAGCCATGCAAAGAAAATAAACTGAGTAAGATTATTGCTTGGAATCAGAGTGGCAGAGAGATAGAAAGGTGAGGAAAGTGAACACACAGGGCATGGGTTGTTAGGCTGAGTGGAGTTTGCAGATTATTAAAGACAAAAATCATAGTCAAAACATAAAAACAGGAGGGGTTGGGGAAAGAAAAAATAGAGTAGGAATAGGAAGACGTATCTGGTTTGTAGGTAAGAGAATTAGTAGAGAAAATAGCAGTAGAACTGGTGCAGAAACAGCACAATCCTAAAACCTAATCAAGCAATACAAAAACTAAAATAGAATTAAAAAAATAAAAGGCAAAATGAAATATAAAATAAAA
>NW_008354753.1:188869-191286 GCF_000622305.1 Nannospalax galili | reverse complement strand
ATATTGGAATTAACCAGACCAAAGACATTAAAGAGCTCTACAATGAAAATTTTAAATCTTTAAAGAAAGAGATTGAGGAAGACATCAGAAGTCAGAAGGACCTCCCATGCTCATGGATTGGAAGAATTAATATTATGAAAATGACCATCCTACCAAAGCAATATATAAATTCAGTGCAATCCCAATCAAATTCTCCATTATATACTTCACAGAGTTAGGGAAAAAAAAAACCCTTAAATTCATATGGAAGCACAAAAGACCCCTGATAGACAAAGCAACACTGAGCACAACGAGCAACGCTAGGGGGATTATGATACCAGATTTCAAACTATACTACAAAACTATAGTCATAAAAACAGCTTGGTACTGGCACAAACATAGACACATAGATCAATGGACCATAATTGAAGACCCAAACCTGAATACATACAATTTCAGTCAGCTGATATTTGACAAAGGTGTCAAGAACATACAGTGGAGGAAAGACAGCATCTTCAACAAATGGTCCTGGCAAAACTGGATCTCCACTTGCAGAAGAATGAAACTAGATCCTTCTCTTTCACTTTGCACAAAAGTCAACTCCAAATGGATCAAAGATCTCAATGTAAAATTGGAAACTCTGAAACTGCTAAAAGAAAACGTAGGTAGTACCATATAAGACATAGGTATAGGAAAGGACTTTCTAAATTGGACATAAGTTGCTCAGGCATTAAGGTCAACAATCAAGAAGTGGGACCTCATTATAATAAAAAACCTTTGGTACAGCAGAAGAAACAACCAAGTAAATGAAGAGGAAACCAACTGAATGGGAGAAAATCTTCACCTGCTGCACATTCAACAGAGGATTAATACCCAGATTATACAAAGAACACAAAAAACAAAGAAGCAAGAAAATAAACAACCCAATATAAAAGACGGGCTAAGGACCTGAACAGAGAATTCTTAAATGAAGAAATAAAAATGACTAAGAAACACTTTAGAAAGTGCTCAGAATCCTTACTATTGAGAGAAATGCAGATCAAAGCCAGTTGAAGATTTCATCTTACTCCAGTCAGACTTGTTAAGATCAAGTAAACAGAAAACACAAAACGCTGGTGAGAATGTGGACAAAGGGAACTGCTCATTCACTGCTGGAGGGAATGCGATCTTTTGTAACCACTACAGAAAGCAGTGTAGAGAACTCTTTAAAAAGTAAAATTGAATCTGCCATATGATCCAGTTATAGGTTATACCACTTCATGGCATATACCCAAAGGATTCATCCTACTGTAGAGATACCTGTACAACCACGTTTGTTGCTACTCTTTCCACAATATCTAAGAAATGGAAACAGCTTAAATGTTCCTCAACTGATGATGAAAATGTGATGCATTTACACAATGTAATTCTACTCAGCATTTAGAAAAGATGAAATTGTGAAATTTTCAGGCAAATGGATTGAACTAGAGACTGTTATACTAAGTAAGTAACACAAATGTAGAAAAGCAAGTAGCATATGTTCTCCCTCATTTGTGGATCATAACACCAATCCCTTATATGTAAGTATATATCCTGATGTAACAGCTGGAGTCAGGACTGGAAAGAAAATGTGGAGTTAAAGGGAAAAAAGAGTTCAAAAGAGGGGGATATTAGGGAACAGGTGTTATGGGGGGGTGAGAAAAGTGGGAGTGTTGGGGAGGGGGTACACACAGGGGACCATGGGGGTGGGGAAGGAGTTAACTTAGGAGATGGGGGTTGGGGAAGCTGTGGGGATAATGGGGACTCTTGGACTGGGGAGGGAGGAAGCAGGTTTTTTTGGGAGAGAGAGGAGGAGAGATGAATGGATTCTGGGTAGCATGGAAAGACAGAGGGAATTGTGGTGGCTTGGGAACCCCCTGATAAATACACATACATTGTCTGGACATTAGTACAGGAGTATACATGGGGCTGTATGGCAGGAAGCACAGTGCCAGACAGGCAAGACTTCCCTTTGATTGGTTGGTCAGAGAAGTCTAAGAGACTCCCAAGATAACAGAGGCAATTGTTGGAGCCCTTGACTATCTCCCAGAACTCGAAGGTAAGTGTCATGGTGCAGTGACCACAGTCCAAGCCTGAAGGGCTTGGGGACCCCGACGGATAGAAATCAAGACACAGGGGATGCAGAGGTTTATGTGCCAGTGCATGTTTATTGTGAAACAAACCAAGCTTATATAGGAATCAGATCTGGAGTAACCAGGAATAACTAAGGATACATCACTAAACAGAAAGTAACCAGGGAATAAAAAAGGATACATTACGTTACCACCAAGAATTACGTTACTTCACCAACCGAAACTCACCCTACATTGACAGTATCCAAGATTCAGCTACATAATATTTATACTATCTTAGATATAAGGTGTACTGTTTGTGATTACTCTTAATAACATACTTCTCCT
>NW_008354753.1:176776-188761 GCF_000622305.1 Nannospalax galili | reverse complement strand
CTGTCAACTTGGACAACAGAATCAGAGAACAGGGGAGCTCTTAAAGTGGAAGCATTCTTTCTCCAATGCTTAAGTCAAGGCAAGCTGCCACAGCCTAATGCAGCAATGGCTGTGCCCATAATAGTAGCTCCCAACATCTCCCCCTTTCTTATTTAGTATAACCACAGAATATGCCACATCCAGGATGGAAGGACCGTGCCTGTCTTAGGTTGCCTTCTGCAAGAGCAAAGCCTTACCTGTCATCAGCATGCAGCTTCAAGTAGCTACGCCCTGTCTTAGGTTGACTTTCTCCCAGAAGATCTTACCTGTCATTGACTACGGCCATAGGGGAGGGAGCACAAACTCACAATAGCCTTGACAAGCCACATTCATATGTTATATTCATATAACATATCTGGTATCCTCTGCCAAGCTTCAGGTCAAACTGAATTGATCAGGCCTTAACAATTCCCCTTTCTTTACTAACTTTATCTAGATTTTTCTTTTGAAAACGTAGGGAAGTCAAGAGAATCTCAGCACTGCATTTCCGAGCATTTTGGTTCAGGCATCGAAAGACACATCGACCTCCTATAAGCAGTATGCAAAGAACAATTATCAAGGTTATTAAAGAAAATCCAGAACTATGTAATATACTTTGAATCCATCCATGAGGATTGAGACCAGAAAGAGTATTTGCTAAAGTAGTAGCTATCTGATCAAGAGAACTAGCAGAAGGTATTTCCTCTGAAAATGTCTCATATATTTCTTCCTGCAATAGCATCTCATTAAAAGTTACATTATCCATTTTGCCTTGAATATACAGGTAAGACCCTATTGCTAAAGACAGGTCATAATTCAGACACAGGGCTTGGGAGCAGTGGAGCTGGAACTGATCTGGAAGTCTTCTCTCCAAAGACTAGCTTTCATAGTTCTAGAGGATACTATGCAAGCTGCTAAGGGAGGAAATCAATCAAGGGCCCAACCCAATATTAAAGCAAAATAAACATAATGACTGCCACAGCAAACTGCCTCTATTGATACAGTAGTGGCATTGTTATCTGGGGGTGGGGGGTGGGTAAATCAACAGCTATCTGATTCAACTTAAAACCCTCTCAGTGGGAGTTAACTCATTGATGGCACTATAATTATAGCCAGAAACACATGACTGGAGAGATCATAGATCCTAGAGAAAGCCCAATCTCTGCCATATCTCTAGACAAATGACATTTCTTACCATATGCTAAATATGGATCTTTATTTTTAAAAACAAGTATACAATATACCACTCATCAAAGAAGCTTCTTTTTCAAGAGATGGAGGCTACTGCAGAGTTCCATAACTGGTCACATAAAGAGAATATATGTGAAACCTCTACAAGTAAAACTCAAGAAACATAGTGGATCAGGGGTGGAGAGAATATTAGCGGATCCCTCAGCTCTCACCGGTGAAGCTTCCTTATACAGCAGATTGTGATGCACACAGAAGGCCACAACTGGCCAAGTTTTAGAGAACAAGAGACTGCGGTTTGTGTGTCCTTGGATAGGACTCCTGTATTAAGCCTCTCCCACCCATGGCTCATGAACTATTGTGGAAGAGGGGGTGGAAAGATTGTTAAGAGGCAGGATTGATTTATGAACATGGGGAAGAAGAGGCTTTCAGGCCACTGGAAACTTCTATATGTGAACTTGTAGTAATGGTGGCACTGAGTATAGGACCCATGCCAACTCAGTTAGACAAGGGCCCAGAGTGGAGTGAAGGAAATGGGTATTGGGCCAGTCCTAGTTTGGGAACTATTGGAGAGTGATTACTACTGGATGAGGGAGAGTAGGCCTTACTTATGATCTCTAGATGGGCTGACTAGACTCTGGTGGACGAATTTGCACCGAAGGACATGTGGATACAAATGTTTGACTGGATAGGACTTAACATGTATATATGTGGTCTGGTGGGGGATTTGGGGTTTGGGGGGCATGACTAGGGGAGTGGTCTAAATTTCATCAATAACTATGGTATGAAATGTACAACAACTCAATAAATAATTTTTTTAAAAAAGAAGTTTCTTTTGCAACAGATGAAAACTGCTACAAAGTTCCACAATTGATCATAGTGGATTGTCCAGCCCCAACTGATGCACCTATAATACAACTCCTATCCCTAAGGCTGAAGAAACATAATGGAAGAGGGGGCAGAAAGATTGTAAGAGCCAGAGGATCATGAGGCCTCCTAACAGTGCATTCTAGCCATGGTGGGGAAGATGCATCTGTGGAATATCAGCAAATATGGTCACCTATGCAAGACCTGCATAGTGCCAATACCTGCTGACATGCAAATGTGGGTGGGGAAATTTCACAGGTCCCACCTGTAGATCCAGAGTTATCCAGTTCCAAGTGGTCATTCCTAAACACGTGTGCATATCAGACCACTAAACAAACTCAGTGCATCATATCCATATTTATATCTCTCAACCTTTCTCTCTCTCTCTCTCTCTCTCTCTCTCTCTCTCTCTGTGTGTGTGTCAAAGAAGAGGGCAAGAAATTGAGAGGGAGTTAGAGGGATTGTGGGAGGAGTTGGAGGGTGAGAGGGAGGAGTGGAATGATGTAATACCGTACTCATGCATGAAATTCTCAAAAAATTTAAGTAGACAGAGTTTTGATCAAACAAGTCCTCTGCAGCCTGCTTCGTCTCCTCCCAGCAGTTGAGTGCCATGTGTTCACTCTGCATTCCAGCTTGCTTTCACTTTAGTGCAAATGCTCTCGTGATTGCCTCTGATGAGCAAAAAGAGAGTTCAGGTAACTAAGTGCTTTTCACAGGCCCTCTACTCATACATTATTGATTAAAACGTGTCACAGGGGCTGGAGAAAAGGTTCAGATGAGGTTCTAAGTTTTGGTCCCCAATACCTGTGTAAGAAAGTCAGCTGTGGTAATGCATACTTTTTAATATTTTATTATTTTTATTTTTATATATATTTGTCTACTGCCTGCTTGTATGTTAGTACACCCATGTCTTGTAGTGCCTGCTGCAGTCAGAAAAGCATATCAGATTCTTACGGAACTGGAGTTACTGGGTTGTTAGCCTGCCATGGGGGTGCTTGGAATCAAACCCAGGTCCTCAGGAAGGGCAGCAAGTGTTATTAACAACTGCGCTATCTCTCCAGCCCCGATAATGTGTATTTTTGATAGCAGCTGTGGGATGGGGGTACAGGAGGATTCTTAGGGTTTGTTGGCTAGCTGATCTTGATAAGTAAGTGAGCCCCCAATTCAGAGAGAGAGAGAGACCCTGTCTTAAATCAACGTGGAGCTTTGGCCTCCACGCATACAAGCACACTTTTATACACACAAACAGAGAAACATTTCACACGGTGAAAAGCATGCAGAACAGTACAGCTTTTTCTTATACCTCATAGAGGGTGGGATGCCTCCCACAATGTGGATAGATTTTTCACAATCAAATGCTTTATTCTCCTTCCTTTATCTCTTACACTGACTTTCACCAGGCAGAATATAATTTCTTACCAGACCAAAGCATACTGAAAAGGTAGCACTAGCATTTCTTCAATTTAACTGAACAAAGGAGAGCCTCATTCTTCAAGGTCTTAAAAGTATTTAGCTATCTAGTATATTCCTTTACCATAGCTTTTCAGAGTGCATCAAAAACATTAGAGAAAATGAACCAAGTCACAAAAATTTGTTACAGACCCTCTTACAAATGAGAATAACTGAACTGGAATATGGGATGAATTGCTTTGAAAATAGGTTAATGTTTTCTTTTTCTATTCTTTTATAGTACAAATATATGGGTTATGTTTGCCAATTTTAACTGCTTGGCAATTCTTCCAAGGATTTACTCACACCATGTATTTAATGACAAATATATTGGCATCATCTGAGATGAGAATTGAGATGCTCAAAACTGCAGCCAGTAGCTCCTATTGCTGTATGCTCCATCAAAGATGATGCAAGCTGACTTCAAAGAGAACTCAGTACTTGCATCAACTCTGCAGGGGTGTTGAGTAAAATGAGGAATGTGAAAAAAGAGCACCATTATGTTTTGAATTTCAAGTCCTAAATCATTATTTCCTAGCTGTGCATGAGGTTACGTAGACAGAAAGTAAAATGACAACTGGTCATGTCATGGAGATGATGATATAGGAGGATCAGGAAGCTTAAGAAGAGGAATTTTTAAAGTCATATTAAAAAAAATCTCTCTCCCCTGGTGTTCATGTGTTCCTGAGACATTTTTTTTCAGTGATAGAGTAACACTCTGGTGCCCCAATCATGCCCAGGTGCCTGCTGGGGACTGACCTGTTTCAGAGCTCTCTCTCCCAAAGCAATAATGTGCTATCCCTAAAGATAATTAAAGGTGAGATATTCAAAGAGTCACTCATATTTGTTTTGGAGCCTCTATTTCTAAAAGAGAGTCTGTCTTTGAGTAATGGAGAATATACTGGGTAATCTTAGAAAAGTAAAAGCTCTTGGTTTTACCTCAAGCACATTGTTGTTTTGTATGTGGCATTGTATTAAATGTTAGATTTCAACGGCTTAGGAGAAATTCATAAGATCCACTCATTAAAAAAATCTCCTTAAAATGTCTGATATTGAGTTATAGTCAGTTTCTAATATAATTCTTGAATTGAATTGTACATGTATATATTTAGTGAGAAAAGGCAAATGTAATTTATAGTACTAATGTTGGAAACATATTTAAGCTAGACAGAATTAGTGCTTACTTGAAAAGCAAGAATGTGTCTCAATTTAGGTATGTGTCTAAGTACAGTGGTATGTGATTTATAATGTTTCTGAAAATGTTTTTGTAGAACTACTTTTGAAAAATAAATGAGTAAGCTCTCATCTGAGACTGTACTTAAATTACAGTGTTGTGATACAGCATAAAGAACTAGAAATGGACAAAAATGGAGCCGTGAAGATTTACTGTACCTTCTCTTACTAATTTTGGAAATCACTCTTTAATACAAGAATTTGATCACATTTGTAATCTAAATTTTCACATTAGATGACTTTAAAAATTCATTACATTTGTCATTCTGCAATTCTGAAAACACCAGTGGAACCAGGTATCACTTTAATGAAACAGGATAAAAATTGCTGACGGTGTTTCTGAGACTGATGAAGTATTGTTAGACCATAATTTTAAAAAAATATTTTATTTTATTTTTTTTTTATTTTATGTGTATGAGTGTTATGCCTGCATGTATGAAAGTGCACCCATGTCATGCAATGCCCTCAGAGAACAGAAGAGGCAGTCGGATCCCCTGGAACTGGAGTTATGGACAGCTGTCAGCTGCCATGTGGGTGCTGGGAATCAAACCTGGGTCTTCAGCAAGAACAGTCAGTGTTCCTAACTGCTGAGCCATCTCTCCAGCACCACTGTGAGACCACTGTTAATATCTGCAATTTTCTGGGAAAGTGATACCAACATTCCTCATTATTGCATTTAGTGTTTTCTTTAAGGATGTAGCTAAGAGCTCCCTTTCCACTGTAGCTATTGATGCTGTCTTTACTGTTATAAATATGATAATCTTCTCCTTTGAGATGAAGTCATCTGTGTTATCCACTCTGGCCTTAAATTCTAGACTCAAATGTTTCGTTGCCTCAACAATCTGAGTGTGTAGAGGTGCTGCCATGTTCCACTGTACCTGACTGAAATCTTTAGATTAGGAGAGACCAAGACAGAGTCCAGTCAGTGCAATTCAGCGTCTGTGCAAGTCAATTGTCTAGAGAAAAATATAAATAGAAACCTTTCTTCTTTCTGATTTTTGTTTATGCCTTATAAATATATGCTATACTAAATATAAAACAATAAGTTTGTTTAATTTTAAAGGAATAGATATGCTGGAAGCTGATACTTAAATCTTTACAGAGAAAAAGTTTACAAATCACTAGTTCTAATGTAACAAATGTTTAATGATATATTCATTTTACATTATCTACATACCACATGCAGTTTCATATTAATACAAGATGTGTAGATTGGCAATAGAAATATTAATATGTTTCATATATATTCAGCAATAACATTCCTTAATAACTAAACCTTTTTAAAACACAGGGCCCACAATTATTAAATACAGTTGATTTTAATGTAATATTTTATTTCCTAATATAAAATGCCTGGTCTGTGAAATTTGACTAAAACTTTGACATAGAAAATTGGTTTTCTATGTGATGTTTGACTAATATTGTAAAAGTCAAATACTTCTAACAACTAGGTGTTGATTACATCCTGTTCATGGTATGGATCTACCTAAGACTGCAGGTGTAAGATACTGACATAATTTATAGTACTGATTTTGAGAAATGAGACCCTCTGAGCTGTAAATTCTGGCAGTTGTAAGTTCCATTTAACACGTTAACTTTGCACACTCAGTGTTTTATAAAGCACTACCCCAAATTTACACACACAAAAATGAACTTTTGTAGAAATGAGATGGTAAGCAATACTATAAAATTATGACATATCTATAACATTACCTAGCTATATTTGAGAGAAAATTGTGACTTCTTTCTCACCTTTAAGGAGACAAAATGTGCAATTGAAATGCTTTGCAGGAACAGAATTACCGGTTTCTCCTTTTAAAATGGCACAGATTACCTTTAAAAAACGATAAAAACCATTTTAATACAAAAAATGATTTAATTGAAAAAATTCAAACAAAATTCTTGAATTATCAGAGTAGTATTCTTATTCTCCAAGTGTCAGAGTGGCCTTGCCCTCCTCAGCTAAGTTTTCTCTGTGTCTTTAAAAGATATTTGTATAATATCTAATAAATATTTACACAATATTTGCCCCAAACACCAATGAAAATATTGTCTTCTCAGCAATCCTTGGAACGTTCGTCAAAATTGGCCACATATTAGAACAAAAAACAGCATCAACAAAATTAGGAAGCTGAAATAACATACTCTATTTTATCTGACCACAAAGAAATACAACTGGATATAAAAAACATTAGAATCAGGAGAAAGAACACTAACTCATGGACACTAAACAACATGCTACTGAGTGAAAATTGGGTCGACAGAGCTATAAAATAGGAAATTTAAAAAGTCCTAGAATTGAATGCAAGTTAAGACGCAACATGCCAAAATCTGTGGGACATTGTGAAGGCGGACCCAAGAGGAAGTTCCTATCATTAAGTGCCCACATCAAATACTGTAGAGATCTCACACTAATGATTTGATGATGCATTTGAAGGCTTCAGAAAAACAAAACTAACACCCCTCCCCCGAAAATAAACAGAATTAATTAAAATAAGGACTGAATTTAATTAAATAGAGATGAAAAGACAAATACAACAGAATCAATGAAGCCAACAGTTGTTTTTCTGAAAAGATTAACAAAATGGACAAACCTTCAGCCAAATTGACCAAAAGAAAAGAGGACAGGTAAAACTAATGAAATCAGACTAAAAGGGAAACATTACAATAGATAATGAAGAAATTCGTAGAATACGTACTTACCTATTAAACTAGAAATTCACCATGTAAAGAGACTCAAGGACAGAAGCCACATGATTTTCTATTAGATGCAGAAAAGACCTTTAACAAAATCCAACATCCCTTCAGAATAAAAGTCATGGTAAATCTAGACACTCAAGGGGTATATCTCAATGTCATAAAGGCAATATTCATTAAACATACAATCAATATCATACTAAATGCAGAAAAACTCAAAGCATTTCCACTAAAATCAGGAAGAATACAAGGATATCCACTACTCCATTGCTGTTCACTATAGGACTTGAAGCTTAGCTAGAGCAGTAAGGCAGGTGAGAAGAAAAAGGGTTACTAAAGGAGAGGAAGAGTCCAAACATCCTGACTTGTAGAGACAAGAATCTGAACATAAAAGTGACTAAGACTCAACAAGAAACCTTCTAGAACTGACAGACATATTTAGCAAAGTAACAGAATACAAAATCAAAGCACAAAGACTTACAGCCTTCCTAATTACATATGACAAACATACACAGAAAGAAATCAGGGAACACTTCCATTCATGGTAGCTTGAAAAGAAAAAAATCTTAAAGTAAATCTAACCAAAGAAAAGACAGATTTGTATAATAAAAACTTTAAGATAATGAGGAAAGAAACAGAAGAAGATGCCAGAAGATGGAAAGACCTCCAATGCTTATGGAGAGGTAGGATTAATATCGTGAAGAAGGTTTTCTACCAAAAGCAATCTGCATATTCAATGTAATCTCCATCAATGTTCTAATGCATTTCTACATAAATTGGAGAAATAATCTTAACTCACCTATGGAAACACAAAAACCTAGAATAGCCAAAGTAATATGAAAGATAAAAAGCTCAAGGTTTCACCATCCCTGATATTAAGTTATATTATAGAGTTATAGTAATAAAGTCAGCATGGTACTGGCATAGAAACATACATATTGATCAATGGAATAGAGTTTAAGATCTGGATATAAGTTCACACATATATACATATAGCCCCCTGATTTTGACAAAGATGCAAAAAAAATATACATTGGAGAAAACAGAATCTTCAATAAATGGTGCTGGACAAACTTGATAACTTGTCAAACAGCACTGGTATTAAGACCAAGTATTGGCAGGAATAGTCGTTTTTTAGTAGTATGACCCTTGGGACGTCAACCACAATCCAGGGCAGGTTCTACAACCAAGAGGCCTTTGAGTAACTCGATGGGGGAAAATAGAAAATGAACATCAGTTGGGCAGGTAGGAAGATAGGGGTGGATCTGAAAGGAGTTCGGAGAGGGGGAAATATGATCACAATACACTGAATGAAATTCTCAAAGTATTAATAAAAATATTTTTAAAAGTAAAAGGAGACATTGTAACAGATACCAATGAAATCCAGAACATTGTAATATGGACACAGTGCAGAAATGTACATCCCAAATTGGAAAACCCAGAAGAAAGGAAGTAATGTCTTAACGCATATGAGCCAGTAAAGTGAAAAAGAGAGGCAAAAATTTAAAAATATCCATAGCAAGCAATGAGAGTTGAGGAGTAATACAAGCCTCCTAACTAAAGAGGTCCAGGCTGAGATGGGTTAACTGCAGAATGTGCTAAAACTTTAAAGAAAAATTAAAATCTGTGCTTCTCAGAATATTCCATAAAATAGAAGAAACATTTATGAACTCTTTTTACAAAGTTGGCATTAGACTGATAATTAAACCAGAAACACACACACACACACACACATACACACACACACACACACAGAGAAATTATGAAACAATATCTCTAATGAACATACACAGAAACATTCTCAACAAAATATCTATAGATTAGATTTGAAACACATCCACATCAAAAAGATCATCAACCATTTAAGCTGGCTTCGTTCCATAGATGCAGTGATAATTCCACATACAAAGCTCAATAAATGAAATCTAAGTCACCATGCAGGTGGACTCAAGAACAGAAAGCAGGATCATCTCAATAGATACAGAAATAGCCTTTGACAAAATTCAAAATCCCTTCATGATGAAAGCATTGGAAAGACTTTGGATAGAGGTAACACCTCTCAGCATAATAAAGCTCATATACAATAATCCTAGAAACAATATGTTAACTGGAGGAAAGCTTGAAGTACTTCCACTAAAATGAGCAACAAGACAAGGGTATACAGTCTCTCCAGTCACCTTCCAATGTAGTACTTAAAGTCCTAGCTGGGGCAATAAGACAAGAGATGGAAATAAGAGGAATACAAATAAAAAAGGAAGCAAAGTACCCTTATTTCAGGTCATGTTATTCTACACAGAAAAGACCCTAAAGTCTCCACAGAAAAATTCCAGAGCTGAGAAAAAACAAAGTGACATGATTCAAAACTAACATACAAATCAGTACCTTCCTATATTTACCAATGGTAAACATACTGAGGTACAAATCATGGCAAGAATCCCATTTACAATACTTCCGTCCATATATATATACATATATATATACATATTACATGCACATATATGGAAGAAACATATCTAAACTCTTTTCACAAAGTTGGCATTACACTGATAATTAAACCAGATAAAGACATACAAACACACACCTATACACACAAATGAGAGAGAGAGAGAGAGAGAGACAGAGAGAGAGAATTTTATGGACCAATATCTCTGATGAATATGCACAGAAAAAGAAGCAAAGACACCTACAATAAAACTTTGAAAACTGGAGAACAAAATCAGTAGAAACACCTACCATGGTCTTGGATTACAAGAAGTAATATTGTGAAAATAGCCATCTTAACAAAATCAATATACCTATTCAATGCAATCTCAATGAAATCACCATGACATACCTTATACAAAAAAACAGCACTCTTAAAATTAGTATGGAATAACAAAACATCTCATATAGGCAAAGCAATCCTGAGCAAAAAGAATATTGCTGGATGTATTTATCATCCCTGATTTCAAAGTGTACTACAGTGCCATACATTAAGCAAATAAATACACAAACAAACAAAAACCAGCATGGTACGGACACAAAAACGGAAAAATAGATAAATGGAATGAAATAGAGGACCCAGATAGAAGCCCATTTAACTACAGTGCCTCACTAAAAGATTTGGGGAGGACTAAAGTATATAATCTGGGAAGGCTAGGAAGAGAAGGCTTGAGCCATGCTGGGTAAAGTCTTTCCAGTGTGCATACCCCAGGTCACTCACACACCTCAGCAACCTCTCAGTTCACTCTGTAAGTAAGCTCAATAAATTCATTGGTTCCCCAGGAAAACTTTAATCAAACATTGGTTTGACACTAGAACCTTAGAAGGGGATAAGCATTGCTTAATGTCCCCTGGAAAAGAATTCTCACAACAGATGGAAAATTTATTTGTTAATGTTATTATGTCTCATAATTATTAAAAAAGAAAATGAGAATGTAAAAGATGTTAAAATGATATGAGAATGGAGATATATTCCAAGATAGAAAAAATGAGAAAGCCTAAGCAAGTGATGAGGGTCTGTGTAGGTTTGTTATGATATATAAAGGATGAGACAGAAATAATATACACATAATCTTAAATTTTCTTAGGTCATAGTTTAGTCAACTAGTTTAAGAGCCAAATATGCCTCTTCAAGGTTTATCTGAAAACATTTAGTTTTTGTCCAAGTTTTATCTGTGTAGCACAGGGTAATTAAAAGTACCAGACTGGTGGAACTAACCTTCTAGGATGTTTAAAACCCATACTTCGAAGCCTGTACTAATCTGGTCAGTGGGACTTAAAGGACAGTTTTTGTTCCTTGCCCTCCAAGGTCATCTAAGTTCCAGGGGACTATGGAGCATCTCTCAAAATGTCCTGTAAGTGTGCTGAGTCGCCTGTCCTCCTGTTCACGGAGGCCATGGAGACCCCACTAGATGGACTTGAACTGGTGTCCAGTCTACAAAGAGGAGGATCAACTCAGAGGAAACATTTCTTCCATGCTTCCAAGTGAAGTCAGTCATGGTCAAGTAGGGCATTTCATTTATCTTCACATAGATGGAACTGGTAAAAGAAAGGAGCCAGGGCTCCTCGCAAGTTCATGTGACCCCTGAGGAACAGATCCTCCAACGACCTGTAAAGAGTCATTGAATAAAAATAAATTGGTCTATCTGGGCTAACTCTATGGTCTTAAACATGCAAAAGGAAAGTATAACCAAAGATTAAAGTGATCAGTATATTTCTTTAAGAGTTCAAGGGATTACACTTCCCAGACAGTAAGCTTAAATTGTTAAAATGTTACTTAGACAATTATTTCTCACTGATGATTTTGTTTCTAAGCAGAAAGTGCTGCTCAGATGTAAGACTTCAAATCTTGTTCCTCAACACTGTAGTGCCCACCTGTAGCTAAAGGAGATAATCCACTATTGTTCTAAAATGATAGCTAAATTTGTTTTCTCCCCCTACCTAGAAGTCTTTGAGAGGGAACTGACTTTGATTCTAGCCATTCAAACAGCTATCAATGTGCCTGAAAACAAATCTTGAGTCCATCACTCTCAAGTCCAGCCTTGGCAGACA
>NW_008354753.1:165639-176631 GCF_000622305.1 Nannospalax galili | reverse complement strand
ACTACTCTTGCCTTTACTTCTCCTTCACATCTCCTATTCACCAGTCAAAGATTTCTCTCCCTACAGATAAGAGCTATGCAATTTGGGAGTCTTTTAGATAGACCCACTGAGGGGGTACTCCAATTACCAAACCCTGTGTCCCTGCTCAGCATGGAAGAAACCAGAGTGGTCTGCATCCCAATTCCCTATAGACAATTTGGGTAACCTCTTCAGAGGACGGTGTGATAAGAATAGGAGGTAGGAATTGGCTAGGCAGTTAGGGTAAAAAGACCCCAAAGAAAAGTAGCCAGTTTCTTGCCTAAAATCAAAATGTCCTTGGGCCTGTTAACAACATACCCTGTTCCACAGGACAAAAAATGTAAAAAGTATTTGGTAGCTCTTATTTAATCCCTAAAACATTTAAGGGTTACCTCTTCAGAGGGGGGGAATGCTAGAACAGCAAAAAGCCTCAGAAAGAAAAAAAGAAAGAAAGAAAGAGAACGAACACGAAGTTGTCAGAAAAAAGTGATAGGGAGATGTGGGAGGTGTTGGAGGGGAGGGAGTGGGCATGGATTTGATCAAAACACCTTATATGTGTGTATGAAATTCTCAATAAAGTTTCTGTAAAAGTTAATAAACAAACAAACAAACAAAAACAGTGTTTCGCTCTGTAGCAATGACAGCCTGGCCTGGAACTCACTACATAGACCAGACTGGCCTTGAGTACCCAGAGATCCACCTACTTCAGTCTCCCAAGTGCTAGGATTAAATTCACATTGAGGAGGAAAGACAGTATCTTTAAGAAATAGTAAATATGCTGAATATAAAACTGGATATTCATACATAGAAGAATGAAACTAGAACTTTGTATTATACCCTGCACAAAAATCAACTCCAAATAGATCAAGGCTCTCAACAAAAAATACAAAATTCTGAAAGTGGTAGAGGAAAAATGAGGGACTAGATTACAAGAAAGAGGCATAGGCACTCTTTCTAAATAGAATCCTAGTCATTCAGGAAATAAGACTAACAATGGACAAATGGGACTTGTGAAATTAAAAATTTCTGTACAGATGAGGAAACTGTAAATTAAATGAAGAAACCAGCCATAATCTGACAGAGGAAAATATCTATCTTTGTATACAAAGAAATAAAATTACTAAACATTAAGAAAACAACTCATTAAAAAAAAAAAGGTGGGGCAGGACAACTTTAAAAAAAGGGGAAGGAGGGAGTGCTTCAGAAGTGAACATAGAACTCTAAAAAGACAAAAACTAAGCAGGGCACAGTGGTGCACACCTTTAATCCCAGCATTCTGGAGGAGAAGGCAGGCAGATCCCTGTGAGATAGAGGCCAGCCTGGTCTATATAGGGAATATAGGGAATTCCAGGCCAGCTGGGTCAACAGGGAGCCCTTGTCTCAAAAAAAAAAAAAAAAAGAAAAGAAAAGAAAGAAAATGATAAATAAACACTTTAAAAACTGTTCAAAAGCATTATCCATCAAAGAAACACAAATTAAAATTGCTTTAACATTCCATCTCACCCCAGTAAAAATCACATAAAAAATCAAATAGCAACAGATACTGGTGAGGATAGGGAGAAAAAAGAATCCTCTGTTGGTAGAAATGCAGTACAGCCACTGTGGACATCAGTATGGAGGCTTCCGAGCAAGCTATGTTCCTGTGACCCAGCTATACTACTCTTCAGCAAGTACTCTATGCTCTGTGCAAGAGATACCTACACATCCATGTTCATTGGACTCTCAGATAGAAAATGGAATTAGCATAGATGCTCATCAACTGATGAACAGATAGTGAAAATATGCATATACACAATGGTATTTTATTCTGCTATAAAAATAAAATTATGAAATTTCTAAGAAAGAAAGTATGGAACTGTGAAATATTACATTGAGAATGGTAACACAGATCCAGCATACAGACCGTGTATTGTGTATTCTCTATATCATATTCTATGTGGATCTGAACTTCAAATTTATAGATTTCTGTATTTAAAGTGGAGTGTCTATAGTGATCAGAAAAAGGAATCATGGTTTGTGTGTGTGTGTGTGTGTGTGTGTGTGTGTGTGTGTGCACATTTGGGGGGATAGTAAAACACACTGGCTAGGAAAGTACTGGTGGGAATGCTAGGTGTGGAAGCTTTAAATGGGATTGAGCTGGGGGTATGGGGGAAGGTACAGTGGTTTAGATGAGAATGTCCTCCATTGGCTCCAAATATTTGAACACTTTGTCCTCATTTGGTGATGCTGTTTCTGGAGGTTTACGAAGTCTAGTAAGGCCTTGTTGTAGGAAGCACATCACTGGGGGTGGGCTTTGAGCATTCAAAGCCTTGTCCCATTTCCAGTTTCTCTCTCTCTGCTTCCTGTGCCTTCTTGAAGATGTGAGTTGTCAGCTTTCTCTTCCATCTGCCTCCTCCCATGCCTCCCCACCAGTATGGACTCATTCATCTGAAACCATAAGCCAGATAAACTCGTTCTTCTGCAAGTCACCTTGGTCATGGTGTTTCATCATAGTCATAGAAAAGTAACTAATACAGAAGGTTAACAAATACTAATCATGCAAGAAAAAGTCATACAGAAACCTACAACATTACAAACTAAGAAATATAGTTTTTAAATTAATGATAATATTAAGAGTAATAATTAAAAGAACTTGGGATGGAGTTACCCTCCATGGTGGATGATGGTGCTTCCAGGAATCATGTTTGTAAATAGGTACCCCATTATCAGATGTGGGGTATCTCCTTACCAATTTTTGGCCACAGAGGTCCCAGAAGTTCCCAAAAGAATATTGAGTATTTTCATCCTTCTTAGTGGCCCACCAGAGCAAGATGGTAAGGTACATTTTTAAAATAATTTTTTATTGAATTTTTGTATATTTCATACCGAAAATCTTAATCATCTTTATACCCCTTTCCTCACTGGAACCCTCCTATAGCCCCCCACTGGAATTCATACATTCTGTCATTTGTGTTAAGGCCTACCTTGTCAAATTAGTGTCCCCACTTGTCTCTCAGTGCAGATTCACCCACCGAGGTCTAGTAAACCTATCTGGAGTCTCTCGTTTTAAGAAGATCAGCTCTTCCTCACTCAGCAGCAATCAGCTGCCAATATCTTTTTAAATAAGCTTGGGGCCTTTTGCCCATTCCCACGGTTTATGTGTTGGTTTTTTGTCTGCTTCACTTTGATGGGTCTTGTGCATGCTGACACCATTGCTATAGGTTCATATGAACAGGGTCCCAGGAGCCTGTAAGACTCTATTTCCATGTGGTCCTGCACCTCCACCCTGGATCTTACAATATTTCTGCTCCCTCTTCCTCAATGGTCCCTGAGCCTTAGGTGGGTGAAATCCTGTTCAAGGACCCACATTCTGAAGATTCTTATTCTCTACACTTTGGCCATTTTTGACCTTTTGTGTTCCTGGCCCTCTGTTGCATGAAGGAACTTCATCGATAAGAACTGAGATATCATTAGTGTCTTCTTTACCCCTAGTTCTATGTTGCATGAACCTTAGGTGTAGCGGGCACGGGCAATTCACAGACTATTTCTGTGTATGAGCAGTTGTAGAATTCTGTAATAATTCTGTTGCAAAAGAAGCTTCTTTAATGAGTGGGGACTGGGATACTTGTCTGAAAATATAAGGATCTATATTTTGCTCGCAGTAAGAAATTATATTTGTCTAGGGATGGGACAGTCTTGGGGTTTTCTCTAAGATCTATGACCTCTCCAGCCACTTGTATTTGGCTATGTTTACAGTATCACATGTGAATTTCCTCCCACTGAATGGGTTTTAAGTCCAATTAAGTAGCTGTTGATTATCTGCAAGATAAAAGTGTTGCTTCTGTACCAATGTCATTTCCTGTTTCAGTCATTGATATAGTTATTAGGCCTTAAAGTTGAGGTTGGACCATCTATTAATATTCTACCTTAGCAACTTGTGTAGTTGCTCCAAAGCTGTGAAAACTAGCTTTCACGGGAGGTGACTTCCAGGTCAGTTCCAGCTCCATTGCTCCAAATCCTGTGTCCAAAGTATGCTTTGTCTTCAGCAATAAGATCTTACCTTCAAGTTCTGAGAGGCAACCAAGGGCTGTGGCAATAGCCTGTGTAATTTGGGAGTCTTTAGTCGACCCTGGTCAATAACCCAGAGAAAGATTTCTCCTGTCTGGCACTGTTCCTCATTATGTAGTCCAGCTACATGGACCCATGTAGAGATATTATATGTATAATTTTTCAGTAAGTTTTCCAACTAGTATGATTCTCTCTGGTTTTTTACACTAGCTAGGCATTATTTATCTCTCCTCTCTTTCTCCCTGTTTTACCCCTCCACTCCCTCCCCCATTTAAAGTATCCACATTTTCTCCATTTCTCCCTTGATAATAGATAGTACTTTTAAGACACCACACAGTTTGGTTACAGTACATAAAGAAATCAAGTTGGAACTGAATTGAAAACTCATTCTCTGCTGGTTAGAATTCATAGTGCTGGTAGGTGCTATGCAGGCTGCTAGGGAAGAAAACCCATCAATAATCTCATGTGCTTCAGTCCATGTTTTCTATAAAACCAACTTTCCAGGAAAGATATGCCTACATCTGAAGTAGTGACATGACTCTATTGAGGGTAACTAGCTGCTTTGTGATCAGAATGGAAGCCTGCTCCATAGAAGGGAATTCACATCTGATACTATGAACCTGGTCCAAAGCATATGACTTGGAGGTAATAGGCTCAAAGAATGAACACACTACCACCATTGTTTGACTAAATGGACATCTTATCAAACTTCTTTATAAATATTTATGCTATATCCATTGATTGGTGCTGCACTCACCCTGGAGCAGAGAAGTTCCCTTTTGCAGAGGATGATAGTCTATAGAGACTTAGATCTCACCAAAGCGCTGAGAATAACTAACTGTTGAGCATTCATTCTTTAAAAGGACATCTATATCACCCCTTTAACCTCCAAGGCCTAGGGAACAGAAAGGAAGATGGTGTGGAAAGAAATTAAGGGCCAGAGAATGGGGAGCTGTGGTGGCTTGAATGAGAAGTGTTTCCCAGAGGTTCAGGTATTTGAACACTTGGTTCCCAGTTGATGGCACTGTTGATGAAAGTTTAGAAGGTACAGTCTTGCAAGAGGAAGTGTGTTGTTGGGGCCAGGCTTTGAAAGTTTATAACCTCACCCCACTTCCAGTTCACTCTCTGCTTCATGTTTGGCATTGAAGGTGTGAGCTCTCAGCTTCCTGCCCCTGCCATTGTGCCTGCCACTGCTGCCACACATCCCCTGACTTTATGGATTATTTCTCTGGAACTGCAAGCCAGTCATTTACAGTTTTTTTATAAGTCACTTTTGGTCATTGTGTTTTTATCCTGCAACAGAAAGGTAGGTAATACAGGAGGAATGACATGAAATACTTCATCCATATTTGACATAGCCATGAAGTCACAAACAGCAGCAACCACCACCCGCACAAGATTGAGCCCTTCAACACCCTATCACGGATGGAGAAGGTGCCCAGAGGCCACACCCCTTCCTATGGAGCTACTAACTTTAAAGGTTGCTGTGGGAGGAAGTGCCATTTTCTTCAATGGTGAAACCATTGGTGGACTAGTTAGGAAGAAGTTCAGAGGGGAAATACAAGGGATAACATAAGGTAATTGTATTGTTTCCCAACTTCATTTTGCTTGCTATGATAAAATACATTGAGAACAAGCAACTTAGGGGAGAAAGGGTTTATTTCAACTCACAGCTCCAGGTTACAGTTCATCACTGTGGAGAGTCACAGCAGCAGGAGCTTGTGACATCTGGTAACAGCATATCCATAGTCATGTAGAGATTGAAAATGATCACATGCATGTGCTCAGTATTCAGCTTGCTCTCAACTCTTGCACAGTCCAGTATCCACTGCCTGAGGTATGGTGTCATCCACAGTAGACACATCAATTGATTAAGGCAGTTCCCCCCAGACATGCCTACAAGCCATTCTAATGTAGACAGTCCTTCATTAACACTTATGGAAGAGAGGCACAGTGGTTAGGAACATCGGCTGCTCTTGCAGAGCACACAGGTTCAACTCTAAGCATCCGTATGATAGCTATCAGCCATCCATAACTCTAGTTTCAGGGGAATCCAACAGCCTCTTCTGACTCCAAGGACATTGCACAACACGGGTGCACTTACACACATGCAGGCGATACAATCATACATGTAAAATAAAAATACTAAATGAAGTTGTAAAAAGCCTTATGGAAGAGTCATAGGGAAGAGTTTTCTCATGCTTTTGAGTTTCTTTGTTGTATTTGGTGCATCTGTTACAGAGCATGTGCATCTGTGTGTACTAGTTTGCTTTGTTAAAACATGACCAAATGGGACCTGGGAAGGAAAGATTTATTGTATCTTATGCTTCCAAAGACAGTCCATCTTTGAAATTTCATGTTACTCCACCCAGTAAAAATGGCTTAGATCATAAACAGAAATGACTATGAATGCTGCCAGGAAATGGTGGATTTCTATTAATTGATGAATAGGTAATGAAAATGTAGTACATTTGCACAATGGAATACTATTCAGCTGTTAAGAAAATTAAATTCTCAGGTGAGTGGATGAAGCAGGAAACCATTTTTCTGAGTGAAGGAAGCCAGACCCAGAAAGACAAATACTGTGTGTCTTCTTTCATTTGCAGATGTTATCTTTGAATATTTAGATTATGTGCATTTCATTTATTTTACCCATAGATGTCAGGAAATTAGTGGCCTGTGGAAGGAGGAGTCTTTCAAGAAAAAGGAGCTAGAATGCGGTGGTATAATGGGATAAAGTAACTAATGGACCATGTAGGGTTAAATGGGATGGAGGATAGGAGAGCAGAGAGTAGAATATGGGGGTAGGATAACTAAGAACATGTTTAAATTCGTGTGAAAACCTACTACTGTAGAAACTTACTAAAATATATACATACACATGTCTTAAAGAAGTCTAAATGGAGTTACCTGTAACGAACTGACAATGTCCCTACTAGATACCATAGCCCATTAAAAAGCCCAGTTCCAGGAATGGGTTACTTCTTTTAGAGTTGTTGACAAATGAGGCCCCATAGGCACCAAAATATTATAAGCCATTGCAAATTGCTCTTCTTTACTCTGCAGAACTTGAGAGTAAGGCCCTATTCCTGAATACATCATATTCTTGAGTCATAGGACATTTAGAACCAAGCTGGTACTGACCTGGAATCCTCATCCCTATCTGCTAGCTTAAGTAATCAGCAGTCTTACTCAACTGAGAACCCTGCCAGTTATAATAATGACTAAGCTGGCAAGATATACCCACTGATGCAAAAGTGACACAAATGTTATGTGAGTAACTAACCAATTTGTAATTGGATTTAAGGCCACTCCTCAAGATGAAACCTATACCTGGCACTGCTATTGGGTCAACAACCTGTGGCTAAATGGATCAGAGACCCTAAAAGAGAACCTATAGCTATTGTTTTACTAAATGGACATTGTATTAAACAAAATCCTTACAAACTATCATTACAGTCATAGATTAATGCAACTGTCAACACTCATCAGAGAAGCTTCTCTCTGCAGAAGATGGAAATTAACAGAGAAACCCACTCCTGATCAAGATGCAGAGAATAAGGACTGTGGAGTGCTCAGCTCTCAATGAAACTTCTGTATTAATTTTCTGTTGCTATGATAAAACACCATGAGCTGAGGCAACTTATAGAAGGAAAAGTTTATTTGAGTTTATGGTTCCAGAGAGTTTAGAGTCTATCCTGGCAAAGAGGTATGGCAGCAAGCAGAAGGCATAGTGGTAAGAGCAGGAGAGATTTCACATCTTCAAGCGCTAAGATGAAGCAGAGAAATTTTTTAGGACATCTAAAAACTCTCAAAGCCCACTCCCAATGAAATATTTCCATCAGAAAGTGTGGGAGACAGGCTTGAGCCTAGGGTAAAAGTCTTATTGACAGCCATATAGCATGCCCAAGGCAACAGCCCAACCACTGGAGCCACAAAGAACACCTTTTGACATTTACTCCCATTGGCAGATCATGGGACTGATGTTTAGAGCTCACCACTCCCTAATCACCAACTTTGGAATTCCAAATTGCAACACTTAGCTATTGCATCAGTCAGGGTCCCATGGTTTCCAGGAATCCAGGCTCTGTAACCTGAAACTTAGTATGCTAATGAGGCATCCTACCCTCTATTCTGTGATAGGACATTAAGTCTGTTATGCCAATAGGACGCTGTTTGTTATGCTAATAAGGTATCCTACTTGCTGTACTGTGATAGGACACTAAACCTGTTATGCTAATGAGGTATCCTACTTGCTGTGCTGTGATTGGACCACTACCCCATATAAGCTTGTGCCTTCGTGCAATAAAGCAGACCTGTGCCACTGAACTTGGTCTCCTGTGTCTGAATGCGGCTCTGCTGACACAGTCTCCTCACCAGCCCTGGGGTCCAGGACTGGGCAGAAGCAGCAACAACAGAAGATGGCACCGGGCTGGCAGAAGAGCAGCCTCAGTCCAGGGTGAGTGGAGGAGCTGCCTCAATGCCAGTGAGAATGAAGGAGTGGCACCCGTGAGAACGGAGGAGCGGCTGCAGCTGGCGGTGACCGCAAGAAAGGCTATACCTGTAAAAAATTCTTTGATGTCTATAAAAAGCACCATCAAGTAAGGACAAGAGATTCAGACAGCTGAGCCTTTGAGGGATATTTCTCAGTCATCAGGTCAGCACACCGTCTATATCATACTCCCTCCTCCCAAGGCTCGGGGATCATTATAGAGAGGAGTGGGTAGAGATTGTAGAAACCAGAGGCCCTGGTTGACTTTAAGGAAATTGTTTTCTGGATACAACAGAGCAGTTGCACACGTTAACTCACAACAGTGGTGACTGCATGAACATAAACTGTGCAAGCTCAAGTCAGACAAAATCCTAGCATGAAGAGAGGTTTGCATGAAATACCGCCCCAGCTGAGGAGCTATTGGATATTAGTAGCTGCTAGCAAATAAAGTAGGTTTTTCTTTAAATGCCCCAGTGACTAGGCATACACCCAAGAATATCTGGGCACCATAGATTTGACTCAAAAGATTAAGAAATTGAGGACACAATGTTGGGTGAGAAGCAGGGCGGATCTCTCAGGAGTTGAATGCTGTGGTGAATATGATCAAAATTCATTGTATGAAATTCTCAAAGAAATAATAAAAAAGACATAAAAATGAAAAATGTTAGGTGCATTCCATTTTGTATTTCTCTAATTCTGTTGTCAAATTCTGCTGTGTGTACATGAAGTTTGCTGTGGTATATAAAGAAGACTGAGCAAGGCGTGGTGGCACATGCCTTTAATCCCAGCACTTGGGAGGCAGAGGCAGGTGGATCTCTGTGAGTTCAAGGCTAGCCTGGTCTACATAGTGAGTTCCAGAAAAGGGGGGGTTACAAGGAGACCCTGTCTCAAAAAAATAAAAAAAAAAAAAAAAAGAAAGAAAGAAAGAAAAAAATAAGATTGAAAATTTATAGCCTCAAAGACCATTGGTAACACATTTCATGGTAGGGTTAAGTTCAGCAGAGTCCTGACAAACAGCTAAATTCACTCTTTCACTTGACACTATTTTTGTCAAAAAATCACATAGATCCACATTGGTTGTTTCATCACAAAACACAAAACCGTCTATAAATAAAGTAATTGAGTCTACTTTATTGGAGGTGGGAATTTACTAGATATAGTTGATACCAGGGCTACTTTATCCTTTCAATTTATAAACTTTTCTTTAAAGATATTTGAAGAAAAATAGAAGTTTATTAAGAAAATATTTTAACATAATTTAAGGATAAGTGTTACTATGAATAGTCACTTAAGAAGATGATACCACACAAGTATTAGTATGGGATTCTCAAGACAGAGCTGTTGCCTATTTTCTTGTGTTATTAATTTGATAGAATCTTTGTGCATTTTTTATATGTGGTAGGTTGTAATAGAGACATTAAAGATAAAAAATGCAACAAGCATGCAAAATAAATAATTTTCTTTTGCTAGGAGTGAAATAAACAATTGACATGCCCATTTTCCAGAAATTAACACACTAATTACCACATCATAAAATACAATCAAAATGTCTGATAGTTGAGACTTTAGAGCATAACTCTGCTTAAACTATAGAAGCAGGAGAATTCTCCAGGAAGCCTGGGCACTGTTTTGTGCTGGTTTTCATGAAAATTAGTGAGATATGATGTATAAATGAGAGAACAATGATTTTCTTGATGAAAACAGTGAATTCTGAAAGTCTGCACAGCAGGTACAAATGGAAGATACTGCACAGGTGTCAAAAGATATCTCAGTTTTTATGCTGAAATATTTGTTTTATCCTTTCACCTAATAGCCTTTTGTGGGAAAGAGCAGAAAGAGAGCATGTTAATCCATGTATGGAGAGAACCCAGTTTAACAGAAGAAGGTTAATGATGAAAAGGCAATCATAAATTGTGCTGTTTATAGTCATGCTTTTATTAAACATATTTTTTTTAATTCTCTACTATGTACTTGGCAATATGCCACCATAGTTTTTCAGTGTTCTTCTCAGGAAGAAAATAGAATTGTACAGTCATGATCATTGATAGGCAATATTGAAAACCTAGCAAATTTTCCACAACTCTTGTTCTCTCAATTGAGACTCTCTGGCTCTTGTACCTCCAAATTTCTCATTCACTGATTCCACTTGCTGGCAAGTTTCTCTCTCTCTCTCTCTCTTTTCTCTCTCTTTACAGTTTAGTTAAATATCAGTGTAAAAGGACTTTGTTCCTCTGAATCTAATATGAATTCAAAGCAGAAAAATAATAAATGTTTGAGAGAGAGAGAGAGAGAGAGAGAGAGAGAGAGAGAACACATGGATATAGACATATATAGCTCTGCTCCCTATACCTACTTGAAGATGGGAGTGCTTAAATTCTGCTCCTACTCCAGCCACCTCTGCCACCATGCCTCCCTGCCATGATGGACTCTTTTGG
>NW_008354753.1:162393-165201 GCF_000622305.1 Nannospalax galili | reverse complement strand
AGAGCAAATAGCGCCAGGAAAGGCACCATAAGAGGGCCATAAATATCTCAAGAGTGACCTTGAACTTCACAAAGCCATCCAGCCACAGCTATATCTTATATAAGCCCCAATGAGCCTTCCCTGCTGCATCAGTCACTCCCAGCATGTGGGAAGGCTGCTGTTCCTTGCTGAATTGCTTCAATAAATTCAGTATTGGCTGACGTCAGGTATGGTCTCCTTTTTTTTCTATTGTTCCTGTATTCTGAACACCCAAACCTAACATGATGACACTGAAACCCCAGGAAAGTTTTGGGGCCCCTCCTCCTGGTACTTCCGAACTTCACAAAGCCATCCAGCCACAGCTATATCTTATATAAGCCCCAATGACCCTTCCCTGCTGCATCAGTCACTCCCAGCAAGTGGGAAGGCTGCTGTTCCTTGCTGAATTGCTTCAATAAATTAAGTATTGGCTGACGTCAGGTATGGTCTCCTTTTTTTTCTATTGTTCCTGTATTCTGAACACCCAAACCTAACATGACACTGAAACCCCAGGACAGTTTTGGGGCCCCTCCTCCTGGTACTTCTTTGACTTTTCTCCTGTTACCCTCTTTTCTGTTTTAGTAAACCCAGGCCTGTCTCCTAGGAGAGGGCCAGGGCAGTCTTTCACTTCTTTCCTTCTGCCCCTACTATCCCTCTTTTCTGAGACCTTGCCAAACCTCCAGATAAGAGGCCACTCTCCATTTGCTTCTGATTCACACCCACCATAAAGGACAAGGTAATCAATTGGGTCTGACTTGGGGGCACCACTGATCAGGTCTCAGGAACCTCAGTAATTCCCCCCATTTTTTGCCAGTCCCAAGAAATCTGACCAGACTCCAGGTGCTTCCCACTAAGCAGCTCAACAAGGCTCCAGAAACCTCCCACTCAGCTCTTGGACTAGACCCCCTGGAGTCTGCAAGACAGGGGATGCCAGGTCCTAGACACCAGGAAGGCTAGATCTGACTTCATTTCCATTCTTGCCTTGCTCCCGAACACACCGTATGATCCAAATTGTCTGTTCCAAAGGATAGTCCTTTAGCATGTCTCCAGGATAACCTATAAAAACAAACTTCTTTTGGGAGATTTCAGACCAGGTGCACTTGATAGGCTCTCTATCCAAAGCTGGCCCCAGTACACACTGGATAACGGCCATGACTGGCCCAAATTCAGATCTTTCGATTTCAACACCTTAACTGATTTACACAACTTTATCAAAGGAGATGGAAAGAGGTCTGAGATTCCCTATATTCAAGGCTTCTTCACCCACCTCCACCGGGCTAGCCCCTCCCTCTGTAGCCCTAGCTCTGTTTAAGACTCTACCAAATTTTTCTCTGTCCACAGGATCCTGTGCTCGTTTTGGCCTTGCCTTCCTAATCACACAAGCACTGACAGGGAAACTCCCCGTTTCTCTCCAGGAGAGCTAGAGGCACTTCCCTAGGCCCTCTCACTGCAGACTCCCCGGGAGTCAGCCAATCAGCCTGCTTGACTTTTGCCAACCCACTTGGGCTTTTTCCACCCTGTGCTGTTCCAGGGCAGCTTTTTTGTCTACAGCGCCAGCTGGAGAGGTGGCTTAGAGGTTAAGAACACTGGCTGCTCATGTAGGGACTCAGGCTCAATTCCCAGCATTTGAGCTTCAATGGCCTTTTTCTGCCCCTTACAGTTTCCTTCCTCATTCTTACCTTCAGTACATTCAGCTGCTTGTTGGCTTCTAAAAGAAACAGTTACAGGTTTTTCCACTCACTACCAGTTTATTTTCAGGTTTCCTGTCCCCTAAACAACTGCTTTTCTCCACACTCTAACTCCCATTCCATCTGTGGGGTCTTCCCTTTCACCCTTGTCTTCATGGTCACCCTCAAAGACTTATTATAAAACCTCGGTTTGGTAAGGTTTTGTCTTTACTGTCCGTACTCATTCAGCTAAAACTCTCTAAACTATACTGGCTATTAAGTTCACCTGGGACCCTACAGAACCCTACTATGTAAACACATTGTATTTATTTTATCTTTTATGTTTAATTCCGATTTCATTTTCTTTCAGTACAATAATACTACATAACACTCTTTTGAAGCAAAACCATGCCCTGTTCATGAGTTCAGCTGTGCCTACTTACAGAAGATCATCATACCCAAGTTTGTTAACTATCCTGTTTTTGGTGCACCTAGAAGTTTTGTAATTTTTCCCAGATGTGTCTGTGATAATCATTTTTCATGTGTTAAATAAGATTTCATGTAATTATGTTATACATTTGTCTTCATGTGGTGATATCTCACATAATTCTGTCATGTATGTCTCTAATAATTGTCTTCATATGTTATTTGTGTAGAGAATTTCAAACTGTGGCCACTTCAGTTTTTTCCTTTCTCATTATTTTTATTGTGCACAAGAGTTACTGATTTTATTTTGGGCATATCCAATCAAAATACATATATACAAATTTATAAATATGGGTATTTTGATGATATATTCAAAGGCCTTATAAACTTGGGTGCCCTAATTATTTTAAAATGTATTAAACAATAGCTCTAGGTCTATTAAATGTTTGACAAAACTTTTAAATGCTAATTGTTTATACAAAACAACTTTTTCATTAAAATCATAAATATATCAACATTTTCGTTCAAATCAGGTTCTAAATAAGGATCCTATTTGTTAAGTACCTTTTCAGGTTTGAGTTTGCTTTTAAGATGTTTGTTTTAAGATATCCATTTTGGTTTGTCTGCTTTAAAAGTACTTTGACTTAAAAATAACAAAAACATAATCTCAACAGAGTAATTACAAAATCTTGGTGTT
>NW_008354753.1:141732-162297 GCF_000622305.1 Nannospalax galili | reverse complement strand
CGTAGTTCCTATTGCTCAAAAATAGAAGTTAATTTTAAGTATACCTACATATATGAAAAATAAATATTAATAACTTAGTAAATTCTCATGACAAACGGTAAATTTGCAGATGTTATTATGTCTCATATTAATACAGAAAAGTTGATAAAATGATATGAAATATTTTAATAAAGACATGTATGAAGACAAAAATGACTGCATATTTCTAGAGTAGAAAGGATAATGAGGACATTTAAGTAAGTTTATTAGAGGTCTGACCAGGTTTATACAGATAAAGAGTTGTTCTTCTAATAATTATTGTTACAGCCAAAATTTTCAGTCCACTCCCCTGACTTTTACTGCACACCCAGCTACAGTATTAGATTAAATGAATGCAGACAAGTATTGGGCTTACCTGTGGCTACTGAAAGATGTCCTTTATGTTTCTCTGTATTATGCAAGTGTTACTTTTGGTGTTTGCCTTTGCCAATAACAAGATAATCTGGCTCAAGAAGAGCTGGGTTTTGCCTCCCTGTACCAGATGGGTGTGGTCCAGAAGGAAACAGTTTCAGCTGGTCTGAATCCTGATCAGCTTACTTTCTGTATGTGTGTGGCTTGACTCCCTCACTTCCTTCTAAAAAGCTGTAAATCAGGGGTTTGCATGGGGGACTGGAAATAAAGACGACTTCTGTTTGTAATAAAACAACCTTCATTTGAGAAAAACCTAAGAAATGTATTTTAAGTACTTTTTCTGGGCTAGGCTTACTTAACCTATGATGTTAAATCTCTTTATCTGACTTAAGGCCGCTCTTCCTACATTATATGAATAACCCTTTGTGTACCTGAATTTACTAATGTAATCTTAAATATTCTCAGGTCAAACCTCAGTCAAAACTTAAAAATTTTTGTAATAGCTAACTTAAAAAACAAAATATACATCCAGTCAAGATTTCTTCAAAAATGTTTGAGATTTATATTACACAGTAATTAAAGGTACCAGACTGGTGTAACTGACCTACTTGGGTGTTTAGTAACCATACTTAAAGGCCCATGCTAATATGATCAAAGGGACAATTTTTGTTCTTTCCTTCCAAGATCAACTAAATTCCAGGAGGCCGTGGGGCATCTCAAAATGTACTGTAACTGTGACGAGTCACCTATTCTCTTGTTCAGGGAGGTCATGGAGACCCCACAAGTGTGTCTCAAACCAGTGTCAAGTCTATAAAGAGGAGAATTAACAAAGGAAAAGTTTTCTCCATACTTCCAAGCAAAGCCATGATCAAGGAGGACCTTCTGACTTATCCTCACATAGATGGAACTGGAAAAAAAGAGCCAAAGGAGTCAGGGGCTCCCCCTGAAGCCCAAGTACCCTCTGAAGATCAGATCCTCAACTGACCTTCACAGCAAAACAAAATTTCAGTTAATTTAGTTCAATTAATTTGGGTTTAAATACCTAAAAGGAAAATATTACCAAAAATTGAAATGTTCAATAGACTCCTTTTGAGTCTGAGAAATTATACTTCCCAGACATTAGGCTCAAAAATTCATATGAGATGTTATTTTAAAAATTATAAACATTTTCTATGTGACAAAAATACTACACAGAAGTTAAGACTTCAGATCTTGGCCTATTTCAACAGTGCAGTGCCTACCTGCAGTCAAGAAAAACACACCTACTATTGTTATTAACTAAAAATTAAATAAAGTTTCAATTTCTTCTCTCTCCCTGTCTAGAACCCATTTGAGAGGGAACACACACTATGATTCTAGTCACTTGAACGGCTATCAAAGTACCTGAAAAGCAAATCCCGAGTCCAGCTGTGGCAGACCAAAAGAAAAAGGAGAAACCCACTAGATGGATGCTTCTGGAAGCCCTCATCAAGAAACTCTAATGGACTTTGATTTGGACATTTGAAATTTTCCCTGTTCTGACTTTTTCTGGTTTGCTTCTAGAACTTGTAATGCTAAGTACTCTTGCCTTTATTTCTTCCCAGACCCCATCTCCTCCCAGATCCCAGTCAAGGACTCTGTTTTCTTTCTATAGCTAACACTCTGAAGGTCTTTTAGATAGACCCACTGAAAGGATACCCTAGTTGTCACACTCTGCTCCCCTATTGAGCATGGAAGAACCCAGAATGACCAACATCCTAATTCCCTAGTGGCAATTAGGGTTCCCTCTTCAGAGGAGGGTAATGAGAATAGGTTGTAGAAATTGAGTAGGCAGCTTAGGACAGAAATCCCAAAAGAAAATGGCTAGTTTCATTTCAGTTGAGAGACAGAAATTCCTTTGGACTTGGGAGTAAGCTTGTCCCTACCTGAGGCTAAGAATATCAGAACTATCTAAGCCAAAAATGTCTCTAGTTCTTCTCACCATAGCAGCCAGAGAGAAAAACAAGAGACCATTAAGGGGTTCTTTGTTTTATTCCATACCTCTCTCTTGTACTGTAATATCCTATCCCTAGAAGACATACTGAGGACATGGCCAGAACTTCGATGGACCTGGACACCTGGAATGAGGATTGGACTGATGAGCTCTCTTCCCATGCCCTCCTTGTACTATACTTATTTAACTGTTACCTGAGACCAAATTAAAGCTGTGTTCCCTTCCTGTTCCATGCCACCTGAGAACTCCTCACTTAAAAGAAAAAGGATGCACAACCACCAGTGTAGAAAGCTGGAATTATCAATCAGCCCCTTCCCTCCCTCCTGGGAGGACTGTTTGTTGAGACAGACTGTTTCCCAAGACAACCTGTCTCCTTGAGCAAATTGTCCCAAGAAGTGATCATAAACACTGTCTCTCAAGATAAACCAGGACAAATGGTGCCAGGAAGAAGGGTGACTTGAGGGGGCCATAAACATCTCAAGAGGGCCCCTGATCTGCACATAGTCAGTCAGCCACAGCTGTATCCTATGTAAGCCCAAATGGCCCCTCCCCTGGGGCAGTAGTCATTTCTAGCACATGGGAAAGCTGCTGTCCCTTGCTGAGGTGCTTCAATAAACTCAGTCTTGTCTGAGATCAGGAATGGTCTCCTTGTTTCTTTATTCTGCACCCCAAAACCTAACAAATATTATGCATATCTACAGTGAAAAAGAGCAAATGGGACAGAAAAAAGGCAGAATTTACAGTTTGGATTGAAAAGAGCAGTAGGAAGATTAAAGTTGGAGCTAAGGAGTGTGCTAAAGGAGAGGATCCCCTTGATAAGGTGATTAAAGTGCCTAAGAAGAGGCCTAGAGATTTGCATTTAAATGATAGAGTGCCTCCAAGGCAAGACAACACTCAGTTAAGCTTCCAACTTGTCAAAGAAAAATGCTGGGAGTGGGGGTGTTTCTGCTCGAAAACCATGGCAGAGAAAAGCTTTGAAAGCAGATGAAGCAGACCAGGGTCCATCCCAAAGTTGCCATCAAGATTGGCACTGTAGTTTACCTGGTGTTGGCTTAGAGGCATGAATGATGTCAGAAGGCATCATTGGTTCTTCCTCCAGGGCTTCAGAGTGCCACTGATGCCTGGCAGCAGGCAACAGGGGCATCCCTGCATGAAGAAGGCCCTGACAGGCCAAGAGGTCCTGATAGAACATTCCATGAAACTGTGAAGATGAAGCTTGGTTGGCAGTGGAGACCTCCAAGAAGATATTCCTTACACAAGAGCTGTGAGACATCTGCCAAGAAAAGCTGCATACTGGGAGTAGTTCCAAAGCTGCATACTGGGAGTAGTTCCAGCCCGAGAGAGAGAGAGAGAGAGAGAGAGAGAGAGAGAGAGAGAGAGATGTTGCATGCTATAAAGCTGGAGAGGCTGAGCCACTAAGTCCTTTGTTAGTAAAATCCCAGAAGTTAGACAGGGAGCTGCTGTTTGGGACCTTACAGTTAAGAGTGTCTTAAAAGAGACTTTGGACTATGGACTCTTAGATAGTATTGAGACTGGTAAAGTCTATGGGGATTTTAAGGTTGGACTAAATGCATTTTGCATTTTATATGGTCATGAGCCTATGGGGGCCAGGGAGTGGAATGTAGTGGTCTGAACAAGAATGTCCCCCATAGGCTCCAAGCACTTGAACATTTCGTCCCCAGTTGGTGGTGCTGTTTCGGGAGCCCTTAGAGGTGGAACCTTCCTGGAGGAAGCACATCACTAGGCGTGGGCTTCGAGAGTTCTTAAGCCTGCTGGATTTCCAGTCATGCTCTGCTTCCTGTGCCTGCTTGAAGATGTGAGCTCTTAGCTTCTGCTCCTACCCCAGGTATCTCAACTACCATGTCTCCCCTGTGTCCCCACGATGATGGACTCTTTGGAACCATAAACTAAATAAACTCTCCCTTTATAAATTAAAAAAAAATACATGATGAGCTATTATGGCATTATCTTCATACCTTACAAACACTAAATTTCTGCATCAATCCTTGAAATCCTTAGTTATAGAAACATTTAATATTTCTTTGGCTTATCCATGGCATAATCTCCACAAGCTTTTGCATTCTGAGTGAGAAATTATATTCATTCATTCAGCATTTTAGTACTATAATATTTCTAGGCATTTTGGACCCAGAAATGATAAAAACAACTTTTAAAAAATTGTAAGTCAAAACAACAACAAGACCCCAAAATAGGGAGCGATAAATGGGATTTGAGAATGTGAACTGGTACTTTATGTAGGATGACCAACAGAGATTACACTGAAAGGATCATGCTTGAGTAAATACTTAAGGGAGGGGAGAAAATACCACTCCATTCTTTTCAGAAGAGTGTTCTAGGCAGAAATGAAGTTTATGCAAGGGCATCAAGGGGGAGAGCTTTCTGTGTCCTAGGAACAGCAAAGTGAACACTGGGATGTGGCAAGGTGAGCAAACGACAGAGAACTGGGTGGAAGAGACAGAGGAACTATTTTGTTGGGGCCTTGGAAAGGGTTAAGATTTTGGCTTTCATTCTAATCAAACTGGAGAGTCACTGCAGGACTCTGAGCAGAGGAAAATAAAGTCTGACATAATGTGAAACAGCTCTCTGGCTGCTGTGTGCTATATGAGATGGCAAGAGCAAAGGCAGGGCCTTGAGGGGTTAAATTCAGTAACTGAAGGGCACTGTGTTTTGTTCCTGTCCTCTTAGCTTTAAATGGACAGTTCTGATGTCTTCTGCTAGACTCTCTCCATTCTAACAAGCAGAGGATTGTTGTTTGTTGATAGTATTGGCATGGAATTGATTAATGCTGTGTTTGAGGTCAGTGGTGCCCATCCCAAGACAAAGGATAAGGAGCAATAGGGGATTGGTTTGCAGTTATTACCGATCGCCATTACTGTTCTCCTGTCAGAAGGACTAGAGCATTTTTAACAACAGCAACAATAACAACAGCAACACTACTATTCCTAGGATCCTAATTAAGTTAATTAAGTTAGAGTCCTGTGACTGAGGCTTGGTCACATTTTGGAAACTCCCCAAGTGAATAGGCTGAAGTCCGAAAAAGTTATTTTTCATCCAGTCTGTATCAAAGTAGCATTTGGAGGATACTGAATGGCTATATCATAAGTAAAGCGATGAAATAATTGCGTCCATAGTTTTTACCTTCTCACCAAGGAAAGCACTTGGAAGTATGAAGGATACGGGGGACGGGAGAATACTGTTAGTGTCCCACTAAAGTGATAACCTTGCCTGGTTAATGGATAAACTTGTCACTTGCCACGTTCCTCTACCAGAGAACCACTGCAGTAGTCAGCTTTCTGAGGATGTTGCAAAATACCTGGAAACACATCTGAAAAGGAACAAAGATTTATTTTGGCTTAGGATTTCAGAATATTCAATATGTAGTCAATGCTTCATAGCCGTGGTACTGTAACAAAGAAAGACATGAGAACATGGTAGATCAAATTTGCATGTCTCACCATAGTTTGTAAGGAAAGAGAGAGAGAAACCTGGGGAGGGGAGAGATGGGCCTTTTTCACTTCCCCAATACTCTATTTCTTTCAACTAGGTCCAAATTCCTGAAGTTTTAACCACCTTCTTACTGTTAGACCAGTTTATGAAGAAGCCTGAACAACACATGAAACTTTGGGAGGCCTTCCAAATCCAAAATATGACAACCACCATTCTGTATTTTCTCAAATGCAGAGAACTGCAAATATAATTTCGGGACCTAAATTCAAGTTTTTTTTGAGACATAGCCTCACTGTGAATCCCTGGCTGGCATTAAAGTTGCGATGTAGACCAGGCTAGCCTCAAAGTCAGAGGTCTACCTGTATCTGCCTCCCGAGTACATTGATAAAAGACATGACACACCACACCCAGCTTTACAATGATTCTTATGAAAGAAGTCTTAATATTTTAAACAGAATTGTTGAATACCATGGCAACCAATGACAACAAGAGGGTTGGATGCTTGCACAGATGAATGCCATCCTGGACAAATACTGGTACTTCCTTGCTTATGCTGCACACATGGATGACAAGGTAATACTCTGTGGAAGTATGCAGAGAAGCAGAGAAGAGAAAAAGAAAACAAATGTCCATTTGTGAAATGTCAGTTTGAGATTCAGGAATCTGAAAAAGCTTGCATCTGTCAGCTGAGTGTTAGACTTAAAGGCAAACAAATCCCATAATTCAAAATTCAAAAATGCTTCTCTTTTTTAAATTTATTATTATTATTATTATTGGTCTTTTTGAGACAGGGTCTCTCTGTAGCCCCAGCTGTCCTGGAGTCACTATGTAGCAAAAATGCTTCTCTTTTTAAGAAACCTTTATTGGGATTCATTTTAATGATCTCTCAGCTGACAAGTTTATTTAAATTTTGACAGTTTCACACAACTTGCCAAGTTGCTACAACCCATTATCACAGACTGGGGTTGGAGGACAATGTAGAGACAATAACACACAGAGAAAATAATCAACATAGAAACATATTGTATATAGAAAAAAAATCAATTTGACCAAAATTTCCAAGTAATATGGAGTAGGGTACAGAGACCTAGACAAAGAGTCCCTGAGTTAGGAGGAGACATAATAAAATCATTTAAACAAGCTGTCCAGTGAAATTATGTGCAAAAATTTCCCAAACTTAGAGAAATAAATATACAAATAGGAAACATTAAAAACCATAGATGTGATCCGCGAAGGACCCCTCCATGACGTATCATACTTATCCCAAAAGTACAAAGCAAGTAAATAATACTGTAATCTCTAAGGGAAAAATGACAGCTAACATACAGAGACCAAAAGATCAGAATAATATCACATCTGTCATCAGAAACTCCAAATTATAGGCCACAAAGCAAGGCCTAATAACTAAAATTAATTTTAAAGAATTTCTTGCATCTTATCAGATCACAGTGGAAAATAGCAATGAATAATATATGGCTGTGTTAGTTACTTTTCTGTTGCTGTGTTAAAAACAAAGCAACTTATAGAGGGAAGAATTTATTTTGCTTACAGTTCCAGGGGGATTAGGGCCTGTCATGGCAGGGAGGCATGGCACCAGGAGGTGGCTGGAGCAGGAGCAAGAGCAGAAAGCTCAGCACTCACATCCTTAAGGGGCACAGGGAGCAGAGTATGACTAGAAATCCAGCAAGGCTTAAGAATACTCCCAGACTGCCCCAGTAATGTGCTTCCTCCAGTAAGGTCACATTTTCTAAGACCTCTCCAACAGTGCCACCAACTGAGAACACAATGTCCAAGTACTTGGAGACTGTAGGGGGCATTCTCATTCAAACCACCACATACAATGAACTAGATGAGAAAGAATTTGGAACATATTCTATTCATAATAATCTCAGAAAATATATCTCGAAATAAATTTAACCGAAGAGGTGAAAGATCTGCACAAAAATACTAAAGATGTTGCAAATAACAAATTGAAGAAGATAGTAGAGATGGAAAGACATCTAAGGTTTCTTGATTGGTACAATTAATAATATAATGATGACTGTAGTTCCAAAACTAATCTGCAGATTGAGAGACATTCTTCAAAGAACAAGAAAAAAAGATCGCAAGATTTGCATGAAAACACGAAAGACCACAGACAGTCAAAGCATTCCTAAGCAGAGCACAGCCAGAGGTATCACAATACTGGACTTCAAACTACATTACAGAGCCATTGTGACAAAGGTCTTGGTACCACCACAAACAACCCAAGCATATAGATCAATGAAATGTAACAGGAGACCCGGAGAAAAACCCACGTGGCTCTAGGCATCTAAATTTTGACAAAGGTATCAAAAGCACATGCAGGAAAAAGAAGGTATTCAATAAATGGTGCTGGAAAATGATATCTTCCTGCAGAAGAATAAAACATATATCAACTCAAACTGGTCCAAAGACCTTAACTTAAAATTCAATATCCAAACAACTAAAGGAAGGCATAAGGAAAAAAATTTCTGGATGTATCTGGTAAGAATCTTCTAAATTAAACTCTATAGCACATGAAATAGCACCCAAAATTACCTATAGGATTATTTGAAATTGAAAGTCTCTGTAAGAAAGGAAACTATCACAGAGTGAACAGAGCCAACAGAAACAGGCATAAAAAGAAAAAAAAGAAAATTGAAATAAAAAAATTGTGCAACAATGAAAAATATGTGTAAACAAAATTAGATGATTGTATGGACAGGAATCAAAGTAAAAAACACTTTAATCAGAATTGTCTTCACTTCAGGAGCTTTCCTTTGCTGTAATCTCGGGGCCTCTGCTGGCCACATTTACCTTTGTTTGCTGTCTACAGGTTGAGGAGGTCCTCTCATTCTCCCCAAATTCCCCAGATAGTTTTCCTTGGCGTGGCTAATGTTCTAGCTGGGAGAATGTCTCCCAAGTGCTGAAAATGTGCTAAGTACTCAGAACACTGAGATCTGTACAGGTCAAGGGCCTGTCTTTGTACTTTAAAACCTCCAGAGTGTTAAACACTTTGCTGGAGGGATGCAGCTGTGGATGTCAGGCAAAGCTCAGAGGTCTCAGGTACTACAGCAGTTGACAGCTGATGGTGGCTCCCGGGATTGCCTCCCCACCCCATCCTCAGACTCAAGCTAGTGAAAACTCCAGAGTTATTCTCAGTTGATGAGATCCGATCCCGGCAAACAAGGGTGGCCCTACAGCTGCTTCTGCACTTCATCGTCTGAGCTGAATCTCTTGCTTTCCTGCGCATTTGGACTGTTAAGTATCTGACCTACCTGTTTTCAACAACTGTCTCCCTGGACTGACTCTCACCTGTAAGCTCCCTGACCTGTGGTTATTCATAGTTCTCAGGGCCCCAACACAGCTAACTTTAAGCAAGAGGTTTTCTGTCAAAACGGTGCCTGGTTACTGCTCTCAGAGTTGCATAGAGTGAAAAAACGGGATTTCTTTCCATGCTGATGCACCTGCTGGAGGAATCACTGTCTCATCTGACCCTGCAGGGAGAGCTGAGGATTGAGTGGGATTGGCCTTGTGCTGTGATTAGGACTGCACATCTGTTTTCATCAGTGCCACCTGGCTTAACATTTGGAGAATTGTCAGTTCGAGGCTAGCCTGAGCTAACAGCAGGACACTTCCTCAAAGAAAATCTATGAAAACTGAATCAAACAAAGTTATTTTTTTTTCTTTTCTGGGTTAGTTTAGTAACTTCAAGATACAAACTGAGCATAAATAGAAAGAAAGAAAGAAAGAAAGAAAGAAAGAAAGAAAGAAAGAAAGAGAAAGAAAGAAAATAAATTATAGAAAAACCATGCATTATTCAGGACAAGGGTTGATTAACAATTTTCTACTGACCTACCCCCACCCAGAACCCATTTTGTAGGAGCCACATGCTAGGAATTGTTTAAATTTTTTGTAATCATAAATATTTTTAATAAAACTTTGGCCTAAAAGAATAAAGAAAATAAGATAGTATAAATGAACATTTCCTTTTTATTGTTTTTATTATTCCAAAGAGAAGCAATTTTTAACACATTTTTCCAGAAATAACTTGAAGCAGGTTACATAAAAAATATATATACAATGAAGTTTAAGAGTGGAAAAACAGGAATAAGCAATCAAAGACCAAAGGATTTGCCAACACAGCATCAACTTGCTTTCATGTTTTTAAAAGGTGGACAAAACATTGAAATAAGTAATATTTTCTGATGTGAAAATTTTATAAAATTTGTTTTAAAGTCGGTAAATTTCTATTGAACTGGAGCCTAGTCTCCCATTTGTGTAGTCGTCATCCTGGATGACTAGCAAAGCTAGTCACTAGCAGAGCTTCAGCTGTGCTATAAGGAGATAACAGTATGTGCTCTTAGAGCCCCTGCAAAAAGAACTTTCCACCTTCTCTTCTAGAACAAGGAAAACTTTCTAAGTGTTGATTAGTAGGCATTATTAGAGGAAGACAAACACTGCCGTTCACAGAGCTGTAGTGGCGTCATCCCAGACTGGCATCATCCCAAATTTCAGGTAATTATCCACCCTTGCCAAACATGCACACATGCATTTGCATGCATTCTCACAAAATATTTTCTAAATGACAGGAAGAAAATACTTCAGTGTGTAGTTTGCTACCATTTAAACATGTTCTGGAGATGTGGTAAATTTGTGCCGTGTAGATTAGATTATCCTTCACAGTTCGTTCAATAAAGAAGAAACTGCTTCTGTGCAAAGAAACACATATTCTTCCACAGCTGTATCAACAGAATCTTCCTTTCTTTGGAATGCAGCTGACATTACGTGTCAAGTTTGACATACTTGGCCAATGATGCCAACACCCATGAGCATAGGCTTGGGAAACTTCATCTGAAAGAATTTTTGGGAGGAAAAAAAATAAACTGCAAGGGTAACTGGATTCCTTTATGTCTTACAATATTTGAAAAAAAAATCAAAGTGTTAATATTCTAAAATGTAATTTTCTTCCACAGATTTACATAGATACAAAACACTTGAATCTCAAAGTAAATACTAAATTACCTGTGGTCAGTACAGGGGAAAAGGTCTAAGAACTGTCTTCTGTTAACTAGGAGTTCTCTTCTTCAAATAAACATGGGATCATTCTTAAGCATTCATAAATTCTTGTAGTGAATAAATAATAGCATTATCATGTTACAATGTATTCTCAATAATTCCTTCTCAACCCTGCTTCTCCAAACAACAAATTCATTCTCAATCTAATATTCTTGAGCTATACTTAAGTACCTTAATTATCATTTTAAGTTGCTATGATCAGAGCATGCTCAATTGTGATGGCTTCTTATAACCCATGTAGAAGAGCAACAAGAAGACAATTCATATTGTCTGACTGAGGGAAAAATTAAATAAAATTTATATGCATATGCAACTGGAGGCTGTCTAAACAAAAGCCATACCTTGATTTATATCTTCTTTAATGGCATTCTATGTCTGAAACATTCTGTGATCCATATTCTGTATACAAGCATTAACAAACTGCAAAGTAATTTTGGCTGTATCCACAGTTCTTGGAAAGAATAGGGAAGCAACTAAGATACTTCTTGCATATTAAAATTTTCCATAGTAGCTTTAAATTACATAATAAAGGATGAAAGACATTTACCTGGCCTCTCACTTCTCCATCCTGTCCTAAGTACCCTGTGCAGGTCATGCTTAGCTTGAAAATCGAGAATCTGCTGTGAGAAATTAAATAAATCCCTTCTTATAACTTTAGAACTTTACATGATAGAATACTTCAAGGAACAAAAGTGGGTAATACTTTCTGCAAGTGACTGAACTTATCACAGAGTACTGACATTCACAGAGGAACTCTATAGGAAACATCATTGGGAGATGCCAGGTCCTGTTTGCAATCCATTTCTTCCTATTTAGCATAAATAAATCATTGACATTTTAAAAATTAAAATTCATTATAAGGAACATCTCCAAGCTGTTGCTAGTTTTAAGTATATATCTAAATACATTTTTGTGACTACCTGTTAAAGTAGAGGATTTTAAAAGCCAGAAATCTTTGAAGTAAGTTTCTGTGGCATAGTTCTTTCCAGTTACCCTGAATGAAATGTGATTGAAAATGTAAGTTCTATTTAGCCCAAACATTGAAAGTGTGTCCAACTCATTGCACTGAAGAAAAAGTAAGTGCCAGCATTTCTCCATCCTCCACTGTCTTCAATTTCTCAAAATAACCACGTCGGGTACGCCGGAAATGGTTAAAGGGATGCAGGCTGCAAACCTCCTATCTCCTAGTTTATGATGGATGCCAGTGAAGTTTGTGGTTGGTAACAGTAGTCTTACATCACGGAAACTTATGGGAAGGCTGCATTTAGTGTTATTCATGAGCCACTTAAGCTTCAGCCAAGGATACAATATGGCCTTTGTTTATAGTCCCAGGAGGTCTTCAGACGGCTTTGGAAAGTTGAAGATATTTTTGATAAATGGTAGAAGATCTTTAGGTGGGCCTGAAAGCTGACAGTGTATTTCCTGTTAACCTGAAGATCGCTACATTTCATCCTAACTTCCCTGTTTCCTCAATAAAAAATTATCAGGTATTTTGCTGGTATTTTGTTTTTCTATTGTTCTGCTACATTAAGTAACCAAGAGGGACACATTTTTTAGCAAAATGTTCATTTCAATCTCCATTACAGAAAGTTGGAGCATCTTAACAGGCTATCCAGACTATTTGAACAGAAATGAAGCAACGTAAGTTTGAAACCATCTTCTGTGCCACATCTTTATATTTATGACATGCATTCTTTTCAGTACATTGTTATTTATATGGCAACTACGGTATCATCACTCTGACTTAACCAAGAAACTCAGTTCCACAGCCGACTGAAAGACTTGGAAGCCAGACAATTGCACTGGGGTAGCTTGGTTAAATTCAGTTAAGGAAATGATTTCAGTTAGTATGAGAGAAAGTAATGAAATAATCGATAAATTATTAACTAAGGGAAGTAGATGGCACTTAGAACTAGATCACAGTGTTATATTAGTTTCAAATATCTAGCTTTCTAAGCAATTTGCAACCATATTAAGAGGCCATAAATAGGTTTCTTTTTAATTTTAGTGAAGATGAAGGACATGATAGTGATTTTTATCCTACCTGACCCTTAAAAATGTTTCTGCATTATGATCGTTTTGCTTGAGGACTCTCAATGCAGACCTAAGCCTCCAGACTGCAGTTTAAAAACTAGACATGCTATTGGAGTCTTTGTCAAGACTGTGGTTTACAGGCGTTATTTCATAACTGAGACCCTTTATGCAAGCGCTTTGTGTCATATAAAGCACTTCAGTGACAAGTCCATCCTTCCTCCACTTTCAGTTAGAGTTGTAAGAGCTAAGGCCTCGGATTTCCTGTCTAGCAGAAGGGCCTCTTGATCCACTGTGGAAGCACTTTCAGCATCATCTCTTTCAATGGCATCATTTTATGGATGTTGAAACAAAAACTCAGAGACCACGTAACTTGCAAATCATCATGTAGTTACTGTGTAAGCCTTTCTTAATCTGTCTTTTATCAACTCCATGAAAATTTGGACAATGCTTTAAGAACTCTGACATAATCTAGCAAATCTACTAAATCAGTGTGCCTATAGAAGATAAAATATTTTTGAAAAGTATTAGTAACCAAGTGTCAGCTTGCTATTGAAGACAATTTAGTCGTATGATAGTATAGAAATAAAATATTGTGTAGCTTTGGAGGGGGATAAAACCATTATGAACAACAGACCAGTTACATACTGAAACACATCACTTTTAGTAATTCAGCGTACATAATAGCATGCTACCATAATCTGGAAGCTAATACCTAAAATTGGAATAGGAAAGGGGAAAAAGAGGGATGGCTCAAAACTCTATTGACCCCAACTAATGTGTTCTGCTTCCCCCAGATGTTCTGAAAATGTCAAAACGTCAGATGCTATTACTTAGTTTTCTTGAGTGCTAAGTTCCTCTTTATATTGTTACAGAGCCAGGCTTGTCTCTGAAATAGGGAAAGAGGTACTAACATTTGCTAAGCTGAAAGTCAATCTGGAGTTCAGGAAAAATATTTCGTTTACAGCCCAAATAAGCTACTGCTGGACAAATAGTTGACACGGTTTTCTTTAATTCTTGAATTCATTGTTATTAATGCATGAGATCAGGAATTTGGTATGCATTTTAGACTAGAGGGAATATATTCACTTATTAACTCCAATAGCTAGTTGCTGATAGCCTATCTTGTGCAATGAAATGATATTATTTCTTTGGTTTAGTTTCTAGAATATAATTCTCTACTTTATATTTTTTAACACCTTGTTAATTCTAGTCTTCAAACTAATAACCAATACTATGCAAGCAAGAATGCTTAAAATCAGAAATGATGGCAGGTTGTATGTAAAGGGAGTAAGTTTCTTTTTGTAAAATTTCTGAAGGAGCTTATTTATTAAGGCAGTGGTCATACAGTACAAATGCAGTGATTCGCTGATGAGGACATGAAAGACCCACTGCTATATGGACATCAGGAGAAACTCATTCGCTTAATACTCTAATTATTTTGACATTTCAACATATTTGTAGAATTATTGTCCTAGTATAACTAGAGCTGATTTCTATAGGTAAAAGTTGGCCATTTTGAAAGACTTTATCCCCTTCCCCTTAAGAAACTAATCATTTGGTTTCCCAATTTAATTTAAAAATTTTATACAAATATTACAGAGAGCAAATGCCAATATCTCAAATATTATGGGTTTTCACATTGCAATTCACATTAAAACTGAGATATATATTGGCTCTGTGAATTCCTTCTTCTCCTCTCTCTGGAAGGTTCTGCCAACTCAAAGCACGTGGTGTGTGTGTGTGTGTGTGTGTATGTGTGTATGTTGAATTAGTACTTTCTTCAGCAGCTGAAAACTTGCATGTCTGAGACTAAGGCAACTCTTTCATTTCAGTTCAGTATTCATAGACATGGTGTGCACTCCCTTAAATACATACATAATTTTTTAATGCTTATTTTAGAAATTAAACAGTTTGATGAGACAAGGGTGACTGCTTTTTTCCTATATCCCTGGGCAAATTTAATGGGGAGAAGCTTGTTTTTTTTTGCTAGTTCTCTTTAGTTTGATCAGCATTGTTCACCTCATAGTTGTTCGCACCTTGTGAATTAGGAAGTGTTCTGCTTTGGAAAGCTAGGAAGCACAGAATATGAAATGAGAGTAAATTATTTAAAGCCTGTTTCTAGAAAATTCAGTGAAAAGATGGCATTTGACACAATGTATTAATGAAAATGACTTCTTTTTTTTTTTCCTATCTACAACAAATTTATGCTAACTAGAACCAAACAATTTTGAGATGCTATACGAAGTTCAGGCTCGTGAGAAAAGTCACACCTGATAAACTGCAAGGAAGGCCGGCTGGCAGCAGCTTCAACTGATAATGCCTAGTTTTCAGTGGGCTTATTAGCAGAAACAGTGTGGAATGGGTAAGCTGTGGGTTGGGCATTAGGCATTAGGGTTTCCAGAAACTGGACCCCTGATAGCACTTACAACCAAGGGCTATGTCTAATTTCAGTGTTCCAAACCGGTAAAAAACAAAAAACAAACAACAAAAATCCACAGCATGTACTAAGAAAATCTTTTAAAATCACTTTTTGATTTTCATTACCATATTTAATAATCTCCTGAGAATTTAAGCCAATGAGAAGGTGATGACAGCAAACTTCGAAATATGCATTTGGGTGCTTTTTATTTAGGCCTCTATAATGTTACAATGTTAATTTGTCAGATTTCGGTAATATTGGTTTTATGTGTTGAAATGTTGTCTGCTAGAACATGATCATAATTTTATTTGTCTGATAAGTGAACTTCCAAGATTCAATCCCGGGGTCACTGTATTCTTCTCTGAAAGCCTGAAAGTATGATAAATATTTGCTAGGTGTTGTGGCTGGGTGCCTTTAATCCCAGTACCTGGGAAGCAGAGGCAGGTGGATCTCTGTGAGAGTGAGGCCAGCCTGGTCTAGACTAAGTTCTAGGCCAGCTGGGACTACAGGAAGTCCCTGTCTAAAAAGAAGTAAACAAACAAAACTATAAACATCAACTATTGCACACCTCTTCAAGTGTAAGCATTCTGGCCATAGCCTATACCATGAATGGAAGATGCACACTGTTAATTAAATGATTTGATGTGTCATAAGAATGGATGGAAAACAGTTATTTCCACCAGATTCTCAAGACTGTTAAGTCTGCAGGTATTTTTCTGAACTCTTCCTGCAAGCGACCCTTTCGTCCAAAACATTTTAAGAGGGTCTCAGGAAGGTCTCCTGTGAAATGTTTTCATCAATCACAGCACGGGCTGCAGGAGTCTCCTGAAAGGGGTAGAGCAGTCTTGTGTTGAGAGACCTTCAGAAATAGATGACAAGAGCATCCCAGCCCGAGCCAGGGTCATGTAGAGTGGAAATATGAGCTCCTCACCCCTGACCTCCTTGCCTCTTTATTATGATTCCTCTAACAATGCACGCTGGCAGGCACAAGCAGTGGCAAGTCCTTCTCGCTTTTGTTAGTCTTGGGAAAATCTCAAGGCCACTCACTGTGACTCCCACCTAAGGGCTTTCCTCATTTTTAATTAGAAAGAATTACAACTCACACCATGTTGTTTCAGATCATGGTAGAAATTTTAGAAAAGCAAACCCAGCAATAGCACGTCTCTCCAATTTCCATAGCAAATGTAAGTTACGAGAGTCGTTGTTTTGTCATTTCTTTTTTTAAAAGTGGGTCTATTTTGATTTTTTTTAATATCTGTTTTGTCCCCCATAGGTTAATTTTTTTAAGTGATTTCTCAAATTGTTTGCAGTCACCCATCACGAAAGGATGATAAAAAGGGGTACGTCTGGGAAAGCAAGATTCACATTATTCCCATTTGTTTTTAACAATTCTAGAGCTGTAACAAAAAAATATAGCGTAATTTTGTAGAAGTGTTTGTTAAAACACAATTCTGCAGTAAAAATTTAAAGTGCTTCTTCTAAAGATACACATTATTCTAATTTACTCTAAAATAAACTTGTTCTCTTTATATTTGATAGATTCTGAGATTCTAAGTTGTCCAAAGGGGGAAAATGGAACATACAAAGAAGCTGTGCCCTAAATGACGCCTGGGTCAGGATCTAGCAATTCAGACAAGTGGAGTTAACAGCCACCTGACACTTTACATATACTAGCAGTAAACTATGCAGATTCTCCCAGGGAAAAATCTTTGTACCCCCTTCTGTATGTTCCTCTGCAGCCTCCTCCTGTTCTCAAGCAACAAAACTCTGAATGCAGTCATACCGTTTTCAGTTAGAACTGTCTCTGTAGTTAGTGTTAGCAGCCTGTCATCTACTTCAAACGTTTAAAAAGTTACTTGGGTTACAGTAGAGCTGCTGTTAGCAACGCCGCTGTCAAAGTAGCTCAAGTAGCTTCAGCTCCAGACAAGCGCTGAAATTCCATATTTTAATTGTGTCGCTGAATCTAAACTGTGACCCTAGCATTTAATGAGGCTTTAAAAGAAACTTTATCAAAGTGCCGTTTGTGTTTTTAGGCCACTCCGCAAATGTTAAATCATATACCCAATTAATTATATACCCAAGAAGTAAATTGAACCTGACAGTTTTCTTCTTGACAGTCATGACTTCTGCACAAGCTTCTTGGAAGAGCAGAGTTTTAAATTATGTAATTTCTCATTCATGGGAGGAAAATACACATCCAACCTCTTTAAAAACATAATGTGCTATTTTTCTCCTCAAAATGTGAATGGAAAACTAGGGAAAGAGGACTGTGGATTTATGATGAAATACAGGGCTCTAGAAGGCATTTAGAGGACATGGCGCAGATTTAGAAAATTCCAAGCTTTTATCTCTGCGAAAATAAGAGGCAAAATCAGGAGAAAGGACATGTTCACAGGAGCCGTTTGGGGGGAGAAAATAGGAAACATGACTACAAGGTATCTTTGTGTTTTTATATATCACAATATTAATGACAAATCAGTTCTTCTGCCTGATTTGAGAGCATCCTATAGTACCTTTAGATATGAGCATGCCCTCTATTCTAATACGCTTCTCATAACAGAATTCAAAATACATCATCAATTGAAAGACTTCTTCAGAAAACCAAATGACGTTAACAATATCACCTGAAGTTTTGAAAAAATCCTGTTTCTAGTTAAATCAGTTGAATTCAAAATTGCCTCCTCTACTTAGCCTGTGATTTCTGCCCCTTGCATGCTTTCTGTCAGAGCTCATCTTTTCTCAGTTATGCTATTTTTCTATGCATCATTCCCCTATAATGATTTCCTTCAGGTTAAAACACATGCTCCTGTTTTACTCGGGAGGAAATCTTTACACAGGAGGGAGTAGGGAGGTTCATGAGGGTCAGGAAGTATGTAAACTTGTCAGTCCTGGAGAGAGCAAACAAGATTCACAAGGCCCCTCCCCAAGGCTACAGAAGGGGTAAACAGTTTCCTAGACGGAAACACTCTGACCAACCTGTCTCTTGTTGACTGGAGGCTAGACTCTCTCCCCCGAGCTATGCACAGTTCAAGCAGAGAACTCCATGATTGCAGCTTTTATGAAGCTGAGTTGAGGCTGGAGCAGGCTTTGTAGGGATGAAGCTGCCTGAGTCCCATGCGCCTATCCTTCACCCTTACTCTTGTAAGTCACCCCATAAGCCCATTGGTTCTTCAAGTTGGTCTTTGGAAAAATTGTTTCTTATATCTGGTGCCGGATCCCTGTCGGGGGTGAGTAGATTTTTGCTTGTGCCTGCACGGGAAAACTCTCAATAATCTCAGCTCTTTTCTTTCACTGACTGAAGGTGGTCCTCCTCACCATTTAAAAACGACGATGTCTCCAATTTGAAAACAGGCAACCAGTGTTTTCACTTCAGTCTACGATATTTCTCTCATTTGTTTTACAATTAAAACTCTGGAATTTGGTGTCTATATTTCCCACGTGCCTTTTCAGTCACACAACAAACAGGCGCTCCTCTCTGTAAAGCCTTTGAAACTGGCATTGTGAGCAGCTTCTTCTTGCTAAATCTTATCTAAATCTGAGCATTATAAGGCTCACGGCTCTCTCTTCTCTGGGTCCCTGGATGTCACACTCCAGTGCTTGCTTCATCTACCCCCATTTTTGAAACTTTAGATTTTCACATAATTTTTTAAAAATCTGTTTTTATTGAATTGTTTGTATTCCACACAGAACATCTCAAACAATCTTAATCATCTTTATACCCCCATCTGCACTGGCACCCTCCCATAGCTCCCCTCCACTGAAATTCATACATTCTGTCATTTGTGTTAAGGCTTGTTGTGTCGTTAGTGTCCCCAGATGTTTCTCAGTTCAAGTTCATCTGCTGATGTCTAGTCAGACTATCTACTGTCCCTCTCTTTAGGAAGATCAGCTCTTCCTCACCTTCCTCACCTAGCAGTAATCAGGTGCCACTATTTCATTGGGGTCTGCTGTCCATTTTGTCAGTTCTATGCTGGGTTTTTGTCTACTTGAGTTTGCATAGCATTTGTGCATGCTGACACCATTGATGTAGGTTCATAGGACTCTATTTCCATATGGCCATGCACCTCCTCTCTGGCTCTTGCAATCTTTCTGCTCCCTCTTGAACCATGGTCCCTGAGCCTTGGGTGGGTGAAGTTTAATGTAGGAGTCCTGTCCAAAAATCAGTATTTTGGAGACTCTTAATCTCTACACTTTGGCCGTATGTGACCTTTTGTGTTCCTGGCCCTCTGCTGCATGAGGGAGCTTCATTACTGAGAGTTGAGTGATACCTTAGTGACCTCTTTACCGCTGCTCTATGTTCCATGAGCCATAGATATAGAAGTTGCCTTGTAGATGTGTCACTTAGGCCCAGGCACTTCATAGACAATGTCTGTGTGGGACCAGTTGTGGTGGTTCGTAACAGCCTCTGGTTCAAAAGTTTCTTTGATGAGTGATTGAGATATTTATCTGTAAATACAAGGATACATATTCTGCACGTAGTAAGAAATTACATTAATCTAGGGCTGTGACAGTCTTGGGGTTTTCTCAAAGATCTATGACCTCTCCAGCCATGAATATTTGCATATGTTTACAGTACCACATGAGTTTCCTGCCACTGAGTGGGCTTTTAGTCCAATTAGGTAGCTGTTGATTGCCCCCAAGATAAGAGCCACTACTGCACCAATGTCGTAAGCTGTGCCGGTCATTGATGTGGTTATTTGGTCTTGAAGTTGGTATTGGACCACCAATTGGTATTTTCCCTTGGCATCTTCATAGTGCTCTTGAAAGCTACAAAAACTAGACTTCAGAAGAAGTGGCTTCTGGTCAGTTCCAGCTCCATTGCTCCAAATCCTGTATCTGAACTATGTTCTGTCTGTCTTCAGCAGTAGGGTCTTCAAGAAAGAACACGAGAGAGAAGAAGAGAAGGAGGCGGCAGCTGTTACTAGGGGAGAAATGGAAAAAATGAGGGTATTTAAATGGGAGGTGGGACAGAGGGTTATACAAGGAACCTTGGGGATAAAGGGAAAGAAGGAGCTTAAGAGAGGTGGGACCGTAGGAACTGGTATTATCAAGGGAGAAATGGGGAAAATAGGGACACTTTAAATGGGGAAGCCATGGAGGAAGGGTTAGACAGGGAGAGAGAGAGGAGAGATAAATAATGGCTAGCTAGTTTTTAAAAACCATAGGGAATCATATTAGCCCAAACACCTACAATATCGCTACG
>NW_008354753.1:137674-139794 GCF_000622305.1 Nannospalax galili | reverse complement strand
GAACTCATTTTGTAGACCAGGCTGGCCTTGAACTCACAGAGATCTGCCTGCCTCTGCCTCCTGAGTGCTGGGACTAAAGGTGTGCGCCACCATGCCTGGCCATAGTTTTTGAATGTTCTGGATCTTTTTTATGTCTTTCTTGCTTTATATATATATATTTTCTTTTTGTAATCCCTTTTGTCTCAGATTTTGTTGATTTGAATTTTTTTCTTTCTTTTGGTTAGCTGGGATAAGACTTTGTGTATCTTTTCAAAGAACTAGCTCTTCGATTCATTGATACTTTGTATTTTCTTTGTTTCTTTCAGTGGTTTCTACTCTGATTATTATCATTTCTTCTCAACTGTTGGTTTGTTCTTGCTTTCAAATTCTTGAGTTATACCAACATAACAAGAAACAGTGCCAGACAGGAGACACCTTCCTTTGAGTTGTTGACGGGGTTGGTCCAAGGGACTCCCAAAACTATATTTTCAAATAATTTTAAATACCCAAAATGTACTCAAATACTGCACATTTCCCTTCATCTTGAGTCACCTGATGACAATGTTTGTTACTTCTGCACACATACACTTTTCTTTAAATGAGTTAATTAACAATGATAGCTGCACAGGTAGATAGGAATATTCCAATTTTCTAAATATTTTGAGCATAATTTGTATATATGTCATTCTTCTTTACCCTGAGACAAGCCAGTAAGCATTGTACTTCCATGATTTGTAATCCAGGTTCCTGCCCTGAATTCCTGAATTTTCTTCCCTTGATGAAGGACCATGAGTGGTAAGCAAGATAAACTCTTTCCTCCCCAAGTTGGTTTGGACCTGTGTTTTTATAACAGCAATAGAGAGTAACCAGGACAGAAGTTGGTACCATGATTGTGGGTGTTGATGTGACAGACTTGATCATGTTGTTTTGGGGAGGATTGTGGAACCATTTGAAACTTTGGGATAAAGCAGTAGGCCCTCTCTGAACCATAGCTTCTGTTGCTAACCCTGAGGAAATACCTACTGGAAGATTTCACTTGGATTATTCTGGTCTTTTCTTAATCAGATCTGGTTTTTCAGCCCTAGCTAATCAGTATAAACTATTCCAGTAAAGCAAAGATTTCACTTCAGTGATGCTGGTCTCTTGTTAATCACAGCTGATGGTTTACCCTCAGCTGACCCCAAACCACAGACTCTCAGTTCAGTCTATCACACAAGCAGCCCTGATAGTCTGCTTCCCTTAAATATCATGAACCAGGCCTCTATCATTCACATTTATCTCAAGCATAACTATATCAAGCTTCACAGCAACAGCTCACTAAGCTCTTCAGTGATGAGAATTGGAAGATGCATTAATCTATGGGTACAATGATAAATCATTAGGAGTTAGTTTGTTTCTATGTACATATAGCAGAATAATAGCAATAAGATTTTTATCCCACTGATGTCTTTGATCCATTCAGAGTTGACTTTGTGCAGGGTAATAGATAAGGGTCTAAATCCATTATTCTATATGTGGAGATCCATTTTTACCAGCACCATCTGTTAAGATGCTGTCTTTCCTCCAGTATGTGTTCTTAGCACCTGCGTAAAATGCTGACTGAAATTGCCTGTGTTTATGTTTAAATCACCTATTTTGTTCCATTGACCTACAGTCTGTTTTGTGTAATACCATTCTGTTTTTACGACTATAGCAATGTGATATAGTTTGAGGTCTGTTATGGTAATTCTCCCATCACTGTTCTCTGTGCTAAAGATTTCTTTGGCTTTCAAGTGTCTATTGTGAGTCAATAAAAGTTTTAGGATAATTTTTTCTACCTCTGTGAAGAATGTCACGGAGCTTTTCATTAGGATTTCATTGACCTTTAAATTGCTTTTGGTAGGATGGTCATTCTCACAATTGTAATTCTGCTAATCCATGAGCACAGGAGGGTTGTTTCCCTTCTCCTTGTGTCTTCCTCCGTTTCTTTCTTCAAAGACTGTTATCTATTCACGATTCAACTTCGTTGGATTCATTGAATTTAGAAATGCGTCCATTTCTTTTAGATTTTATAATTTAATTGAGTATAGTTATTTTTAATTTTATTGATTATTTTTATTTTATGTTTGAGAGTTATGCCTGCATGTAAGTAAGTGCACCCA
>NW_008354753.1:134142-137281 GCF_000622305.1 Nannospalax galili | reverse complement strand
AGATTTTGTTGATTTGAATTTTTTTCTTTCTTTTGGTTAGCTGGGATAAGACTTTGTGTATCTTTTCAAAGAACTAGCTCTTCGATTCATTGATACTTTGTATTTTCTTTGTTTCTTTCAGTGGTTTCTACTCTGATTATTATCATTTCTTCTCAACTGTTGGTTTGTTCTTGCTTTCAAATTCTTGAGTTATACCATTAGGTCATTTATTTGTGCTCCTTCATATTTCTTAATGTAGGCTCTTGGACTATGAATTGCCCTATTAGGACTGTTTTTAATGTATCAGAGCTGTTTTGTTGAATTGTGTCATCATTTTCAATTAGTTTCAGGAATACTTTTATTTCTTTCTTGATTTCTCCTTTGACCCATTCACCATTCAGGAATATATTGTTGTCTTCATAAGTTCATGCAGTTACTAGTTTCTTTTGCTATTACTGTTAAGTTTTACTATTTTGCAGTCTGATAAAATACATGGAATTATTTCAATTCTTTTGTATTTGTTGAGATGTGTTTTGTGCCCCAGTATGTGGTCTGTTTTCAAAAACCTTTCCTGGGTGCTTGGTTAGAACATTCTGCAGAAGTCTGTTAAATCCATTTTATGTATGATATCATTTAATTCAGATGTTTCTTCTTTAATTATGTGTCTAGATGATCAATCTTTTATACAAAATGGACTATTAAAGTCACCTAGTATTACTGAGCTGGAGTTAATCTATGTCTAACAGCCCAGTAGTACTGTTTTTATGAAACTGTGCATCAGAATTTGGTGCATATATATTCTTTGTTGTGATGTCTTCTTGGTCTATTGTTCTCTTGATCAGAGGTAATAACGTTCTTGCCAGGCATGGTGGTGCACACCTTTAATCCCAGCACTTAGGTAGAGGCAGGTAGATCTCTGTGTGTTCAAGGCCAGCCTGGTCTACATAGTGAGTTCCAGGACAGCTGAATTCTTTGGTCTCAAAAAGACCAAATAATAATAATAACAATAATAAAAAAATAACCTTCTTTATCTCTTCTGTTTAACTTGAAGTCTGTTTTGTCAGATATTAGAACAGCAACTCGAGATTCTTTCTTAGTGACATTTTCTTGGAATATTTTTTCCATCCTTTCACCCTAAGGTGATGCCTATCCTTGAAGATAAGACGACTTTCTATAGACAGCAAATAGATGGATTTTATTTACTAATCCATTCAATTAACCTGTCTTTTGACTGGGGAGCTGACGCTATTGTGAGTCAGAGTTTTTATTAAAAGGTGAATATTGGTTACTGTCACTTCATTTGCTGCTTGTGTTCTCTAGTCTTATTTTGTGTTTCTGTACTTTATATATTTTTTTCTTTTTTTCTTTTTGTAACCATTGAGTATGGTCATTTCTCCTTTAGTCCATTGTATTGCTTCAAGTATTCTCTGTATGGCTAGTTTTGTGGATATGAACGCTTTCGGTCTATTTCTATCAAGTAAGATGTTTTCCCCCCTTTGACTATGATATAGGTTTGCTGGAAGACAGTTTGGGGAGGGTCTAAGCTAAGCAGAGGAGATTTGAGCCTTAGAGTAAAGAATCTTAGTTTTTTTTTTTCTTTTTGTGAGATAGTGCATGTAAAAGCCACACCCTTTCTGACCAGGCAAAGTTCTTTTACCCTGAGTTTATTTCCTTGATAGATATATAGAATGGAAGATTAGACTCCTGGATATCTGTTAAACATCCTAATTTTTCAGGTATCAAAAAATAATAGGTTAAGAGAGAAACATAATCTCCTCTTCATGGGGCTGTAAAGATGACTCAGCAGTTAAGAGCACCAGCTGCTCTTGCAGAGGACTCAGATTTGGTTGCCAACCTCACATGAAGGCTAACAACCATCTGTAACTCCAGTTCCTGCAGCTCTAACCACCTTTTTTAACTTCCAAGGGAATTGCACACATGCAGATAAAACACTCATACACATAAAAATAAAAATAGACAAACTATGTCTTCTCCTCTTCCAGGGCTTCAGCATGAGGTCTATTTACCTTCTACCTATCATTACCTGTCATCTACCTATCATTCATCCAGCTCTCTATCATCTATCTGTAGCTATCTATCAATCAGCTCATCTATCATCTATCTATCTATCATCCCTCTCTCTCTATCTCTATCTATCTATCTATCTATCTATCTATCTATCTATCTATCATCTATCTATCATTTATCTATCATCTGTCACCTATCTATCTATCTATCTATCATCTATCTATCTATCATCTATCATCTATCATCTGTTTATCTATTACCTAACTCCATCTTCTACTTTCAATAGAGACTCATGAAATCTAATTTTATTTAATGAATTATAGTAATATATTACTCTTGTGGGTATCTATCTGTGAACTTTGTTGTTACTGTTGTAATTGCTTTGGTGGTCCTTAAAGAATGTCTATGGAAGACACAGGCTTCATGAACAAATGTGTTCAGATACTCCTACTCTCACAGCTCTTCTTCTGTGGGCCTATACTCTCAGAGAACAGCATTAAAATCCACCATTCTCTATGTCATTAAGAATATTTCATGGACTGAAAATGTGGCTTAGAAGTACAATCACTTGCTGCTCTTCTAGAGAATCTGAGTTTGGTTCTTGGCATGCATTGTGTGGCTCACAACTTCCTGTAGCTCCAACCTGAAGGGATCAGTGTGCTCTTCTGGCTTCCATAGTGTTGTATAGCAATTTCCTGTGAGATTAATCCTACCATCTTGGAGGGACTGTCTAAATGGAGATAAGCAACAGGATGCTCTGAATTGAGAAAGGTAAACAACAAAATGTCAAAAGGGAGATAAACAACAGTTTCTCAATTTAGAAAGTTAAACAACAGGGTGTTTTGAGAGAAGGTGAAAGAATCCATCCTGCTCCTTAAGCTCAGCAAGTGAACAGAGCAATAGCTTCAGGAAGTCTCTGAAATTGACCAGGTTCACTGGTCCCCTCCCAAAGCAGATATAAGCCCTAAGAACTGCAGCCAGGCCACCTGGAAGAAGCAGAGACAACCTGAGCTGCCTGGAAGAGGCTCAGACTCACTGAGCCACCTGGAGACATTTGGCAACCTGTTAAGCTGCCTGCAGGTTTTGCAGTGTGCTCCAGGCTTCCTGCTTTTGTTAGCTTTTTGTTTCCTAT
>NW_008354753.1:131099-134114 GCF_000622305.1 Nannospalax galili | reverse complement strand
TGTTGCCACTGTCTATGAGTCATTTCCTCCTTTAAGTAACCCCTCACTTATATTCCTATAACTACCCCCCCATTTATGCTCCTGTAATTAACCCCCATAAAACTCATTCATTCACCCAGCTGGGTTTGGGTCTGTTGTGGGTTCCCTACCAGGTGTGAGTAGACATTGGTTCATGTCTCCCCAGGAACGGTTTTACACAATACACGGGCACCCACACACATGTGGCATACAATTACGCATACACACATTAATTAAAAATTTCAATTCATGGAAAGAATTCAAAATATCAACACAAAGAGGAGTTTGGAAAAACCCTGACTAATCAATGTGGGTGACATAACAGTGGAGGGAGTAACCATAGATGTAAAATTGCAGAACTAGAAGCAGAAGTAGCAGATGAAGATAGGACTGAATTATGGGCATCTCGTGGTAGAACTTTAAAAGGTGAAGAGCTGCTTATAGATGAGTAAAGATGGAATCTGCTCCTGTGAAGATACTGTAGCACATGATTTAAATAAGAACATGATTTCCAATGTTGTCTAAATCTGGTTGATAAAGTAATGTCAGGGTTGGAGAGGAGGAACACTGATGAAAGTTTTGCTAACTGGGGAATTGCTACAAAACAGCATCAGATACTGTAGTTAAATCTCTTATGTAAGAAAAGTCAATTGATGAGCAAACCTTATCACTGTCTTATTTTTAGAAATTGCCATATCATGTAACCTTTCAACAGCCACCTTTTTGATCAATTAGCAACCATTTGACCTTGAAAAAGATTTTCCACTGGCTGAAAAGATAAATAATTTCTGGAAGATCAGATGGTGATTAGTATTTTTAGCATAATTTCCCTTAATTAAATTATATATTTCTTTTAGGTCTATTGCTACGCCACACTTGACAGTTATGGTTTAGTGTAAATGTAAGATTTTTTGCAGTGCCCAGGATTGAACACAGGGCCTTATACGTGCTATGCAAGTGTTCTACCAACGAAATTCATTCCCAGGCTCCAGCATCATCTTATAAGTACTGAGTATAAAAGGAATGTTTGATTCACTTTATTACAACTTTATTACAGTGTACTAGAACCTAAACCACAGTATCATTGTGGAATGTGCGAATAGATCAGAAAACTTCTAGATAAACTGGGAAAACATTCCGAGAGTCAAAATAGCTGAGAGGACAAACAATTGATGTAGTTTCATTTCTTCAGTGTATTTTTATATTAAATATAAAAGTAGAGACAGAGTGTAGCACTAGTATACATTAATAGTGTTATTCTGCAATTAGTTTGTTTCTTTTATATCTAAAGGGAAAACTAGCTTATTAATTCAAATATATTTAAAGTGTTAATGGTTAGACAAAATCAGAAATGAGAATTGATATTCCATCCCATTTACTGATAATGTATTCTGAGTTGGATTTTAAAAACAAATTCAGTTTTCGTGGGGTCAATTTCCATGTCTACTTTTAAAGGAAGTGTTCTGGACTATTCATTCATTGGGCCTGGGCTATTTATACTCTCCTTTGATGAGTTAACAAGCCCATGCAAATTTGTGAAACTTTCGACTGTGAAATTCACAGATATTTTAAGAGTCAGAATGCACTAAAACTTTCAGTTTCAATGTTTCCATAAAAGTGTAATAACATAACACAAATGACAAAGAAAAAAATCATAAGAATAAATAATGCAGAAGAATACTAGGAGTGTTATTCTTTCAATATTTAATTTCAAAGTGTTATAGATAAAAAACTTTGAAAGGATGGATGGTCTATTGACTTAATAAGACTTAGCTCCTATCTTTTAAAAAATTTATTATTTTTATTTTATGTCTATGAATATAATGCCTGCATGCAGGTAGATGCACCCATGTCATGCAATGCCTGTGGAGGTCAGAAGAGGGCATTGGATCTCCTGGAAGTGGACTTACAGATGGTTGCTAGCCACCATGTGGGTTCTGGGAATTGAACCCAGGTCCTCTGCAAGAGCAACAAATGCTCTTAACTACTGAACCATCTCTCTAGACCAGCTACTATCTTGATAAAATATTTAAATTACTGCTAATTTAGTTTTAATCTATTTCTTTCACAGCCCAGAACTGCATTTCTCTAGACACAAGATTATTAAGACATAGTGATTACCCCCATGTGAAGGGGAAGGGGGAGATTTAGAGAGGGGTATAATAGGAAACAAGCATTATCAAGGAGAAAAAGGGAAAAGGGTGGTGTACTTTAACTGGGAAAAGAGCAGGGGAGCTTAGATGGTGTGAAAAAACAGAGGGAAGTGTGTGTGTACGTGTGTGCGTGTGTGTGTGTGTGCGTGTGTGCGTGTGTGTGCATGTGTGTGTGTGCGTGCATGTGTGTGTGTCTGTGTGCATGTGTGTGTATAGATGAAAGCTATAGGCTACATAACAAAAACACAATATCAGAGTTGTTGGCTGAAGTGGCCCAAGAGACTCCCCAAATAATACAAACTATTGATACAGGCCTTGATTGCCTCAAAGAATTTGAAAGTTAGACCCTATTGCTTACCTGGAAGTCTCTTCCCTGATAACTAGCTCTCATGGTATCAGAGGATACTATAAAAGCTGCCAAGGGAGAAAAATAATCAATGATCCTACCCAGCTACAAAGCCTAATAAACAACGACTGGCCCAGAAAACTACCCCTATTGGTGCAGTAGTGACACTTTTTTTTTTTTTTTCCGATACTGTTTTCTTTAATTTTAAAAAGTTTTAAAAATTATTTAATAAGCACATAATTAGAAGAAGCATTTCATTACAAGAGCATTGACATATTCGATACCAATTTCCAGAGCTAAGATGCATCTCTTTCAAAATTGGCTGTAAAATTTTAGGTTTACAATTGAATTAATACAGTTATACAATATTGTAATAAGTATAAACCCTAAAGACGTAAAATTAAATGAGGTTTTAAAAAGATGTCCATTTCATTATTAAAATACACAGTTTCATACAGAAAAATTCGTTTTTAATGCAATTAATACTAAAATGTTTGC
>NW_008354753.1:128885-131049 GCF_000622305.1 Nannospalax galili | reverse complement strand
CTGATTATTACTAGTCACAGTTGGTTACTTTCTGAGCTCCTTGGCATCTGAGCATGGATATAAAGTCATCAGGTAGATTTCAATGGTAATGTTTTTCACATCTACTAATTAATAAGGAGCTAATTTTTATGCTTTGAAGAATTATTATTTAAAAATTTTTTAATTTAATAACCAAATGATTAGAAGAAGCATTTTATTACAGCTTTAACATATTCAGTAACACATTCCAGAGCAAGAATACTTCTCTTTCAAAAGTGGCTGTAAATTTTTAGGTTCACAGTTGAATTAATACAGTTATACAATATTGAACTCAGTATAAACCCTGTAAGGCATAAAATTGAATGAGTTTTTACCCATTAAAGAAGATCTCCATTTCATTTTAAATATGCTGTTTCCTACATTTTTTTTTTTTGGTGTTTTTGAGACAGGGTCTCCCCATAGTCCCAGCTGTCCTGGAACTTGCTATGTAGACCAAGCTGGCCTTGAACTCATAAAGATCTGCCTGCCTCTGCCTCCCAAGTGCTGGGATCAAAGGCATGTGCCACCATGCCCAGCTTGTTTCCTATATTTTTTTTGTGCTACTAACACTTAGATGTTTGCACATGTGTCTTTAATCTCTATGTATCTGATTATTACTAGGCACAGTCAGTTACACTCAGATCCTTAGTACCTGAGTATGGATATATTTCATCTGGTAGATTTGACTGGTAATGTTTATCACCTCTACTGTTTAACATGAAGCAAGTTTTTATGGTTCCAACTCAAATATGTCTTTTTAAAAAAATTATTTATTTAATAACCATATAATTAGAAGAAGCATGTCATTACAACAGCATTGTCATATTCAATAACAATTTCCAGAGCTAAGATGCACCTCTTTCAAAATTGGCTGTAAATTTTTAGGTTTACAGTTGAATTGATACAGTTATACAGTATTGTACTCAGTATAACCCCTATAAGTCATAAAATTAAATGAGGTTTTAAACTTTAAAAGATCTCCATTTCATTATTAAAATAGTTTCATACAGAAAAATTCATTTTTAATACAATTTACACTATGATACACATGTGTTTCCAATCTCTATGTATCTGATTATTACTAGTCACACTTGGTTAATTTCTGAGCTCCTTGGCATCTGAGCATGGATATAAAGTTATCGGGCAGATTTCAATGGTAATGTTTCTCACATCTACTAATTATTAAGGAGTAATTTTTTATGCTTTGAAGAATTTTTTTTCTTCTTTATTTATACACCCACTTCCCAGGTAGCACCCTCCCATAACCTCCCTCCCCCGACTAGAGCCCTTATACTCTGATATCCCTGCTACTGTCTGCTGTGTTACCGGCAACCCCAGCCATTCCCCACTAATTCCCCTTCTGGTGAATCTAGTTAGCCTATCTAGAGGTCTTTGTTTTAGGAAGATCAGCTGTTCTTTATCTAGCGGTAATCAGTTGTTGGATAAGATTGGGGTCTGCTGTTCATTTTCCCAGTTCTATGCTGGATTACTACCTGGGAATCGCTTTGGCCACCCTGGCCATCAACTCAAAAGAAGGTATCGCTTGTCTGGCATTGTTGCTTGTTATGTAGCCTTTAGCTATACATATGGACTCTTACGAAGTTATGTTGGCCCATTTAATCTTTGGTTATACTTTCCTTTTGGGTGTTTAAGGCCATACAGTTGGTCCAGATAAAACCGATTTTTACTCTTAAGGTCATTTTAGTATCTGTTCCTCAGGGGTCACGTGGGCTTGGGAGGAGCCCCTGGCTCCTTTCTTTTAGCAGTTCCACCTATGTGAAGATAAGTCAAAAGTTCTGCTTGACCGTGGTTGGCTTTGCTTGGAAGCATGGAGGAAGTGATTCCTCTGTGTTGACCCTCCTCTTTGTAGACTGGACACTGGTTCAAGTCCATCTGGTGGGGTCTCCTCAGCCTCCTTGATCAAGAGGACAGGTGATCTACCACCATTATAGGACATTTTGAGAGATGCTCATAGTCCCCTGGAACTAGTCGACCTAGGAGGGCAAGGAGCAAAAAGTGTTCTTTATGTCCCTCTAATCAAATTATTATAGACCTCAAAGTATGTCTGTTAAACACCCAAGAAGGTTAGTTCCACCAGTCTGGTATTTTTAATTACTGTATGTCATGTAGAAAAATATGGGCAAAG
>NW_008354753.1:128255-128650 GCF_000622305.1 Nannospalax galili | reverse complement strand
CCTACTGTTCTTATCTTTCAGGTTATTTCTTTTCCTTTACCTCCCTGTTTCCTTTCTTTTAGCAGTTCCACCTATGTGAAGATAAGTCACATAGGTTCCTGTAGTTATGTCTGTTTGCATACTTATTTATCAGAGTCTGATCCTAGGATCCACATATGAGGGAGAATATATGTCGATTTTTTTTCTGAGACTGTGTTACTTCACTTAGTATAACAGTTTCTAGTTCCATCCATTTACCTGCAAATTTCATGATTTTATCTTTCTTTACTGCTGAGTAAAACTCCATCATATAAATGAACCACATTTTCATTATCGAGTCATCAACTGAGGGACACTTAGATTGCTTCCATCTCTTAGCTGTTGTGAAAAGAGCAGCAACAAACATGGATGTACAT
>NW_008354753.1:127007-128180 GCF_000622305.1 Nannospalax galili | reverse complement strand
TAGTTTTTTAAGAGTTCTCCACACTGCTTTCCACAGGGGTTAAACCAGTTTGCAGCCCCACCAGTGGTGGATGAGTGTTCCCCTTTCCCCACATCTTCTCCAACATTTGGTATCATTTGTTTTCTTGATCTTAGCCAGTCTGACTGTGGTAAGGTGAAATCTTAAAGTGGTTTTAATTTGCATTTCCCTAATTATTAGTGATGTTGAACATCTTTTAAGATGTTTCATAGCCGTCTTTACTTTGTCTTTTGAGAACTCTCTGTTCAGCTCATTAGTCCATCTTTTAATTGGGTTGACACTTGTCTTGGTTCTCTGTTTTCTGAGTTCATTATAAATTCTGGTTATTCAACCTCTGTCGGATGTGTCGCTTGTGAAGATTTTCTCCCATTCTGTGGGTTTTCTGTTTGTTTCCTTGGCTGTCTCCTTTGATGTACAGAATCTTTTTAGTTTAATGAGGTCCCATTTGTTAGTTTTTGCCCTTGTTTCCTGAGCAATTGCTGTCCGGTTTAGAAAATCCTTTCCTACGCCTATATCTTGTAGGTTTTTAGCAATATTTTCTTCTAATAGTTTCAGAGTTTCAGACTTTACATTGAGGTCTTTGAGCCATTTGGAATTGACTTTTGTGCAGGGTGAAAGGTAGGGGTTTAGTTACATTCTTCTACAAGTGGAGATCCAGTTTTGCCAGCACCATTTGCTGAAAATGCTGTCTTTCCTCCAGTGAATGTTCTCGGCCCCTTTATCAACTATCAGGTGGCTGAAATTTTATTTACTCATATTTGGGTCTTCAATTTTGCTCCATTGATCTATGGGTCTACTTTTGTGCCAGTACCATGTTGTTTTTATGACTATAGCTCTATAATACAGCCTGAAAATCTGGTATAGTAATCCCCCCTGGCATTGCTCTTAGTGCTCAGGGTTGTTTTGGTTATGCGAGGTCTTCTGTGCTTCCATATGAATCTTAGGATAGTTTTTTCCAATTCTGTGAAAAGTGTCATGGGGATTTTGATTGGCACTGCATTCAATCTATATATGACTTTTGGTAGGATGGTCATTTTCACAATATTAATTTTTCCAATCCATGAGCATGGGAGGTCCTTCCTTCTTCTGATGTCTTCCTCAATCTCTTTCTTTAAAGATTTAAAATTTTCATTGTAGAGGTCTTTAATGTATGGT
>NW_008354753.1:122860-126833 GCF_000622305.1 Nannospalax galili | reverse complement strand
ACATTTAAAGAAGATCTACATCCAATACTACTTAATTCATTCAAAAATATAGAAAGGGAGGGAGAACTTCCAAATTCCTTCTATGAAGCCAGCATCACTCTAATACCAAAGCCAGGTAAAGATACAACCAAAAAAGAATACTATAGACCCATATCCTTAATGAACATAGATGCAAAAATTCTCAACAAGATACTTGGAAACCACATACAAATACACATCACATCCACCATCCACCATGATCAAGTTGGCTTTATCCCAGAGATGCAAGGATGGTTCAATATACTTAATTCAATAAACGTCATAAATCATATAAATGGATGCAAAGACAAGAACCACATGGTCATCTCAATAGATGCAGAGAGGGCCTTTGACAAAATTCAACATGCATTTACGTTCAAAGTCCTAGAGGGAATTGGACTGGAGGGAACATAGTTCATGATCAAGTTGGCTTTATCCCAGAGATGCAAGGATGGTTCAATATACTTAATTCAATAAACGTCATAAATCATATAAATGGATGCAAAGACAAGAACCACATGGTCATCTCAATAGATGCAGAGAGGGCCTTTGACAAAATTCAACATGCATTTACGTTCAAAGTCCTAGAGGGAATTGGACTGGAGGGAACATAGTTCAACATATTTAAAGCCATATATAACAAACCCACAGCCAACATCATTCTAAATGGAGAAAAACTGGAAACATTCCCATTGAAATCAGGAACCAGACAAGGCTGTCTACTATCCCCACTTCTTTTTAACATAGTACTTGAAACTCTTGCAAGAACAGTAAGACAAGGGAAGGAAATTAAAGGAGTAGTAATTGATAAAGAAGAGATCAAATTATCCCTTTTTGCAGATGATATGATATTATATCTAAGTAGTGACACTTTTATCTTGGTAGTAATCAACAGCTGTCTAATGGGAATTACAGCCCACACATTCTGATGGAATTTATGTGGTACTGTGAACATAGCAAAATACACATGGCTTGAGAGGACATAGAACCTAGAGAAAAACCTACTTTTGCCACATCCCTTGGCCAATATAATTTGTATTCTAAATATTCATTCTCACGTTTACAGATGTTTCTCTCACCACTCATTAAAGAAACTTCTTTCAGCAACAGATGGAAACTAATGCATAGTTCCACAGCTAATCAATTGCAAAGAATGAGTGTCTTTGAGCCGCTTAGCTTTAGGTGAAGTATCTTCAGTGCAACTCTACATATAAGATGAATGCATCACTCAACTCTCACCAGAGAAGCTTCCTTGTGCAGCAGATGGTGATTATACAGAAACCCACAACTGGCCAAATATATGGAAAACAAGAGGCTGTATAGTGCTTATCCCTGAATCCAACACTTATTTCAAACTTCAGTCTCCAAAGGCTCAGAGATCATTGCTGAAGAAGGTGTGGAAAGATTGTAAGAGGCAGAGGTGGAGGATGACCACAAAGAAACAGTTTTTCCAGACAGCTGGTAGTTATACATATGAACTCACAGCAACTGTGACAGCATGCACAAGTTCCATGCAAGCTCAAAGCATACAAAATTCCAGCATGGGCATGGGGAAGTGGGGAAGAAATCCCAACCCCACCTTAGGAACTTTTTACCACTGATGGGTGCTGCGAGGGAGAGAGACATTCTCTTTCAGGGATTGGAGTCTTGGTAGGTTTACCAGCAACAGTGAATGGACACACACTTAAGGACATGTAGGGACACAAATCATACTCTATAGGCCATATTATACATACATATATAAATAGTAATATATGATAGTATATAATAATAAATAATATAGAATACATTAAATTGGGAAGCTGTAAGGGGAAGTGGGATAGTGGAGGGGATCTAAATACTATCAAATATTATTGTATGAAATTACAAAAATTCACTAAAATTTTTTTTTAAAATAACTAAAATTAGAAACAAACAACAAAAAACACACCCAACAACCCGCCCAGAAAAACAAAGGACATAGTGATTGCTTCTAAGTGGCCCAAGACTTTATAAAGCAGTCGATATGATTAGTTGTAAATGACGCACAGGTCCTGTGTATACTTCTTAAGTTGTTCATTAATTTTGGCATTTGAAAATACGGATGTTGCAGTCACCCATATTTTTTGAGGACTTAGTAGTCAACCTTGCAAAGATTCAATAAAAATACTGTTTTTAAGTATGGATATTCATTTTTCTTTCAAGATCTTCCTTGGTACAGGTCTGACCTACAATAAGTAGAAAGAAAAGACATTAGTAGAATTTTCTTGATTTTCATATTAAATGATCAAAAAAAGACAAACTTTTGCATAGAGATGAGATCCTCTTGATAATTCTAAAGGAAGTCTGGATCCTCCAAATCATGAAACATTTTCTAATTTGAAGAACTGCGACTCTAGAAAATACAGAAGTTCTACTAATGGGTCATTTTACACAGTTAGAGCTTTCTCTGGGATTTAACCATTTAACCAACATTTTCCATAAGAACAGAATAATAGACTAAGACATCGCACCTCTTGATTGCTTATAGGCATTTGGACCATAAAAACCTGAATTGTCACCTGAAATATCTCTGAAAAACAGAGTAACCAAGATAAGTGTTGATTAATTTTAATGAATTAAGCCAAATACAGAAATGTCTTATTGTCAAGGTACTCATTTGACATAGGATATCCAAGTCTATGTTATCTTTAGCATATTTCACTAAAATGATAAGGACTTGCTGTGGAATGAGTTGGTTGTCTGTGGTATTGTGTATATACTGAAGATCTTTTCCATGTAATTGGCTATGTCTCTTGGCCCATCTGATTTTGAACTTTATTGTAACCCAGTACATAGCAATGGTCGGTACAACTTCTCTAAATATATTCAAAACAGAGGATCAGTGTGTATGAATAAATGCATTTAAGCTTCCCAATTTTTTAAATTAATGGTTTTGGTGGTATTGGGGATTGAGACTAGGGTTTTGCACATGCTGTGCCTGTGGTCTACCACTAAGCTACATCTTCAGTCCTCCTTTTACTTTTTTGACACAAGGTCTCACTAAGGTACCTACATTGGCCTTTAGTTCCCTTTGTAGCTGAGGCTGGTCTTGAAATTGCAGTCCTTCTTCCTCAGCCTCCTGAGTAGTTGGGACTTTAGACCTATTCCAGAAGGCCAGGCCCTCCACTCATAATCTTCAGGAAATTCCAATTCTCAAACCTGGAGGAAAAGGTGGCTGAGGATGTGTGTGATTCTGGTAACATTCTCAGGAAAATAAATTTCATCATTTTGAATTTAAAAATTCTTAAAATGTCCTTTAACATTTTTATCCAGAGACAAAGAGGAAAAAGTCTCTCAGACAAAGAAATGACAGGTAGAAGCTACAAAGCTTCTTCTAAACCTCTGCTTTCCTCCCAGACCCGAGAGATGAACGTTTTATCTAAGGAAATGTAATCTGAAGATGAGCACATACATTTAATTTTTTACAGTACACTTATGCTATGATAATTAAGGAATTAACAATTTGATTTCTCAACATATAAAAATAACTTTCGGTTGAAGAACTTCTTCAGATAGTTTCAGACTATGAACCATGAACAAGATGCATCAAATATTGTCCCCCTTTTTTGCATTCTCATTATTAGATAGGTCTTATTAAAGGCGTCGTTTATATTAAATTTCTTAAGTCTGATAGCTATTAAAAATTGGAGTGCTGACTACTATCCTCAGGCCTCTTGGGGTAAGTCTATAGCGCAGCTCTCTGTGCCGGGACTCCGTAAGCCACATTCACCCTTCCATCCCTCCTGCCGTTCTATACTCCTAGTTTGGGTCCTGTGCCATTCCTAGTCTTGGGCCCCAGACACCTGGGGAACCAATACTGTTTCCTGATCCTTCTCACCCAGACCAACTCAGTCCCTTTCTTGGGCCCCAGGAGCACCGCTTCTGGTCCTGGCCCCACCCTCACCTCTCTCTGCTTCCCTGGGCCTGCACTACC
>NW_008354753.1:107259-116731 GCF_000622305.1 Nannospalax galili | reverse complement strand
TAATTATATTAATTCAACTGTAAACCTAAAAATTTACAGCCAATTTTGAAAATGATGCATCCTACCTCAGGAAACCGTTATTGAATATGTCAATTGTGTTGTAATGATATGCTTCTTCTAAGTATGTTGTTATTAAATAAATAATTTTTTAAAAATTAAAAAAAAATTGGAGTGCTTAGGCAGCAGAATAAGCCTGAGGGTCAGTTGCTACTATAACTCTTTCTGATGGGGGAGAGCCTTGTCAATGACTAGGGTCTGGTCTGGGGTGGTTGGGATGAGTCTTCAGCATCAGTGCACAAGCATAGAAAAGTGAAAAGTCTCACCAGAATAGCACCTAGGAGTGGCAGGTGCACTGAGCATTTCTACTTTGTGCTGGGCTTTTCCCTGTGATGTTTTCCTATAACAAGAGAATAGGAGTGCTTTCTGCAGCCTGAAGATGGACGGTTTAGTACTGATTCTGGAAGTCAAGTAGTGCTCTGAAATACAGCTTAACATTAGCATGTTTGCATGTATGCCTTGCAAAAAAGATTTACATTGTTAAACTATTATATATATTATCAAAATTTGAGTGAGAAGGTCAACAAACTTCTAGTATCTCTTCAGTATTCTTCTATGTCAATCACCAAGATAATTATTTTATGAGTTTTCTCCATTTCTAGTATAAATTGAAATTTATGCTTGCTTCCATCTAATGTATACACTTGGAAATGACACGAAGGTGTTTCCTGGTGCTGATTGAGACTTGCATCACATGCTAACAACTTTGGGGCAAAAAATTAATGTCATTTTCCCCCAAAGTGGCACTTCCATGTGCTTGTGTTCATATGCATGAACAGATTGGTGTCTGGTTGGGTTTTTCCAGTGCTCATAGTTCTTAGAAATGGCCGTTTAATGTTTGTTTGTTTGTTTGGTTGGTTGATTAGTCGGTTTTGGCTTTTTGGCAGTACCAAGCATCACATATTATGTTCAATGAAAAAAAGTGCTGGTAGATGGTACGACATGGTTAAGCATGAATGAACCTCTGAATATGCTGAGTTCAAGAAATCAATCACCATAAACCCACCCCTGCATACTCCGATTCATCTGTAAGGGGCAAGTTTCTGTGAATTGAAAAGTAGACAATCATTCTTAGGCCAAGAATAAGGATAGTGAGGATGGAGAATGATTGCTAATAAGTAATGATTTCTCTCTGAGATCATAAAAGTTCTCTAACAGTGTACAGTAATGATTTCACAGCTCCCTATTTATACACATAAATTTATTGAGGTGCATAATTTAAAAAATGCAGCAGTTAATTATCATTGGTAGTTGGTCAGGTAACTGTTTATCCTTCCCAAAATTTATAAAACAATATAACAACAAATATTTGTCAAATCATCAATTTGACATTTTCTTTATCCATTCATCCATTAGTAACTATTTGGATTATTTCTGCTTTTTGCCTATTACTTATAATGCTACTATGACTATCCATGTATTGTGAGGACATGTATTTCATTTACATGGATACAAAGATGTAGAATTCCTGACTCACATCAGGATTCTATTTGATGTTTTATAGAACTCTCAAACTGTGTTGCTAAGTAGCTGCCCATTTTATATTGCCACAGCAAAGTATCTGCCTTACTGTTCCTCCGTACCATGCTGACATTTGTTACTGTGTGTCTTTAATTGTAGCTGGTCTACTGGGGCAGGAGGAACGCTGCATTTAAATGTGTTTCCCAAAAGACAAGTGATGTTGAAAGTCTTTTTAGGTGCTTATTACCAACCTGTATGCATACTTTAAGAGTATCCCTTCAAATCTTTTACCCATTTTCATGATTGGGCTCCCTTTCTATCACTGTCATAGGAATTCCGGACACACACTTGAAGTCATCTGAGTGACCTTCTGTCGATTATCCCGTTGCCCCACTACCATTTGTTGAAAAGCCATTGTTTTCTCATTCTGTCAAAAATCATTTTAAATGTAAAAGTTCATGTTCATTTCCTCACTTACAGTTCTATTCGATTGATCCAGAAGAGCACTAGTTTGTGAATATAGCTGTATCTTTGTTACCATCATTTTGTAATAACTTTTTGGAAACAAAAACCATACATCTACCTATTCTATTTTCTTTTGCAAGATTGTTTTTGATGTTCTAAGTCTCTTAATTTTCATGTGAAATTGATGACACATTGTCAACTTCTACAAAGTCAGTCAGGACTTTGACAGAGATTACAATGAAGAGATCTGAGTTACATTCCTATATGCTGAGTTTCTTCAACTGCAGTCATAACTCATCTTGGTGTATAAACTTTTATCAGTGGCAGCACTTTCAACTTAGCTCTTTATCCTTTCACACTCGTTGCTTAAAGATCTTTGAGGACTGCCAGTCTTCCTGATAGAACAACCTTTGGTCTTTGTCTGACATTCACTGGCTCACCGCAAGAACTAGTCATTTCTCCAAGGCACCAAGAATGTGGCTCTTGCCTGTGGCGAGTGATATTTAGAGGCCACACCCTGTGTATTAGGGCTGCTCATTGCTACAGCTCTGTTTTTCTACCTCTCACATCTACATGGGTGCTTTTTATCGCCCACCTTGAGGACATGATATCACAACTCATTGCACTTTAGCTTACCTTTCCCTGATGACTAATGATGATACATATTTTCTATATGACACTGGAATCTCCAATGTGTTGAAAGCTTTTATATATAATAAATTTAAGTTAATGGTGATATTTTAAATTTCAAGTTAGATTTACTCAACTTTTCTGTTTTTATAATTTGTATTTTTAACATAAAACTATAAAATTTCCAATATTGGAATAGATATAATCTCCAATAAGTATCTATTTTATATGCTTTAAAATATGTAAATAAGTTCAAAATTAAAATATGAATATTACTGGTAAAATTAAGAATATTGGAGCTGGCCTTTAATCCCAGCACTTGGGAGAGAGAAGCACATGGATCTCTGTGAGATGGAGACCAGCCTGATCTACAAGCTAACTGGGGCTACAAGGACACTCTGTCTCAAAAAAAATAGTGCTGAAAAAGTTCAGTTTTCTAATCTTTTAAAAATAAAACCTTTCTAATAAAATCAAATATATTTGGTTGAAGTGCTGTACTCAAGGTCAGTTACAGTGGTGTGCTGTTTTATTCATGATTATTTCTTCACTGATGCTCTCAGAGTGAATTATTTTATTGTTTGAGGAAGTTTGAGGATCTCTCTCTCTCATTGTTTTTGCTTTCCTTTTAGACAGTCTTGTTTTTTAGCCCTGACTAACCCTGAACTCACCAAGTTGCCCGACTGGCCTTGAATTCATGATTCTTTGGCCATGGCCTTCCCATTGTGGACATAGTAGGAGCCATCATACTACCCAGCTTTTAAAACTTGGGTTAGAATCAGGCCAGTCACAAAGTTGTTTAACACCGTGTATTCACGGAACTTTCCCTTCTATTTTTGTAAGATCCCTTCCTTTGTTCTCACTGAAACTAATCATTTTGTTGCATTGGAAGTTCCATTTGTTTTTTGAAATATGAGGCGGTAACCCATATAAATACTCATATTCCACCACTTTTTAACATAAAGTTGGCACTTGTTTTTGTTCCTTGAGCAGTAGGCACAGATAAAGCTGTGAGTAGATGCAGATGTCTTTCTTCTTCATTTGACATCAATATGGAGCAGTCTCCTATTTTTTGACCACTGATTTGGTTACACTGCTTGATGTGATAAACATATGTAATCATCATTTTGAGATTTTTGTCAGTTTATTTTTGGAATTTACTCCTAGAGATGGGACTTCTGAATGTGCAGGCACAATCTGTGCTCCCCAGGATCTCCATTTTCAGCATTCTGAGCACACTCCTCCCAGCTCTAGAGTCTTCCTCTCCAACAGCCTGCAGCTGCATTGGAGATTTGGTCTCTGGATACTAGAGCAGCTTTATGTTTAAACTCACACTGTCAGAGTTACCTAAGGATCAACATTCTTCCACAGTATCTTTCAGCAAAAGATGGACTGCTATACCGTGCAAAACAAGAATATAGACCACAGATAGACCTGGGAAATAAGGCTGAAGTTCGTTTCTGAAGACATTACCTGAAACTGAACCCTTATCTTGTCTTTAGATAAGTCATCTAAAACAACAATCAACAAAGAAACCTCAGAGCTAAAAATACAGTAGTATGTAGTATAACAAATACATGCAAAGTAACTCTTGGCAATAGATGTGGGATGTTCAGTAGCCCATGAGGTCATCTATAAAATTTGCTTCTAGGCTATGAAGCAAATTTTAATAAATAAAAATGAATTGAAATTAATTTCTCACATCTTATCAAATGAAAATGAAAGTCCAACTTTCTAGATACTTTGAGGCTTCAACTAAGACATTTCTAGAAAACAAAACCACCAAAAAGCAAGAAAAGAAAAAAAGGGTTATAATTATGATTGCTTACATTAAAAAGTCAAAAATATCTCAAATAAATATCAAGGGCTTCAAGAAACAAGAACAAACCAAACTCTAAGGTAGTAGAGAGTAAGAATTAATAAAGATTAGAAGAAATTAAGGAAATGGAGACCAAAGACCACACAGAATCAATGAAACAAAACTAGGATATTTGAAAAGATAAAGAAGATTGACCAACTTCTAGCCAAACTAACAAAAAAGGAGGGAAAGCCAAAGTTACAAAAATCAGTTATGAGGGGCTAGAGAGAGGACTTCTTAGTTAAAAGCACTGACTGCTCTTGGAGAGGACCTGGATTTGGTTCCTAGCACCTACATGACAGCTAACACCATCTATAACTCCAGTTCCAGAGGATCTGACACCCAATTTTGGCCTTTGTAGACACTGCAAACCTGAGTGTACTTACACATGCATGAAAACACTCATTTGCAAAAAATAAAAATTAATTGTTTAAATATGAAAAATGATATCTCAAAAGATTCTAAAGAAATCCATGTGATCATTAGAAGTACATACAATCATACTGTGAAAACTTATATTCCAAAAAATTGGAAAATCTAGAAGACATGGATAATTTCGTTGATATATATGAGCTACCAAATTTAAGTCAAGGAGTTATAAATAATTTAATCAGATCTATATTCAGTAACAAGATTAAAGTAGTAATAAAAAGTCTCTTCCAGAGGAAATCCCAGGACCAGATGTACTCATTGCCAAATTTGCCAAACTTAAATAAATAATATCAATGCTCCCCAAACGATTATGTAAGATAAAGCGGGAAGGCACACTACCAATCTCATTCTACAAACCCTTATAAAATCAGGAGTAAAAAGAGCCTGCCCAATCTGTCCATCTTTAGTCAACAAAATGCTCAATGTCTTAGTTAAAGCAGTAAGATATTAAAGGGATGAAAATAGAAAAGAAATATTCAAATTGTTCCCAATTGAAGACCCTGTGATCTCTACCAGGAAACTCTTCAATTTGATAAATACTTTCAGTAAAGTAGCAGAACACAAAATCAACCATCAAAATGAGCAGTATTTCTATATGTCAGTAACAAACTTGTTGAGAAATAAATTAGGGCAAAATATCCCATTGAAAATAAGGAAAACAAAAAGAAGGAAATGCCTAGAAGTAAACCTAAGCAAAGAGGTGAAAGACCTTGAGAGTGAAAATTTTAAGACACTGAAAAACAAAAAGAACAAGAAGATAGAAAGATCTTCCATACTCAAGGAATGGCAGAAATATGTTTACAAAAATGACTACATTACTGAAAGCTGTCTATAGAGGCAGTGTTACCTCCACTCAAGTTCCAGAGACATTCTTTACAAAATTAGAAAAAAATTCGTATGGAAGCATAAAAGACCATGAACAGACAGAGCAGTCTAAAGCACAAAGAGAAAGAGCACTGTTGACGGCACCGCAGTGATTGAGCTCGTTACGTTACAAACTCTAAAAACAAAACCAGAATGACACTGGCCCCAAAACAGGTTGGGAAAGTGGTAGAATAGGGGACCCAGAGACAAATCCTCAAAACAGTCAATCTACTTTTTGACAATTTTTCCAAAATGTGTTTTTAAAAATTATTTATTTAATAACTGCACATATTTATTTTTTATTTTTTTAAAAAAGAAGAGACAGCTCTTTAACAAATGGTGCTGGAAAAGCTGAATTTTTACCTGGGGAAAGAATAAAACTAAATCAACATCTCTTGGCTGACCCAAAAATCAATTCAAAATGCACCCAAGATGTTAATGTAAGATCCGAAACTTTCATAGAAGAAAATGTAACAAGACATACCCACAAGCAAAGACTTCTTGAAAAAGACTACAACACTCTGGGAAAACTCCAATTATTGACAAGTTGGATTACATGAAATTTAAAAACGTGTAGCATAGCTGGGCATGGTGGTACACCCCTTTAGTCCCAGCACTTGGGAGGCAGAGATAGGCAGATCTCTGTGAGTTCCAGGCCAGCCTGGTCTACATAAGTGAGTTCCAGGCCAGCTGGGGCTACAGGGAGACCCTGTCTCAAAACAAACAAACAAACAAACAAACAAACAAACAAACAAACAAAAAACTGTACAGCAAAGGAAACTGGCAGCTTAGAGAACAGGAGAAAATTTTTCCAACAGTTACAGGAACTTAATCTTTATAATAAACAACTGAAAATCTAATCATTGAATCAGTAAATATGCAAACAAATGGAAAGGATAGCTCGGGAAAGAATTTTTTAAAGGCCAGTAAACATTTGAAAAGGTGTTCAAAATCCTAATGCATCAGAAAAATGCAAAGTAAAATTGCTTTGAAATTCATGCTCATCGCAGTCAGAACCGAATGGCTAAACCAGGAAACATGACAAGTGCTGGTAAGGGTTAGGGAAAAGAGAAACTCATACATTGCTGCTTGGATTGTAAAGTGGTGCAGTCATGATGGAAATCGGTTCAAAGATTCTTCAAAAAGCTGAAACTAGAAATACCAGAGGCCCAGCCATAGCGCTCTTGTATATTTGCCCAAAGGACTTTTAATCAACATATCATAGAGGTGCTCGCACAGTCATTTTGATTGCTGCACTGTGCATGTTATCCAGGAAAAGGAGTAAGTTTAAGATGTCCACCAACATATGAATGGATAAAGAAAATGTGGTACATGTTCAAAGTGGAACTGTATTCAGGTAAAAAGCCAAATGAAAATTATTGGAAGAAAATTCTATGTGACCAGCAAACTTATGTTAAACAATATAGCCAGACTCAGGAGAACAAATACGACATGTTTTCTCTCCTATCTGTACTCTGGATTTAAATGCATATGCGTGTGTATACATGCATGTGTGTCTAAAGGTTACGGAAGTAGAGGGAGTTTATTAAAGAGAAGAATGGCATCTTAAGAGGTGGAAGTACTAGAAGACGTGGAACATGATCAGAGAAGAAAAGACTATCTTGAAGGAGGAAAAGGGGGATGGGGGGCAGAGATCATAGCAGAGAGGACAGGGATCAGAACAAAGCATAATGACACATATATTTGTGCATTCCATGATAAAGCTTCTTTCTTTGTAGTCTAACATTAATATTGATTATTTAAAAAGAAAAGAAAAAGTTAAATTGAACTTTTGGTAAATGTTAGTCAATGTATTCTCTTATTAGTTATTACTAGGTCAGTAGTTCAGACAAGAAAGGGACTCTAACTTGAGCAGACACTAATTAAAAGGTCTGAATTTTATCCTACTACCTATGTCCAATCATATTAACACTTTTCCAGATTTCTTACTCAGCGGACTAGTCAAGATTAAAGGATTTGCTAATATGAAGGAACAGAGTGTGCTTACAAACTGACTGAGCAGATTTGTGAACAAATTAGTTCATTTAAAATTGACATTGAAAGATTGATTTTTGCACTGAATGAGTTACCTAAGGCATTCATCATTTCCTCTGCCTCTGCACACAGACAGAGATCCGTTTCCTTCAGTTTCTGATTGTAATAGGGCTGCTTACTGAGCACCTTTATTTTATAGTCCTGATTGCAGCCTGTCATTCTTTTTAATTCAGGTATATTTTAGCCTTTTAGGCAGACCTTCAGAAATAGCTTCCCTAAAAGCCTCAGTAAAGTGACTCATATTTTGTTCAATTCAACCGTATTCTAAATTATAATTCAGGGAAAAGTTCTAATTGCACAAAAGACCCAATTACTCACAGGGCTTTGTGACTCATTATTCAAAGCAGGGATGGAAATCCAGGTGCAGAAGCTCAGGTCCAAAGTTGAAGGTCAGCGTGCTACAATTCTAATAAACCCTAAGATGTTTGACTTTCAGTATACATCAGTGTATATCCAGTAGATGAACACTGTTGCATTATATATATATATATATATGAGACAAAAGATGTCAAAATGGTTGATATATTCCTTTTTTAATTTTAAATATTTTACTGCATGCAAATATTACATTACATTACAGATAAAAATGGGCCAGTGATTTTTTTTAAAGGGCACATAGATTCTAAAGATAAAAATAAAATAGCCATGAAGAGAAAGTACTTTAAAACTTCATCTTCTTTATGAACCCTTGTGTCTTTGTTTAGCTATGGCTGGCTGGATTCTGTAGTAATATGGAAACTTTAAAGTTGATTTTCTTCACTTGAAATGAAGAAAACCAGTTTTCACAATTTGAATTTCTAAAAACTCATAATGGATCCATGTCAATAGATGGTTTTGGCATGCTGGAGCTGTATGTGAGCCCTTGTCTTCCTCCAGAATTTCAAAACCAGAAACGGTTTCAAGAAAACAGCTTCTACCATTCCAACAAAGCCTGCGGGCCCTCCCAAGGAGCACCACATAGATATGCCAGAGTTCCCACGTCCCTAGCACTCTAACAAAATAATGGAGCTTTCTTTTTTTTCTTTTTTAAAAAAATTATTTATTTAATAACCACGGACTTAGAAGAAGCATTTCGTTACAACAGCATTGACATATTCAATAAAAATTTCCAGAGGTAAGATGCATGTATTTCAAAATTGGCTGTAAATTCTTAGGTTTACAGTTGAATTATTACAGTTGTACAATATTGTACTCAGTATAAACCTTATAAGACATAAAATTAAATGAGGTTTTAACTTTTTAAAAAGATCTCCATTTCATTATTAAAATACACAGTTTCATAGAGAAAAATTCATTTTTAATACAATTGACACTAAGATGCACATGCATTTCTAACCTCTATATATCTGATTATTACTAGTCACAGGCAGTTACTTTCTGAGGTCCTTGGCATCTGAGCATGGCTATAAAGTCATCAGGTAGATTTCAATGGTAACGTTTTTCACATCTACTAATTATTAAGGAGCAAAATTTTATGCTTTGAAGAATTATTTTTTATCATTTAAAAAAAATTTTTAATAACTGTATGATTAGAAGAAGCATTTCACTACAGCTTTACATATTCAGTAACACAGTCCAGAGCAAGAGTACATGTCTTTCACAAGTGGGTGTAAGTTTCTAGGTTCACAGTTGAGTTAATACAGTTATACAATA
>NW_008354753.1:106448-107125 GCF_000622305.1 Nannospalax galili | reverse complement strand
TTTTTGCTGCTAACACTGAGATGTTGACGCATGCATCTCTAATCTATATTTGTCTGATTATTACTAGTCATACTTGGTTGCACTCAGATCCTTGGCACCTGTGTATGGCTATAAAGTCGTCGGGTCAATGGTAATGTTTATCACCTCTACTAATTAACATGATGTAAATTACCATGATTCTTCCTCAAATATAATACATTTTTTAAAATTTGTTGATTTTTCTTTCTTTTCTGTGTGTGTGTGTTTCTGTGTGTGTATCACACAGAATATCCCAAACCATCTTATTCAACTATACACCCACTTCCCAGATGGCACCCTCCCATAGCCTCCCTCCCCCGACTAGAGTCCTTATAGTCTGATATCCCTACAACTGTCTTCTGTGTTGTCGGCACACCCAGCCATTCCCCACGACTTGTCCTTCTGGCAAATCTAGTCAGCCTATCTAGAGGTCTTTGTTTTAGGAGGGTCAGCTGTTCCTCATCTAGAGGTAATCAGTTGTCAATATTCCTTTGGATAAGATTGGGGTCTGCTGTTCATTTTCCCAGTTCTATGCTGGGTTACTATCTGGGAGTCCCTTTGGCCACCCTGGCCAAAAACTCAAAAGAGACTATCTCCTATCTGGCATTGTTACTTGTTATGTAGTCTTTAGCTATACATATGGACTCTTAAGAAATTAT
>NW_008354753.1:99908-105989 GCF_000622305.1 Nannospalax galili | reverse complement strand
AACCTTACCTAGACATATATTTCTTGATCTACTATGTATAATTTGTCAGTAGGTTGTAGGAGTAATAGGGTTCCCTCTGGTTCTCAAAACTAGATAGGCATTATTTATATCTCACATTGTCTCACCCCTCCATCATGGTTTTCCCACTTAAGGTGCCACCATTTTGCCCCTTTCTCCATTAATAATACCCTTCTCCTACAATCCTATGCCTCTTGAACTCCTTCTTTCTCCTTATCCCCTAGGTTCCTTGTATACCCTTCCCTCCCCCCTCCCTTAAATTAACCCAATTTTTATACATATCTCCCTTATTAAGGCCTGTTTCCTACTGTTCTTCTCTTTCAGGTTCTTTCTTTTCCTTTACCTCCCTGTTTCCTTTCCATTATCCTGGTTCCTGTAGTTATGTCTGGATACATACTCACTTATCAAGGTTTGGTGCTAGGATCCACATATGAGGGAGAACATATGTCAATGTTTTTTCTGAATCTATGTTACTTCACTTCGTATAACGGTTTCTAGTTCCATCCATTTACCTGCAAATTTCGTGATTTCATCTTTCTTTACTGCTGAGTAAAACTCAATCGTATATATGAACCACATTTTCATTATCCACTCATCAATTGAGGGACACCTAGGTTGCTTCCATCTCTCAGCTATTGTGAAAAGAGCAGCAACAAACATGGATGTACAAATGTCTCTGCAATAGGATGAGTTCTTTGGGTATATGCCAAGGAGTGGTATAACTGGGTCAAATGGTAGGTTTGTTTACAGTTTTTTAATAGTTGTCCACACTGCTTTCCATAGGGGTTGAACAAGTGTGCAGACCCACAGGCAGTGGATGAGTGTTCACCTTTCCCCACATCCTCTCCAGCATTTGGTATCATTTTTTTCTTGATCTTAGCCAGTCTGACTGGGGTAAGATAAAATCTTAAAGTGGTTTTAATTTGCATTTCCCTAATTATTGGTGATGTTCAACATCTTTTAAGATGCTTTGTAGCCATCTTTACTTTTTTGAGAACTCTGTTCAGCTCCTTAGCCCATCTTTTAATTGGATTACTTCTTGTCTTGATTTTCTGTTTTTTGAGTTCATTATATATTCTGGATATTAAACCTCTGTCAGGTGTGTTGTTGGTGAATATTGTCTCCCATTCTGTGGGTTTTCTGTTGGCTTCCCTGGTTGCCTCCTTTGATGTGCAGAAGCTTTTTAGTGTAATGAGGTGCCATTTGTTAATTCTTGCCCTTGTTTCCTGAGCAATTGATGTCCGGTTTAAAAAATCATTTCCTACACCTATATCTTGTAAGTTTTGCCAATGATTTCTTCTAACAGTTTCAGAGTTTCAAGCTTTACATTGAGGTCTTTGATCCATTTGGAATTGACTTTTGTGCAGGGGGAAAGATAGGGGTTTAGTTTCATTCTTCCACAGGTGGAGATCCAGTTTTACCAGCACCATTTGCTGAACATGTTGCCTTTCCTCCAGGGAATGTTCTTGGCCACTTTGTCAAATATCAGGGGGCTGAAATTGCATGTACTCATATTTGGGTCTTCAATTTTATTCCATTGATCTATGGGTCTATTTTTGTGCCAGTACCATGTTGTTTTTATGACTATAGCTCTGTAATACACCTTAAAATCTGGTATAGTAATCCCCCTGGCATTGCTCTTAGTGCTCAGGGTAGTTTTGGCTGTCCAAGGTGTTTTGTGCTTCCATATGAATCTTAAGATGTTTTTTTCCAATTTTGTGAAAAATGTCATGGGGATTTTTATTGGCATTGCATTGACTTTTGGTAGGATGGTCATTTTCACAATATTAATTCTTCCAATCCATGAGCATGGGAGGTCCTTCCATCTTCTGATGTATTCCTCAATCTCTTTCTTTAAAGATTTAAAATTTTCATTGTAGAGGTCTTAAAATCTTTGGTCAGGTTTACTCTGAGAAATTTAATTTTTTTTTTTTGCAGCTATTGTGAAGGTGAGTGTTTCCATGTGCTCTTTCTCTGATTGCTTGTTATTGGTTTATAGAAAGGCTATAGGCTTTTATAGGTTAATTTTGTAACCTGTCACTTTACTGAACATGTTAATAATTTCTAGGACTTTTCTGGTGGAATTTTTGGCATATCTTAGGTATAATATCATATCATCTGCAAATTGATAATTTGATCTCTTCCAATTATTACTCCTTTAATTTCCTGCCCTTGTCTTATTGCTCTTTCAGAAGTTTCAAGCACTATGTTAAAGAGAAGTGGAGATAGTGGACAACCTTATCTGGTTCCTGATTTCAATGGGAATGCTTCCAGTTTTTCTCCATTTAGAATGATGTTGGCTGTGGGTTTGCTATATGTGTCTTTAATTATGTTGAGGTATATTCCCTCCATTTCAGTTCCTTCTAGGACTTTGAACATAAATGCATGTTGCATTTTGTCAAAGGCCTTATCTGCATCTATTGAGATGACCATGTGGTTCTTGTCTTTGAGCCCATTTATATGATTTATGATGTTTATTGACTTATGTATATTGAACCGTCCCTGCATCTCTGGGATAAAGCCAACTTGATCATGGTGGATGATCTTTTTGATGTGTGTCTGTATGCAGTTTGCACGTATCTTGTTGAGAATTTCTGCATCTATGTTCATTAAGGATATGGGTCTATTTTTTTTATGGTTGTACCTTTACCTGCGTTTGGTATTAGAGTGATGCTGGATTCATAGAAGGAATTTGGAAGTTCTCCCTCCATTTCTATCTTTTTGAATTGAATTAGCAGTATTGGATGTAGATTTCTTTAAATGTCTGATAGACTTCTGCTGTAAATCCATCTGGTCCTGGGCTAATTTAGTCGGGAGATTTTGTATTACTGTTTCAATTTCTTTTTGTGTTATTGGTCTGTTTAAGCTGTTAATCTCCTCTGGTTTAGTTTTGGTGTTTCCCATGCCTTTAGATATCAGTCCATTTCTTTTAGGTTTTCAGTTTAGTAGTGTATAGGTTTTTAAAGTATTTCCTTATAATATTTTGTATCTTTCTGGTGTCTGTTGTGATGTTTCCCCTTTCATCTCTGATTTTGTTGATTTGGCGGTGCTCTTTCTTTCTTTTGGTTAACTGGGCTCGTGGTCTGTCAATCTTTTTATATCTTTTCAAAGAACTAGCCCTTGGATTTGTTGATTCTTTGTATCTTTTTTTGTTTCAATTTCTTTAATTTCTGCCCTGATTTTTGTTATTTCTTCTTGTCTGCTGGGTTTGGGTTTCGTTTGCTGTTGCTTTTCAAGTGTGCTGAGTTGCAATGTTAAGTCATTTATTTGTGTTCTTTCCGATTTTTTGATGTAGGCCCTTTGAGCTATAAACTTCCCTCTAAGGACCACTTTCAGTGTGTCCCAGAGGTTTTGTTGTGTTGTATTGTCCTATTCATTTAGTTCCAGGAATACTTCTTAATTTTTCTTTTCACCTATTCATCATTCAGTAGTGTGTTGTTTAATCTCCATGTGTTCATGTGGTGATTAGGGCTTCTTCCGGTGTTGATTGTAAGCTTTATTGCATTGTGGTCTGATAGAATGCATGGAATTATTTCAATCTTTTTGTATTTGTTGAGGTTTGTTTTGTGCCCCAGTATATGGTTGATTTTGGAGAAGGTTCCTTGGGGTGCTGACTAGAAACTATGTCCTTTGGTCCTTGGGTGGAATACTTGGGAGATGTCTCTATTAAGTCCATTTGATATATGGTATTGTTTAATTCAGATGTCTCGCTGTCAACTCTGCCCTGTTGACGTATCTAATGGACACAGTGGGGTACTGAAGTCTCCTACTATTAATGAGTTGGGACTAATCGGGTCTTAAAGTCCTGAAGTATTTTTTTTTATGAAGTTGGGTGCTCCAGAGTTTGGTGAATGTATGCTCATGATTGTAATATCTTCTTGATTTTTTGTTCCTTTGATCAGAATGAAATGGCCCTCTTTATCTCTTCTGATTAGTTTTAATATAAAATCTATTTTGCAGATACTAGAATTGCAATGCCTGCTTTTTCTTAGTACTATTTGCTTGGTACATTTTTTCCATCCTTTCACATTAAGATAGTGTCTGTCCTTGAAAGTGAAATGGGTTTCTTGCAGACAACAAAAAGATGGGTTTTGTTTCTTAATCCGTTCACATAGCCTGTGTCTTTTGACTGGGGGATTCAGTCCATTAATATTTAAAGATATTAATGAAAGATGGGTATTGAATCCTGTCATTTTTATTTCTGTTTGTTTTCATAATATAACTGTATTTTCCACATTTATAACTTCATTGAATTTTTTTCTGCAACCCCTTGGGTATAGTCATTCCTTTCTTCAGCTCTTTGTGTTGCTCCCAGAACTCTCTGAAGGGCTGGTTTTGTTGACATGAATTCCTTCAGCCTATTTATGTCATGGAAGATTTTTCTTTCCCCTTTGACTATAATAGACATTTTGGCTGGGTATAGTAATATGGGTTGGCATCTGTGGTCATTTAAAACTGGGAAAGCTTTGGTTCAGGCTCTTCTGGTTTTCATAGTTTGCACTGAAAGGTCAGCTGTGATCCTAATGGGTTTTCCTTTCTCTGTGACTTGTTTCTCTTTTGCAGCTTTCAGTGTTGTCTCTTTGTTTTGCATGTTTAGTGTTTTTACTATGATGTGCCATGGAGAGGTTTTTTTTTTCTGGTCCTCTCTGGTGTTCTATATGCTTCTTGTATTTGTATGGGCATGTCTTTCTTTAAGTTTGGGAAATTTTCTTCCACGATTCTGTTGAAGATCTGTTCCATGCCATTATCTTGGGATTCTTCTCCTTCCTGTATGCCTATGATTTATAAGTTTGGTCTTTTTATGGTGTTGCACAACTCCTGCATATTCCATTTTTGTGATTTCTTAAATTTCATAATATTTGCTTGAGTGGTCTAGTTTGTCCACTTTATTTTCCAGTCTTTATAACCTGTTTTCTATTTCATTCATCCTATTGGTGAGGCTTTCTCCTGTTGTCTCTAATTGGCTTACTGAGTGTTTCACTTCCTTCTTCATTTCAGCCTGAGTATTCTTCAATATTTCTAACTCTTTTCTGAATTTATTCAGAAGTTTATCCCTATCTTCCTTCAGCTCTTTGATTACCTTGTTTGTGTGTTCTTTAAATTCACTGAATTCTTTTATCATATTCATCATTGTTCTTTTGAGATCCATGTCCTGCATTGTCTCTAGAGGATTCTCATTGTGCTCCTCTAGAGGATTACTGGTATTTGGTGGGGATATGTTATTTTGGTTTTTCATGTTATTATTTCTTCTTTTTGTGAACTTTATGTGTCTTTGTGGTTTACTTTTTGGGCATGAAAAGCTGGTTCCTCTAAGCTTCCAGTTCTCTCTTTTGATTTTATATTGGGGTGGCCAGATTGCTTTTGTCTTCAGGAGTTCCCACAGAGGCCCAAGAAAGATGAGGACCAGATGCTCTTAGGCTTTCTCCTAAAGTCTGGATCCTTCCAGAAATGATTTTGGCCTCAGGAATTTGGGGGTTGGACTGGCCTCGGAACTGGGCCCAGGAAAGATGCTGGTCTAGGGCAGCTGGTGGCTGTGCCACCCAGAGATGCAAAGGCATATGGGGGTTGGAATCGGCCCCAAGGTCTCCCAGGGACTGCACTGAGGAGCTGGATTGGTCTGGATCAAAAGGATCAGGAAGAGGAAAGGTCAGCCCCCTCGTCCTGGAAAGAGGCTTGTGGGTGGTGCAGGCCAAGGAAGTAGAGGGAGGTGAGGTCCGGGCCATGCCCAGAAGCAGTGTTCCTCAGGACCCAAGAAGGCAGTGAGTTGGTCGGAATGCAAAGGATCAAGAAGCAGTGGTGGTTACCCAGGTGTCTGGGGTGCCAAGACAAAGAATGAGACAGGGCCCATGCTGTGAGGAGAGACTGGAGGGAGAGATGTGAGGGTAAACAAGGCTGGGTAAGTCAAGGTGCAGAGGGCACAACCGACCTACCCTGGAGAGAGAGGCCTGTGGGTTGGTGAGAAGCCTGTGGGTCGTGCAGGCCCAGGAAAGCAGAGGGAGGTGAGGGAGGGACCAGGCCCAGAGGGCTCCTGGGGACCTGAGAAGGAACTGAGTTGGTCTGGAT
>NW_008354753.1:93523-99263 GCF_000622305.1 Nannospalax galili | reverse complement strand
GCTCCTGGGGACCTGAGAAGGAACTGAGTTGGTCTGGATGCACAGGATCAGGAAGCAGTGGTGGTTCCTCAGGTGTCTGGGGTGCCAAGACAAGGAATGGGACAGGACCCAGGCTAGGAGGAGAGACCAGCAGGCGAGATGGGAGAGAGAATGAGGCTGGGGGAGTGGGGAGTCAAGGCGCAGATGGTGCAGTGGACTTACCCCAGAGAGATAAGCCTGTGGGTGGGAGAGAGTCCTGGGGGCCCTGCTGGCCCAGGGAAGCAGGATTTTTTTTTAACTCTAGAAGAAAAGCAAACATTATAGACGAAGCAAACAGAATGCAAAAGTAAAAATACAATTAAGAGAATAACAAGCACTAAATTTTAAAATCCAAGGAAAATGATATGGACTTATTTTACTTTATCAATAAAAACTTGCACTTCAGGTATTGCAAACACTCATTAAGGCAAAGTGCCAGTTAATGGGGTAGAATATTTGGGATTGTTAACCAAACTGAATCAATGGAAGAGTAAAAGGGTTAAAAAACTCATTCAATTTTCTGTCTTACTGGGTTTATCCTGAGTTCAATATTGTATAACTGTATTAATTCAACTGTGAACCTAAAAATTTACAGCCACTTCAGAAAGAGATGTATTATTGCCTGGGAATTGTTATTGAATATTTTAAAGCTGTAATGAAATGCTTATTCTAACCATGTGGTTATTAAATAAAAAAATTTGCTAAAATAATACTTTGTTCCTCAAAAAAGGGGGGGTTAGGTTAAAAATGATGGGGTGGATGAGTTGGGTAACATGGCCTATGAAACTGCAGTTTAAATATGGGAAAAAATGTAAAAAGAAATCATATCAATTTTAAGTATTCAGATACCAGTAATGATCAAATGAGATGTTCAAGTGATGTGTTTAGAGGCATCTTGTGGGAGACAGGCTTGAACCTAGGGTGAAAGTCTTATTGACAGCCATACAGTAGGCCCGAGACAACAGCTGGGCTGTTGGAGCCACAAGAAACACCTTGTGACATTTGTTCCCATTGGCAGATCATGAGACTGATGCCTAGAGCTTGCCACTCCCTAATCACCACCCTTGGAATTCCAAATTGCAACACTTAGATATTGCAACAGTCAGGGTCATGTGGTTTCCAGGAATCCAGGCTCTGTAATCTGAAACCCATTATGCTAATGAGGCATCCTACCCACTATTCTGTGATAGGATGTTAAGTCTGTTATGCTAATAGGATGCTGTCTGTTATGATAATAAGGTATCTTACTTACTGTACTGTGATAGGACACTAAACCTGTTATGCAAATAAGGTATCCTACTTGCTGTGCTGTGATTGGACCACTACCCCTACATAAGCTTGTGCCTTCCTGCAATAAACCAAATCTGTGTCACTGAACCTGGTCTCCTGTGTCTGAATGTGGCTCCACTGACACAGTCTCCTCACCAGTCCAGGATTCTGGGACTGGGCAGAAGCAGAAATGATAGAAGGCGGCACCGGGTGAGCAAGGCAGGCAGAAGAGCGGCTTCAGCCCAGGGCAAGAAAAGGAACAGCCTCAACGCCCGTGAGAACAAGGAGCGGCTGCCACTGGCAGTGACCACAAGATCTATGCTCATACTTTATACATAAATGTAATATTGTCTCCATTTTTGCAAATGAAAAAAAGCTCAGAGAGAAATTTCCACATGATATTATAATTAAGGAATGTTGGTATAAAGTCATCTGATTTTACAGAAAATATTCATTTGTATGCAGTGGTGTGTGTGTGTGTGTGTGTGTGTGTGTGTGTGTGTGTAAACAACTCAGATGTCAGTTACAGAAAGGGGACTTTCACAGATCTCTAAGGAATCTTACAGGACAGTGTTTTCACATTTGATTCCGTTGTCATTTTCCATTTTCTGGTTCACTGCCTTTTAACACTTGTATCTTCTTTGCTTTGCTACGTTTTTGGTGAAATAAGTAATTCAGTTTCTGTCATCAAACCAACCTACCCACCTGTATCTTCATCCATATATTTTGTCCTTCCTATCATGACAGATGAAATATTTTCTGTGGGAATGACTTTTACTAATGGACATAATCTTGACTAATGATTTTTAATTCACCCAGCAAAAACTGCTTTTGGGTCTGATAACCAGGGAGTCGCCTTGGAAACTTTAGTTTGGTGCTCCTACCAGAAAAATAATGAATGGATGTGGAAATGCTTGAGAATTAACATATCAAGCATAGCACATCTATCTAACCCACTGGACATAGTGGAGATTGGGAAAGGACTCGTGACCTTGAACAAATGGCATGAAAAGGCCAAATGTTCTGTTAAGATTAAGAATGGGTGACTGGAGAGATGGATCAGTGGTTAGAAGCACTGGCTTCTCTTGCAGTGGGCCCTGGGTTCAGCTCCCAGCATTCACATGGCAGCTAATATCTAGCCATAACTCCAGTTCCAGGGGACTTGACACCCTCTTCTGACCTCTGTGGGCATTACATGACAGGGGTTCACCTACCTGCATGCAGGCAATATACAAATGTAATTTAAAATAATAAATTTTTTTTAAAGATTAAAGGTGGACTAGACTCCATTGATGAACTTGCACTGTGGAACATCTGGGTACACAAACTTGATTTGATAGGCCTTAACATATGTGACAGAATGTATGAAATCTGGTGTGGGGGTTATGGGGTGTGCAGATGGGGGTGGAGGTCTAAATATGATAAAGATGTATGAAATTCACAGAAATTCAAAAAATATATAATTGAGAAAAAAAATATTAAGGGTGGAGCTGAACTTGAGCTTGTACTTCCCCAGTGAATCTGTAGAAACCATTTTGAAGAAATTATGTTTGTGGCCTGACTTGGGGGAACCCAGCTGGAGTAACAGTGTTCCAGAGACAGTTCCATCAACACAGGGTCAAGACACAGACAGCTCCATCTGCACAGGTTAAGAGAACAAGAGAGATCTATGGGCGCAGTTTTGGGAAACAGACGACTCTAACAGATAGCTATGGGAACAAGTGTCCTCCAAGATCAGCCCTACTTTTTAAAGAAACTTAATTTAAGTCAGTCTATTTATTCAGGTGATTATGATGTTGGCATAATAATAAATGTTATACTTTGCTCTAAAGTCAGCTTTGTCACATGCATCCTAAAGCATCCTCTTCTACTCACAGACCACCCTACTACTGTCTCTTTCTCCAAAATCATTTGCATTTCCTATATGGTTATTTTTCAATAGTATAAATCAAATTTTAATAATTCATTTATTAATTACCACCAAAACTGATTCTCAATTCCTGTGGAAATGGCCCTAGACATAGCCTTCTTCAGCTTGCCTGCTGTTGCTTAAAGTCACCTAATTTGAGTTGTTATGTGCTTCTTCACTCAAAATGCTCCTTTCAACATCTTTAATGACCTCCACAAGCTATAGCCAAGGAGCATTCATCTTCAACTTGTTTGACCCAGTGGAAGCACTTAACACAGCTGATTACCCATTCTTGTGACACACTTCATTTCTTTGATTTCTCAGACACTGGTCTCTGCTGGTCTATTTGGCCATATTTGGCCACTCCCTCTCAGATCCATTTACTGATTCCCACCAATTTTCCTTGTCTCTAAACATCACAAGTGCCATAAGTCCCTATACATATAACTCTTTCTCTACCACCTGTTATCCATCTCTAGGTGTCTTCATATGTCTTATCTTTGTTTCTTTAAATGGCATCTCTACCCATGTTTCCCAAATGATCTCACAGGTCTGGACCTTTTTCATCAAACCTCAGCCTTCTTTTTCCTTCTTCCAAACATCATTTATCTCTATTCGTTGCCTAATACAAACTGAAAATACAGAATGTCCAAAAACAATCTCTTCAGTTATAAATGACCTGAACTGCTGCTTCTAACTGATTGTCTTCCTTCCTAAAAGGCATGTATATTCCAAAAAGTAGAAATAAAAATCCTTAGCTCATTCTTCTCTCTCCCTTAGAAGCAAACAATTAATAAATCCTATTTACTAAAAACATCAAATTCACCTCCAGCTCTGTGCTGTATCTGCACAGACTGAGTTCATCTCACTATCCTATTCTTGTACTCATGAATATTCTCCATCTTAAGACTGACTTTGTGAAATATGACCTGGACCATGGCATTCCTATACTTCAGTTCCTGGTGTCTTCTATTGTTAAAAGTCCTTAGGATGGATTACATGACTGAGGGATTTGGCCCTCTAAATCTTTTAACTTCAGCAAACAACACTCTCCTTGCTTCCTCTGTTCCCTTAACACTTGCTTCCTTGCTGTGATCATAATATTCTAAGCATCATCCATTTGAGGGCCTTATTTCTTGCTATAGCCTTAACAGAAATAGTTTTTGTCCATAAAAAAATCTCTTGATTGTTCGCTTTATGCGCTGTTCACATGTTACCGCTCATCTTAGTTACTTTTCTGTTGCTATGCTAAAAAACTATGACCAAGGGAACTTATAAAAGGAAGAGTTTATTATTTGAGCTTATAATTTCAGAGGAATCAGAGTCCATCATGGTGAGGAAGTGTGGTGGCAAGAGTTGGCCAAAACAGGAGAAGAAGCAGAAAGCAGAGGCTCAAATCTTCAAGCAGGCACAGAAATCAAGAGAGTGACTGGAAATCCAGGAGGGCATAAGAACTCTCTAAGCCCATCCCCAATGATGTGCTTCCTTCCTGAAGGCCACACCTTCTAAGACCTCCCAAACAGCACCACCAACTGAGGAAAAAATGTACAAATATATGGGGATATTCTCATTCAAACCACCACATTTCACCCTCTGGCCCCCTTAGGCTCATGACCATATAAAATGCAAACTGCATTTAGTCTCCCTTCAAAAGCTGCCATAGTCTTTACCATTCAAATTCCAGAGTTCAATGTCTCTTCTGAGACTCAAGGAAATCTGTTAACTGTAAGCCCCTGTAAAACCAAAAGAAAAATACATACTTTCAACGTATAATGGAACCAAATACACATTCCCATTCCAAAAGGGAGGAATGGGGGTATAGAGAGGAATTAACAGACCAAAACAAGATGCAAAACCAGCAGGGCAAACACCATATCTAGTAGCTCTGTGACAACTTCTGGGACTTTGCTTTCAAAGTACTTAGATAGCTCAGCCCCTCCAGTTCTTTCCACATGCAACATACATCTCTCTTGGGCTTATACCAATTCATGTATGCAGCTCTTCTTGGCAACTGTCTTAAGCTCTGATGTCTCAAAGATCTTCTTGGGATCTCCACTGCCAAGTAAGCTTCACCATTACAACTTCATGCAATGGCCTATCAGGGCCTCTTGGTCTGTCAGGGCCTTCTTTAAGCAGAATTCTATGAGACATTTAAAGAAGATCTACATCCAATATTACTTATTTTATTCAAAAGGATAGAAATGGAGGGAGAAATTCAAAATTCCTTCTATGAAGCCAGCATCACCCTAATACCAAAGCCAGGTAAAGATACAACCAAAAAAGAAAACTATAGACCCATATCCTTAATGAACATAGATGCAAAAATTCTCAACAAGATATGTGCAAACTGCATACAGACACACATCATAAAGGTCATGCACCATGATCATGTCAGCTTTATCTCAGAGGCACAGGGATGGTTCAATATACGTAAGTCAATAAACGTCATAAATCATATAAATGGGCTCAAAGACAAGAACCCCATGGTCATCTCAATAGATGCAGAGAAGGCCTTTGACAAAATTCAACATTCATTTATGTTCA
>NW_008354753.1:89816-93481 GCF_000622305.1 Nannospalax galili | reverse complement strand
ATGATTAAAGTCATATATAACAAACCCACAGCCAACATCATCCTAAATGGAGAAAAACTGGAAGCATTCCCATTGAAATCATGAACCAGAAAAGGCTGTCCACTATCTCCACTTCTCTTTAACATAGTGCTTGAAACTCTTGCAAGAGCAATAAGACAAGTGCAGGAAATTAAAGGAGTAATAACTGGAAAAGATCAAATTATCCACTCCCTTTTTGCAGATGATCAGTAAAGTGGCAGGTTACAAAATTAACCTACAAAAGTCTGTAGCCTTTCTATATATCAATAACAAGCAATCAGAGAAAGAGCACATGGAAACCCTCCCATTCACTATAGCTGCAAAAAAAAAAAGTCTTGGAAGTCACAGAATTGGAAAAAACCATCCTAAGATTCATATGGAAGCACAAAAGGCCTTGGATAGCCAAAGCAACCCTGAGCACTAAGAGCAAGTCCAGAGGGATTACTATACCAGATTGTAAGCTGTATTACAGAGCTATAGTCATAAAACAACATGGTACTGGCACAAAAATAGATCCATAGGTCAATGAAACAAAATTGAAGACCCAAATATGAATAAATGCAATTCCAGCTACCTGATGAAGCACAAAAGGCCTTGGATAGCCAAAGCAACCCTGAGCACTAAGAGCAAGTCCAGAGGGATTACTATACCAGATTGTAAGCTGTATTACAGAGCTATAGTCATAAAACAACATGGTACTGGCACAAAAATAGATCCATAGGTCAATGAAACAAAATTGAAGACCCAAATATGAATAAATGCAATTCCAGCTACCTGATACTTGACAAAGGGGCCAAGAATATTCACTGGAGGAAAGTCAGCAAGTTCAGCAAGTGGTGCTGGCAAAACTGGATCTCCGAGACCTCTAGAAGAATGAAACTAAACCCTTATCTTTGACACTGCACAAAAGTCAATTCCAAATGGATCAAAGACCTCAATGTAAAGCCTGAAATTCTGAAACTGTTAGAAGAAAACATTGGCAAAACCCTACAAGATGTAGGTGTAGGAAGGGATTTTTTAAACCGGACATCAATTGCTCAGGAAACAAGGTTGAGAATTAACAAATGGGACCTCATTAAACTAAAAACTCCTGTACATCAAAGGAGACAACCAGGGAAGTGAAGATAAAACGCACAGAATGGGAGAAAATCTTCACCAGTGAAAAACGTCTGACAGAGGTTTAGTATCCAGAATATATAACAAACTCAAAAAACAGAGAATCAAGACAGGAAGTAACCCAATTAAAAGATAAACTAAGGAGCTGAACAGAGAGTTCTCAAAAGAAGAAGTAAAGGTGGCTAAGAAGCATCTTAAAGGATGTTCAACATCATTAGTAATCAGGGAAATGCAAATTAAAACCACTTTAAGATTTCATCTTACCCCAGTCATCAGACTGGCTAAGAAAACAAATGACACCAAATGTTGGAGAGGATGTGGGGAAAGGGGAACACTCATCCACTGCTGGTGGGGCTGCAAACTGGTTCAGCCCCTCTGGAAAGCAGTGTGGAGAACTCTTAAAAAACTACAAATGGACCTACCATTTGACCCAGTTATACCATTCCTTGGCATATACCCAAAGAACTCATCCTTTTGCAGAGACACTTGTATATCCATGTTTGTTGCTGCTCTTTTCACAATAGCTAAGAGATGGAAGCAACCTAGGTGTCCCTCAATTGATGAGTGGATAATGAAAATGTGGTTCATATATACGATGGAGTTTTACTCAGCAGTAAAGAAAGATGAAATCATGAAATTTGCAGGTAAATGGATGGAGCTTTTAGAAACTGTTATACTGAGTGAAGTAACACAGACTCAGAAGAAAAAAAACAGCATATGTTAAACCTTGTATGTGGATCCTAGCACCAAATCCTCATGTGTGAATATGTCTCCAGACATAACTACAGGAACCAGGATAATGAAGAGGAATCAGGGAAGTAAAGGAAAAGAAAGAATTCAAAAGAGAAGAACAGTAGAAAGCAGTTGTAAACAAGAGAGATATGGAAAATAATGGGGCTATTTTAAGGGAGGGGGGAGTGAAGGTTATACAAGGAACCTAGGGGATAAAGGGAAAGAAGGAGCTCAAGAGAGGTGGGACCATGGGAGAAGGGTATTATTAAGGGAGAAATAGGAAAAATGGGGGCACCTTAAATGGGGAAACCATGGTGGAAGGGTTAGACAATGTGAGAGATAAACAATGCCTAGCTAGTTTTAGAAAACCAGAGGAAACCACATTAGGCCAACAACCTACTGACAAATTATACATACAATGAGATCAAAGAATGTAATATGTGCCTAGACAAGGTTTATCTGAGATCAATTGGTCTTTGCCCAAGCTCTATCTACATGGCATATGGTAATTAAAAGTACCAGACTGGTGGAACTAACCTTCTTGGATGTTTAACAGCCATATTTTGGGGCCTATACTAACTTGGTCAGGGGGACATAAAGTACAGTTTTTGCTCCTTGCCCTCCTAGGTGGACTAAGTTCCAGGGGACTATGAGCATCTCTCAAAATGTCCTGTAACTGTGGTGAGTCACCTGTCCTCTTGAGCAAGGAGGCCATGGAGACCCCACCAGATGGACCTGAACCAGTGTCCCGTCTACAAAGTAGAGGTTCATTGCAGAGGAACCATTTGTTCCATGCTTCTAAGAGAAGCCAGCCATCGTCAAGCAGGACTTTTGACTTATCTTCACATAGATGGAACTGGTAAAGGAAAGCCTATGTTACCCCTGAGGAACAGATCCTCAAATGAACTTAAAAGTAAAAATAGCTATAGCGCAGCCCTCCGCGCTTTGACTCCCCATGCCACATTCACCTTTCCATCTCCCCTGCTGTTCTCTACTCCTAGTTTGGGCCCTGCGCCATTCCTGGTCTTGCGGCCCCAGACACCTGGGGAACCAATACTGCTTCCTGATCCTTTTCATCCAGACCAACGTAGTGCCTTCTCTGGGCCCCAAGAGCACTGCTTCTGGGCCTGGCCCCACCCTCACCTCGATCTGATTCCGTGGGCCTGCACCACGCACCAGCCTCTTTCTGGGACCCAGGGCTGACCTTTCCTCTTCCTGATCCTTTGCATCCAGACCAACTCAGCTTCTCAGTGAAGGCCCAAGGAGTCCTTGGGGCCTCTTCCTGCCCCATCTGCCTTTGTATCTCTGGGAGGCATGGCCACCAGCTGCCCTAGACCAGCATCTTTTCTGGGCAGGGCTCCCAGGCCAGTCCAACCCCCAAATTCCTGAGGCTAAAATTGTTCCTGGAGGGATCCAGACCTCAGGAGAAAGCCTGAAATCATCTGACTCTCATCTGAATTGGGCCTCTGTGGGAACTCCTGAAGACAAAATCAATCCGGCCAATCCAATATAAACTCAAGAGAGAGAACTGGAAGCTTAGATGAACCAGCCTTTCATGCCCCAAAAGTAAACCACAAAGACACATAGAGTTCACAAAAAGAAGTAGACCTAAACTTGAAGGCCTGAGTCTCACACAAGAATCAGAAACTACAAAAGAAATTCACATGACAAAATCACAGAGAAAAAATAATAACACGAAAAATCAAAATAACATATCCCCTCAAATACCAATAGTCCTCTAGAGGAGTACAATGAGAACCCCCTAGAGATAATGCAGGACATGGAACTCAAAAGAACAG
>NW_008354753.1:88505-88755 GCF_000622305.1 Nannospalax galili | reverse complement strand
CAACCAATATACATCTTTCAATAATAACCTCAAATATCAATGGACTGAACTCCCCAGTCAAAAGACACAGGGTAAGTGAATGGATTAAGAAACAAAACCCATCTTTTTTTGTCTGCAAGAAACTCATCTCATTTTCAAGGACAGACACTTTCTCAAACTGAAAGGATGGAACAAAATATACCAAGCAAATGGCACTAAGAAAAAAGCAGGCGTAGCAATCCTAATATCGGACAAAATAGACTTTAAACTG
>NW_008354753.1:83446-84110 GCF_000622305.1 Nannospalax galili | reverse complement strand
GAGGAATCATTTCCTCCATGCTTCCAAGAGAAGCCAACAATGGTCGAGCAGGACCTTTGACTTATCTTCACGTAGATGGAACTGGTAAAAGAAAGGAGCCAGGGGCTTCTCCCAAGCCCATGGGACCCCTGAGGAACAGATCCTCAAACGACCTCAAGAGTAAAAACAAATCAGTTTAGCTGGTCCAATGGTATGTCCTTAAACACCCAAAAGGGAAGTATAACCAAAGATTAAAGGGGCCAATATAATTTCATAAGAGCACATATATATATAACTAAAAGTTACTTGACAAACAGCAAAGCCAGACAGGCGATACCTTCAGTCAAGTTCTTGGCCAAGATGGATAAAGGCTCTTCCAGGCAGTAACCCAACATACTACTGGAAATATTAACAGCAGACCCCAATTCTATCCAAAGGAATACTGACAATGGATTGCCGTTGATAAGGAACAGCTGATCCTCCTGGATCAGGGACCTCTGGCTGACTAGATTTATCAGAAGGGAAGATAGGGGGGAATGGATGGGGTTCCTGACAACACAGTGGACAGTGACAGGGATGGCAGAGTATGGAGCCTCTAGTGGGAGAGGAAGGCTGTCTATCTGACGAGTTTGTATTCATGCTCAGATGCCGAGGAGCTCAGAAGGTGGGTGACTGTGACCAGTGA
>NW_008354753.1:26316-83436 GCF_000622305.1 Nannospalax galili | reverse complement strand
TATATAGAGATTAGAAATGCATGTGAAAACGTCTCAATGTCAATTGCCTTAAAATGAATTTTTCTGTATGAAACTGTGTAATTTAACAACGAAGTGGATATCTTTTTTAAACGTTGGAACTTCATTTAATTTTATGTCTTATAGAGTTTACAATGAGTTAAAGATTATATAAGCTTAATAATTCATCTGTAAACCTAAAAATGTACAGCCAATTTTGAAAGAGACCCTAGCTCAGAAAAATGTTATTGAATAGGTTAACGCTGTTGTAATGAAACGCTTCTTCTAATTAAAAAAAAAAAATTTATTGAAAAGAAACAAAAATACAAAAAAAAGTAAAAATAAGTTTATTTTATCTGGGCCAACTGTAGGGTCTTAAATACCCAATAGGAAAGTATAATAAAAGATTAATGGGGTCAATATAATCTTTAAGAGTCCGTATGTATAACTAAAGGCTACATAACTAGAAACAATGCCAGACAGGTGATATCTTCCTGTGCATTATTGGCCTAGGCAGTGCAAGAGACTCCCAGACAGTAATCCAGCATAGAGCTGGGGAAATGAACAGCAGAATCCAATCTTATCTAAAGGAATATTTACAACTGATTGCTGCTAGATGAGCAACAGCTGATCTTCCTAAAAGAATGATCTCTAGATAGGCTGACTAGATTCAGCAGATGGACAAGCACTGGAGAATGGCTGGGGGTGTTGACAACATAGAGGACAGTAACAGGGATGACAGAGTATATGGGTGCCAGTATGTGCGGGGTGGGAGGCTATGGGAGGGTGCCATTTGGAAGTGGGTATATAGATGAATAAGATTGTGTGGGATGTTCTGTATGATACACACACAGAAAAATCAACGAATTAAAAAAAAGACATATTTGAGGAGGAAGCATAACAATTTACTTCATGTTAAATAGTAGATGTGATCAACTTTACCAGTGAAATCTACCTGATGACTTTATATCCATACTCAGGTACTAAGGATCTGAGTGTAACCGTCTGTGACAAGTAATCATCAGATGCATAGAGATTAAAGACACATGTGCAAACCTCTAAGTGTTAGTAGCATTAAAAATGTAGGAAATAACATATTTTAAAATGAAATGGAGGTCTTCTTTAAATGGTTAGAACTCACTCAATTTTATATCTTACAGGGTTTATTCTGACTTTAATATTGTATAATGGTATTAATTCAAATGTTAACCTAAAAATTTACAGCCACTTTTGAAAGAGATGGATCCTTGCTCTGGAGTGTGTTACTGAATACTTGTATGTTACTGAATATGTTAAAGCTATAATGAAATGCTTCTTCTAATCATGGGGTTACTAAATTTTTAATTAAAAAATAATTCTTCAAAGCATAAAAATTTGCTCCTTAATAATTAGTAGATGTGAAAAACATTAACATCGAAATCTACCTGATGACTTATATCCATCCTCAGATGCCAAGGAGCTCAGAAAGTAACTGACTATGACTAGTAATAATCAGATATATAGCGATTAGAAACACATGTGCAAACACCTTAGTGTTAATTGCATTAAAATGAAGTTTTCCATATGAAAATGCATATTTTAATAATGAAATAGAGAGCTTTTTTAAAGGTTAAAACCTCATTTACTTTTATGTCTTATAGGGTTTATACTGAGTACAATATTGCATAACTGTATTAATTGAACCTTAAACCTAAAATTTTACAGCCAATTTTGAAAGACATGCATTTTAGCTCTGGAAATTGTTATTGAATATGTCAATGTTGTAATGAAATGCTTCTTCTAAGTATGTGGTTATTTAAAAATATAAATGTGGGGCACTTACATACATGCAGGCAATAAGCTGTAATGAAATGCTTCTTTTAAAAAATATTAAAAATAAAATAAATAAAATAAGTCATATATGTAGTTTCTTTGAGAAATATTGCTCTAACCATTTTATTAACTTGCTGCTTAGCATTAGCTATAAATGTGGTGAAAGGCATGACTGTAAAGCCATTCCTATCGGGGTAATGAAGTTTTGATGAGATGTCATCCTTGTCAATCATTTTCATCTTGAAAGGCCTTAAATAAATCTTCTTTCAAGTAGTACTCTAGGGCTGTTTGCCAGAAAAAAAACGTGTGTTGAGAAGGAGGATACTAAGTCTTGCTTAGAAAGTTTCTTTTAATTTTATTATTATTAATTATTATTATTATTATTATTATTATGGGTCTCTCTGTAGCCCCAGCTGTCCTGGAACTCACTATGTAGACCAGGCTGGCCTTGAACTCACAGGGATCAGCCTGTCTCTGCCTCCCAAGTGCTGGGACTACAGGTGTGCACCACCACGCCTGGGTTTACTTATTATTTTTATTTTATGTGTATGAGTGTATTGCTTGCATGTATGTGAGTTCACTCATGTCATGCAGTGCCACGGAGGTGAGAAGTGGGCTTCGGATTCCCCTGGAACTGGAGTTAAGGACGGTTCGTAGCTACCATGTGGGTGCTGGGAATCAAACCTGGGTCCTCTGCAAGAGCAGTCAGTGCCCTTAACCACTGAGCCATCTCTCCAGCCCCTTGCTTAGAAATATTACTAAGCCTCTCAGATAATAATTTGAATCTAGTGTAAAATATTTTTATAAAATATCAGTTTGAGTAGGCATTATTGGGAAAATGACGCTCTGAAATCTCTTTATCAATATTTGTAAACCTACAAATATCAGATTAGTCTGGAGAAAGACCCGACCCTTTACTGTGCAAAGCACTCAGTCTACCTTCCCATGACCTTCAATCATGCCACCCTTTTCTCATTGCAACAGATGGGTATAGAACCCATGCAAAAGCCAATGACTGTGGTCTGCAAGAGGCAGATGCTGATCGAGTACACCATTCAAGGAAGCTCAGGTGTATCTGTTCTGCTCAAATATGGATGACAGAGAGAAAGGGGAAAAGATCTGTCAATAGACCATTCCATTGCTTTTCATAAGAAGAAAGAGAGAATGTGGTCTAACTGCAAACCCACAAATGCTTGTTACAGGTTTTACTGAGAATTTAACAAAAACACAGAATATGTACTTTTACTTGTATACAGAAGAATATTTAGAGACACATAAACACATATGCAAAGAAGGAGACTCTCCAAGCCAGGCAACATAATGCTAGCAGTAGGAGCCTCTTGGAAAAGAGTCTGAATTTAGGACAAGAGGAGTTAAATCAAGGGAAGATAGTTCACAACTAAATTTATTTGCTTATGTATTATTTTAATTTTGTAATATGTTTTCCACAATGAATTACTCAAATGCTAAATGCAATTATAAATTAGGAAACACCATATTCCCTGTGGTAGAATGTGTATAGCTTTCCTTAATGAACAGTTTCCTTGAAAAGGCAAAGAATACTGTAGGATGCTACTACGGTCACACTTTGCTCTGCTATGGGTAAAAATAACTGCGTTCACATGCAAGCCCAATTTGAGATACATTTACTGTTTGTGTGAGAACAAATACAACCCATTTTATTTGATTAGCATATTTTCCTATGGAATTGAGCACTTAAAAAAATGAAAAAGAAAATGTATATCTACCTTATGATTTTTTATTAAAATGTATTAGTTATTATTTTTATTTTAGAGTATGAATGTATTGCCTGCATGTGTGTACATGCACGCTTGTCATGAAATGCCCACAGAGGTCAGAAGAAAGTGTTGGATTCCCCTGGAACTGGAGTTACAGGTGGTTGTTAGCCACCATGTGGTGCTGGGAATTGAACCCGGGTCCTTTGTAAGAGCTGTCAGTGGTCTTAAACACTAAGCCATCACTTGAATCCTACCTCATGATTCACTTCCTGAAATTGTAGCTATTCATTTTCAGAGGATCCAGTGATTCTGGTCACAGTATGCATGGATGCTTCTGACTTCCTTAAATTCATAGTTTTAAACATAGTCCCAAAGTGATGGTCTGAGGACATAGTCCTTGGAAGGCAGAGATTCATGAATGAGATTAAAGCACCTATGAAAGAGACACTGCAAATGTTCTGCCCTGAGAGGACACAATAAGGAAGCCACATTTGTGAATTAGGAAGCAGTTCCCTATTAGAAGACCCCCAGATCTACACCTTGATCTTTGACTTCCCAGCCTTCACATCTACAAGAAATAAATTCCGGTTTTTTAAATCTGTTGAATGTATGGTACTTTGTATACCAGTCTAAAAGGACTAAGGTGGGTAACAAATTATTAAATGATTACAGACATTAATAGTCATAGAACTTGACATAGCATTCATAATTGATTTCACTGTCATTGACAAAATTTCTCTTGCAGAGTAGATCCTTAAAATACCTTCACCTATACAGGTATCTTTACAGTTTTTGGTTTTTGATTAGATGACAAAAATTCAAGTGTATATGTGATATCAAGTTATTAAACACATGCAAATACAACTGTGAAATAAATACAAATTCAAAGTTGTATGGTATAGTTCTTACCCTGCAAATTATAAGGAATACTGGAAATTACTGGCACAGGTTGAGGTAGAGAAGAAGTGAAAGTCACCAAGTCAGCTCTAAGTGGGAGTTGGAATGAGAGATTTATGCTAGCTTTAAAGAGGAACAACTATTCAGTAGACCAAGCAGTGAGTATGCATTCACCACTAAGGTAAAGTAAACACAATAATTAGTCTTTAAATTATGAATAATCTCATGGTAAGGAAATGGAAAGGGACTGACTATCATCAAGTAGGTAAAGTTGAAAAACTATGTTCTGCCTCATATGTGGATCCTAGAACAAAACCCTGATAAGTGAGTATGTATCCAGACATAACTACAGGAATCAGGATAATGGAAAGGAACCAGGGAGGTAAAGAAAAAGAAAGAACCTGAAAGAGAAGAACAGTAGGACTGTTAAGGGAGATAACAGTTACTTTAAAGGGTTACTTTAAAGGAGTGGGGAGGGAGGGAAGGGTATACAAGGAACCTAGGGGATAAAGGGAAAGAAGGAGCTCAAAAGAGGTAGGACCATAGGAGAAGGGTATTATTAAGGGAGAAAGGGGGGAAATGGGGGCACCTTAAGTGGGAAAACCATGATGGAGGGGTGAGACAATGCGAGAGATTAATAATGCCTAGCTAGTTTTGAAAACCAGAGGGAACCATATTATTCCTACTACCTACTGACAAATTATACATAGTAGATCAAGAAATATATGTCTAGGTAAGGTTTCTCTAAGAAGAATTGGTCTTTGCTCAAGATTTAGCTACATGACACACAGTAATTAAAAGTACCAGACTGGTGGAACTATCCTTCTTGGATATTTTACAGACATATTTGAGGCCTGTACTAATTTGGTCAGAGGGACATAAAGGACATCTTTTGCTCCTAGCCCTCCTAGGTCGACTAGTTCCAGGGGACTATGAGTATCTCTCAAAAATGTCCTGTAATGGTGGTGGGTCACCTGTCCTCTTGATCAAGGAGGCTGAGGAGACTCCACCAGATGGACTTGAACCAGTGTCCAGTCTATAAAGAGGAGGGTCAACACAGAGGAATCATTTCCTCCATGCTTCCAAGTGAAGCCAGCCATGGTCGAGCAGAACCTTTGATTTATCTTCACATAGGCAGAACTGGTAAAAGAAAGGAGCCAGGGGCTCCCCCAAAGCCTATGTGACCCCTGAGGAACAGATCCTCAAATGACCTTAAGAGTAAAAATAAATTGGTTTATCTGGGCCAACTGTAGGGTCTTAGTATAACCAAATTAAAGGGGCCAATATAATTTCTTAAGAGTCCATATGCATAGCTAAAGTCTACATAACAAGTAACAATGCCAGATAGGTGATACCTTCTTTTGAGCTGTTGGCCAGAGTGGCCAAAGGGACTCCCAGATAGTAACCCAGCATAGAACTGGGAAAATGAACAGCAGACCCCAATCTTATCTAAAGGAATATTGACAACTGATTGTTGCTAGATGAGGAACAGCTGACCCTCCTAAAACAAAGACCTCTAGAAAGCCTGACTAGATTCACCAGAAGGACAAGTAGTGGGGAGTGGCTGAGGGTGCCGACAACACAGAAGACAGTAGCAGGGATATCAGAGTACAAGGGCTCTAGTCGGGGGAGGGAGGCTATGGGGGGGTGCCATCTGGGAAGTGGGTGTTTAGTTGAATAAGATGGTTTGAGATGTTCTGTGTGATATATACACATACACAGAAAGAAAAATCAACAAATTTTTAAAAATGTGTTATATTTTGAGGAGGAAGCATGGAAATTTGCATCATGTTAATTAGTAGAGGTGATAAACATTACCATTGAAATTTAGCCCATGACTTCATAGACATACACAGGTGTCAAGGGTCCACGTGAACCGATTATGACTAGTAATAATCAGGTACATACAGATTAGAGATGCATGTACCAACATCTCAGTGTTAGTAGCAAAAACAATGAGTCTTTCTGCAAGGAACAATATTTTCTAAAAGGAAATGGAGATCTTTTTTAAAGGTTAAAAATTTATTCAATTTTATTTCTTATAGGGCTTATACCAAGTTCAATATTGTATAACTGTATTAATTCAACTGTGAACCTAGAAACTTTCACCCACTCATGAAAGAGATGTACTATTTCTCTGGAGTGTGTTACTGAATATGTTAAAGTTGTAGTGAAATGTTTCTTCTAATCATGTACTTATTAAAAATTTAAAAAATGATAAAAATGATAATTCTTCAAACCATAAAATTTTGCTTCTTAATAATTAATAGATATGAAAAACATTACCATTAAAATCTACCTGACGATTTTATAGCCATTCTCAGATGCCAAGGAGCTCAGAAAGTAACCGACTGTGACTAGTAATAATCAGATATATAGAGATTAGAAACACATGTGCAAACATCTTAATGTCAATTGCATTAAAAATGAATTTTTCTGTATGAAACTGTGTATTTTAATAATGAAATGGAGATCTTTTTAAAGGTTAAAACCTCATTTAATTTTATGTCTTATAGGGTTTATACTGAGTACAGTATTATATAACTGTAATAATTCAACTGTGAACCCAAAAATTTACAGCCAATTTTGAAATACATGCATCTTAGCTCTGGCAATTTTTATTGAATATGTCAACGCTGTTGTAATGAAATGCTTTTTCTAAGTATGTGGTTATTAAATAAATAATTTTTAAAAAACTGTGAAAAGTCAAATTTTAAAAAATTGCTCAAACTGTTAAACATGCCTAAAGAGCATACTGAGTTCTCTGTACCATTTTTGCGACTTCTCTGTAAACCTGGAATTGTTTCAAATATAGTGTTTTTTCTTCAAAAACTCAAAAAAATTAAAAAAACCCTAGAAAGCTGTAAAAAGACTTTTCCTGAGGTTAATGCAAAGGTATTAAATAGAGGAAAGGAATGGATGGATGTTTGTGGAGAAAAACTTTAGACAAGATCCGATGTAAATCAAGGCTATATATTAGTTACTTTTCTCAATGCGGTGTCAAAACACCTGAGAAAAGCAAACTAAGAAAGAAGGGAATATTTCTGCTCATAGTTTGAAAGTACAGTTCATTGTGATGGGGAAGTCATGAGCTCAGGAGCTTGGGCAGCTGGGCACATGACATCCACAGTCACAGAGCAGACAGTGAGGAATGCTGGTACTCAATTTGCTTTTTCCATTTTATTCAGTCCAGAACCCTCATCAACGGCATTTTTCTACCCTCTACCCACAGTTAGGGTAGGTGTATTAGTCAGGGTTCTCTAAAGAAACAGAACTGGTAGAATGAACAGGATAGAGTCCGAGTAGTCCAACAATGGCTGCACCACACTGGAGAGGCTGAGAATCTGAAGGTCTGATGAATTCCAAAAGATCAGCTAGTGTTCAGTCTACAGCAGCAAGGCAAATTCACCAGCAAGAGAGAATGCAAGCAGCAAGAAGCCTGGCATTCTCCTCTGCCTTGGTCTTTTATACCAGCTGCCATCAGAAGGTAACGCCCACATTTAGGGTGTGTCTTCTGGCTTTAGATGATCCAATCAAGAAGATCTCTTTCATTTCAGTTAATCCCAGATCCAATCAAGTTGACAGCCAGGATTAACCATCACAGTAGGTCTTCCCACCTCAATCAAACTAATCTCTAAACTCCCTCAGAGATGCCCAGTGATATATCTCCTAAGTAGTTCTATGTCCTGTCAATCAAATTAATCATCATAAGCTGGAAATATATTTCAGTGCTGCTTAGGGTACAGTAGGTCCTAGGTTCAAGACCCAGCACTACCAAAAATAAAGAAGTAAATTAAAGGAAATGAGGACCAAAGGAAAGAAGAGTTAAGAAGTGACTGATAGGTCAGCAGGATGGCCCTCAGCTAAGGCCACTGATGACGTGGGTTCAATCTGAGACCCATGTGCCAGCAGCAAGAGAACTGACTGCTCCAAATTTCCCTTTGACCCTCACATGTGCACCATGCCACTTTCAACGATTAACTAATTAATTAATGTACTGTAATTGATAAAGAAAGTACTGAATTAATCCAAATGGTAAGTTGAGGCTTGGAATAAGCGATACTAGAAGCAAAAACAGAGGCATAGGTAGGGTAATGTTATAGGGGACATGAAGCCTAATTAGACAGGAAATGATTAGGCAGAAAGATCATAAGAACAAAAGTTGGTAGATGAATACAAGGAGATCTTGTTGACTGGGCCCCACAGGGTAGCCAGACGGGTCCAGAATGGATGGGGGAATAAGTCCTAGCCCTAGGCAAGGCATTTATTGAGAGGGCAAGTCAGTTTTCCTTACTGGTGTGATCCCTGGTAGGTTGATCAGGCTCCAAGGGTTAGACCCATAGCCAAGAACACTTGGAAAACACAGATTAGACTCCATAGGCCTTGTGAAAACAGATAAATAATAATAGAGGACATGAAGTCATGGGGCGGGTAGCAAGCCCTCTAGCTGAGGGCTAGAGCAGGTGAGGTCTGAATATGATCGAAATACGTTGTATGAAATTCTCAAGTCAATTAAAACTGCTTTTTCAAAAGAGGTGTTACAAAGTCTTTAAACCTTTTTTGCATAAAAAAATGTATATAATTCTGTATATTTATCTGGATAAATAACATAGACTCATCAGATCTCCAAATGAGTTCAAACTACTCTCCTGGGCTATTGTCACACTCATAAGTATTTAAATATCTTTTTTGAGCTGGGCATAGGTGGCGCACGCCTTTAGTCCCAGCACTCAGGAGGCAGAGGCAGGAAGATCCCTGTGAGTTCAAGGCCAACCTGGTCTACATAGTGAGTTCCAGGCCAGCTGAGGGCTAGAGGGAGACCCAGTCTCAAAAAGACCAATAAGTAAATAAGTAAATAAATAAATAATAAAAATCTTTTTTAAAAATACAGAATATTTTACGTATATTTTTATTGAATATTTTTGGATTTCATTGCATCTTAATCCTATTTAGCCCCTTGTTCCCTATCTGTATCCCTTCCATAACCTGCCCACAAGACTTCGTGGACTTTTTCATATACTTTAAGGTCTATCAAGTTAAGTTTGTGTACCCAGATGTCCCTTGGTGTGAGTTCCACTAGAGCCTGTTCCATGCAAACTCAATCTGACAGAAATCAGCATATAACTAGGGAAATGGGCAGGAGGCCACAACACTGGCAAGGAACTATTGGTAGCTGATCACTGCTGGGAGAGCTGATCTTCTTTAATATATTTTTAAAATTGTTAATTATAGGCCAGTCATGGTGGTGTAACTCTGTAATGCCAGCACTTGGGTGGGGGGTGGGGGGCAGCGACTGGTGGGTCTCCATGAGCTCAAGACCGACCTCAGCTACATAATGAGTTCTAGGCCAGCCAAGGGACATAAGTGAGACCCTGCCTCCAGAAACAAAAATTGTTTCTTAGCATAAAGTTGCCAGAGTTAATAAGAACACAGAATAATGGAGAAATAGGTGGCTCAGTGGTTAAAAGCACTGGTTGCTCTTACAGAGGACCCAGGTTCAATTCCCAGCACCGACATGGTGGCTGACAATTATCCGTAAATCCAGTTCCAGGGCAATCTATACCCTGTTCTGACTCCACAGGCATTGCACGGCATGGGTGCACTTGCATGCATACAATACACTCATACAGATAAAATAAAAATAATAAATAAAATATTTTTTAAAAATGAAGAACTTATAAATATTTGCACTGAACTAGGCATCCCTCCTTACAAACCTTCAAGTATGCCTTATTAACTGATTAAAAAACTATGAGTAAGAAAGGACACCATGTTTCATGATCCATGCTTTCCTTAGCATGCTGGCTTCTTTCTGTAGGTGAAAGCAGAACAACATATAGGTTAAACTATAAAATGGCCATGGGGACCATCGACACCCCCATTTGCTCAGTGTAGACATAATATATCTCACTTGACTCACTTTGAGTTCACACACACACACACACACACACACACACACTCCTAATTAACAGGTTTTTGTCTTCTGGGACATAGCAAACGGAGCCATCAGGAACTGGTAGACTTAGCCAGCCATGGTCGCCCCTGTGTTCCCAGTCCTCATAGGGCACAGGCAGGAGGATCATCACAAGTCATTGCCAGACTGGTTTATACCGTGAGTTCCAGGCCAGCCAAGGCTACATAGCAAGACCCTGTCTCAAGGAAAAACAAAAGTAAAATTGAACCAAAAGGTATCAAATGCTGTGGCACATGCCTGTAATTCCGATGCATGAGAATAGGAAGCAGCAGGATCAGTTCAAGGTCACCTTCAGCTACATAGTGAGTTCCAGGGCAACCTGAGCTACATGAGACTCTACCCTTCACTCTACATACACCTACACACAAAAGCATAAGGAATCAAAATAGGAACTGTTAGAGCTGAATACCGTACTTATTTCTTCTCTCAAAGTCATGCTGTTTTTATCTCCTTGAACTTCACCTACAAAACACCAATTCAAAAGTAAAATTATTGATTTCACAAGGGCAAGAGCAGTGCATTAAAGTAAACATGATGCCCTGTGTGACTGATGAGTGGGGATGTAGCCCATTTGGTGGAGCCCTCATCCCCAAAGTGATCGTACCGGGAGATGGCCTATGGGAGGTGAACAGGCGTTAAGGATGGAATCATCTTGATGGAACTAGTGCCCTTATGAGAAAATGAGGGGAGCTTCATTTTTTCCTCTTTAAAACAATCAAAACTCAAATATCTTTTTAAAAATATTTTATTTTTATATGTATGAGTATATTTCCTACATGTTTGTAAGTGGACCTGTGCCATACAACACCCTCTGAAGTCAAAAGAGAGTGTCTGATCCCCTGAAACTGGAGTTATGGATGGCTGTTAGCCACCATATGGGTGCTGGGAACCAAACCCAGGTCCTCTGCAAGAACAGCCAGTGCTCTTTAACCACTGAGCTATTGCTCCAACCCTGTCAAATATCTTTTATGTCGGTATTTCTCTCTAAATATGTTACAAATAAAATAACAATAATTACATACTATAAATTGAAAAGTTCAGGTATTTGATGTAAGAGTTTGCAGACACTGTAAATCCCTATGAAGTATCTCCACAGAAGAATTTTGTCTTTTTCTATACTATTGGCTCTAGAGTGGTCCCCTAGTAATCTGTTTTTTTGACACCCATTAATGTATTTCTACACTTCTTTGACTGATGTACTATAGACATTGATCACTGATTTGGAAAATTAGGTGTGAAAGTCTGATGAATTTTAAAGAGCAGTCTTTAATGCTTCATTCTGTTCCAATCTTACTTTGCAGTATAGTTCCCTGTGTCACTTCCGGCCTGCTACCTATTCCTTCTGATCTGGGTAAAAGGAAGGAAGGTAGCAGGAAGAAAGCCAGAGGGGCTTGCGGACCAGGGTCGTGCTTCCAGGGTCACCATGTGCATTACATTCAAATGAATTCCCAGGAAAGCTCCTCAGTGATACTTTTGTTTACTTTCTCTTTTATTCTTACAGCACACAGCACACAAAATGGGCATTATAATTCCACGCTGGTCTGTTCTCTTCCTGCACTTTGAGAAACTGGCTGTCAGTATGGACTCATGAGACACCTGTGCAATTCTTACTGAGTGTCTAGATTTCTGCTTGCCTGTGCCATTCAGAGTTTAGCCATGAAATGATGCCTCCTTGGAATTGGCATCAGGGGAAAATAGTGACAGAGAGCTGGACATTGTTTATTTTCCTATAAATAAAGCATCTGCATTTAAAACATAAATGATTTCCCCTTTCCCCCCAAATAATTTTTTAATTCTCAATAAAAAATGCTTATTTTTTAAAGTTATATTTTTAGAGCTAACCTATAAATATCCTATAATTTTTCATTCCAAGAATAAATGTCACTATACCAGCATTACAAAAAAGATGCAGCATAGTTTTGTTGTGCTAGCAATATAATCCTATGTGAGAGATTATCTAAACATTACTTAATCAACTCGTTTTGGAGCATCTGCCACATACAGAGACTATATTACACACCAATTCTATGTACACACATCTATGCAATATATAACTCTACTGGTATAAATGAAGCCTGGTGACATTTTCTTCACATAAAGTTAAGTAAATGGATTTTATTGAAATTGCCTTCTTAGTTCAAGTCTTTCATTGGGGTTGTCTTGCCTTATACAACATGCTCTTTTCTGGACCAAAGCCCTAAATTATGAATGATGTTTTTCCTTTCACTGTCCTTTCCTACCCATCGTACTAAGGTAGACAAGTTCTTAAATTTTCCTTAAATGATAGCCTGCTTTTGTCCGTCAGCAGCAAGCCTGAAGTCTAAAGAGAAACTTTCTCGTATCAAAATATCTAAGAAGTCAATGCTGAGCTTTTAATTTTCTAGCGAAGGGGTTTGTAATTTGAAAGTCCTTTTCTAAGGCAATGTGCCGCTTTATGAAGCTATCGTCTTGATGTATAACACTATTGTGCATCTGAGTGTCTTCCATAACATCTCTAATCACAGCACACGCATGTTCCCAGGCAACACAAGCTGATTAGAATGAAGCACTAGATTTAGAAAAAGCAAAAGAAAACAGTAGCTTATACTTTTCAAATAGTTTCCCTTCTTTTTTATTGCATTTTTGTGACTTTCATACAATATATTTTGATCATGTTTAGATGCCATCCCCTATCTGAACCCATCTTATATGTACTCTGTCACATCTGTTAAGACCTATCAAGCCAAGTGAGTGTCTCCAAATGTCCTTTGGTGTGTGTCTATCCACTGAACCCTGATTTATCTATCAAGTGTTACATCCTTATAGAAAACCAACTCTCCTTCTGCATTAGTTATCTGGCACCAATAATACCTCAGCTAAAATTGGGGTTCCTCACTCACTTCCCCATTTCTATGCTGGATTTTGACTGGCTTGATGCATGGTTCTTGTGCATGCTGTTACCATTGCTGTAAATTCTATAAGTAAATTCCCAGGTGTCTGGAATGCTCTATTTCCTTATGGTCATCCACCAACTCTGGCTCTTATAATCTTTCTTCCCCTCTTCCTCATTAGTCGCTGAGCCTTGGGTTGCAGAGGTTTAACAAAGGTGTGCTATTCAGGGATAAGCTCTCTGTGGTCTCTTATACTTTTCAGATACTTTCCCTTCTGTTTTTTTTTCCCTTTCTTTTTCATTGAATTTTTGTGACTTTTGTACAATATATTTGTATGAAATACACTCTCTGCACTCTGCTTAGTTGTGGATTTCTGGATTAATCGCCATCTATTGCATGAGGAAGCTTCACTGGTGAGAGTAGCATTAATATTCTTTCTTCCTCCTTTTCCACTACATTTCCTGAGCTGTAAGTGTAATGATTATAGAGTAGATGTGTCACTTAGGACTGGGCACTGCATGGACACTTATTCTCTGCATTTGACTAGTTGCAGAACTTTGTAATCATTTCCATCTCTCATCAAAAGAAGATACTCTGATGAGTAGTGAGTGTGCATTTGGCTATGTGTACAGTACCACACATGAGTTCCTGCCCATTGAAGAGGTCTAAAGTCCAACTAGACAGCTGTTGATTACCCCCAGCCCCCAATGCTGCTCCATGATAAAAATGTCACCATTGCATCATTAGAGATTATTTGCTAGGTTGGTTATTGTTATGTTTCATGGATTTCACAGATGGATGGAGTCAACAATTTGCTTTCTCAATTGGCAGTTTGGACAGTACTCTCTGACACTATGGGAGCTAGTTTTTAGAGAAGAGGCTTGCACAATAGTTCCAGCTCAATTGCTTCAAGTCCTGTGTCTGAAGTATAATATTCTGTCTGCAGCAATAGGGTCTTAACTTTGAGTTCTGGGAGGCAATCAGGAGTTGTGGCAATAGCCTCAGTTATTTTGAGAGTGTCTTTGACAACCCTGACCAACAAGTTAAGGGGAGGTTTCCCCTGCTCGGCACTGTGTTTTTTGTTATGTACACTTCAGCCATACGCATGCATTCATATGTGTGTGTGTGTGTGTGTGTGTGTGTGTGTGTGTGTATTTTTAAATAGGCTTTGCGACTAACACATTTTCCTCAGGTGTTTCATGCCACCTAAATATCATCATCCCCCCTCTTACTCTACCTGTATAACTCTCCGTACTCCCTTCCAAGTCAGAGTTCCCCCATTTTCCCCATTTCCCCTTGATAACATTTGTTTCCTACTATACTTCTCTCTCAGGATTCTTCTTCCCCTTTACACCCATGGTTTCTTTGGATTCCTGGTTCCTGGGGTTACATCAAGATGTTTGCACACACATGAGGATATGGAACTAAGAACCACAAATGAAAAGAACATATGACACTTGTTTTTCTGAGTCTCTGTTACTTCCCTTAGTATAATAGCTTCTAGTTCCATCCATTTACCTATAAATTTCGTGATTTCATGTTGCTGTACCTCTAATTGAATTCTATTGTGTAAATGTACCATAATTTCATTATCCATTCTTTAGTCAAGGGGCATTTAGGTTGTATACATTTCTTAGTCACTGAGAAAAGAGCAGCAACAATCATAGCTGAGCAAGAGTTTCTAAAGTATAATGTTGCATCCTTTAGGTATATGCCAAAGAATGATATAATTGGATAATATAGTAGATTTATTTTTAGTTTTTAAAGAGTTTTCCACACGTAGATCCATACTGGTTGCACCAATTTACAATCCCTCCAGCAGTTACTAAGGGTTCCCCTTTCCCCCACATCCTCTCCAGCACTTGATGTCATTTGTTCTCCTAATCTTATGCATTTTGATTAGAGTAAAATGAAACCTTAAAACAGTTTTAAAATGCATTTCATTAACTACTAAGTATGTTGAACAATTTTAAAGTTATTTCTTATGCATTTAAAATTTTCTTTTGATTGATTTATTTTTATTTTTATTTGCATGAGTATTATGCCTGCCTGTATGTAAGTGCACCAGTACACTGTATACCAGAGTACTGTCCAAACTGCCAGTTGAGAAAACTGTGGCGTTGGATCCCCTGGAACTGAAGTTAAGGCTAATTGTTAGCCATCATGTACATTCCCAGAACCCAGGTCCTCTGTGAGAGCAGCCAGTACTCTTAACAACGGAGCCATCTCTCCAGCCCCATTTTTTTGTTTTTGTTTTTGTTTTTTGTTTTGACAGGCTCTCCAATAACCCCAGCCTGCCTCGAAGTCACTATGTAGACCAGGCTGGTCTCTATCTCATGGAGATCTGCCTGCTTTTTCCTACTGAATGTTGGAATTAAAGGTGTGTGCCACCATGCCTGGCCTTTCTTCTTTTTTTGGAGCACTCTCTATTCAGATCCTTTGCCCATTTTTAATTGGGTCTTCTATTTTCTTGATTATTTATTTTCTATGTTCTTTTTATATCCTGGAAAATAATACTCTGTCAGATGTACAGCTACTGGTTGTTTCCCTTGTTACCCAGAAACCTTTTGGTTCAGTGTGGTTCCATTTGTTAACTATTGACCTTAATTCCTAAGTGACTGAAGACCAATTTAGAAAGTCCTTTCCTGCACCTGTACCTTGCAGGGTGTGGTCTATGTATTCTGATTCAGCAGACTAGGTTTCACATTGAGGCTTTTGCTCCATTTGTAGTTGACTTTTGTGAAAGGTGATAGTTACAGGTCTAATTTCATTCTTCTACAGGTGGAGATCCATTTTTGTCAGCACCATTTGGAGAAGATACTCTTTCTTGCAGTGTGTGTTCTTGGCACTTTTCTCAAATATTAGATCCTTGAAATTGTGTGCCCTCATTTGGATCTTCTGCTTTGCTCCATTGATCTACATGTCTGGATTTTTGTGGCAGTACCATGTTGTTTTTATGACTATAGCTCTGTGATATAGTTTGAGTTCTGGCATGATAATCCTCCCAGTATTGCTCTTTGTGCTCAAGATCATTTTGGCTATCTGGCAACTTTGTGATTCCATATGAATTTTAGGATGTTTTTTCTGTTTATGAAGAATATCATGCAAATTTTTATTGGGATTGCACTGAATCTATAAATTGTTTTTGGTAGGATGGTCATTTTCACAATATTAATTCTATGAAGATGATCATGGAAGGTAGATCTCCCACCTCTTTGTGTCTTCCTCAGTTTCTTTCTTCCAAGTTTTAAAATTTTCATTGCAGAGGTCTTTAATGTCTTTGGTTAGGATTATCCCTAGATATTTTTTAAGTTATTGAGAATGAGAGTGCTTCCACGATCACTTCCTCTGATTGTTTGTAATCAGCATATAGAAAGGAGAGTGATTTTTGGAAACAGATTTTATATCCTGCCACTTTGCTGAAAGTGTTGATCATTTCTGGAAATTTTCTGATGGAATTTTTGAGATATCTTATGTATAGTGTCATATCATGTACAAATTGGGATGATTTGATCTTCTCTTTTCCAGATAGTACCCTTCAATATCCTTCTCTTGTGTTATTGCCCTAGTTAGAGTTTCAAGTACTATATTGAAAAGAAGTGGAGACAGCAAACAGTTTTGTCTGGTTACTCATTTTAATGGGAATACGTGAAATTTTTCTTCATTTTGAATGATGTGGCTTTGTTGTATACAGCCTTAATTGTGTTGAGGTATGTTCCTGCCAGTCCAATTGCTCTAGGATTTTTATTGTGAATTCATGTTGGTTTTTGTCAGAAGTATTTTCTGTGTCTATTGAGGTGATCAAGTAATTTTTAAGCTTATTATAATATGATGTATTATGTTTATTGACTTACATATATTGAACCATCTTTGCATTTCTAGAATAAAGTCAACTTGATCATGGTGGATAATAAAAAATGCAATTTTTTATATGCAATTTGTATCTTGCTGGGAATTTTTGCAACTGTATTGAACAGGGATTTGGGCCTGTAGTTTTCTTTTTTGTTGTTGTTGTAGCATTACCTGGTTTTGTTATTAGAGTAAAACTGTCTTTATAGAAAGAGTTGGGAGTTCTCTGTTTTTATGTTTTCGAATAATTGAAGTATTATTGGCTGTAGATCTTTGTAGGCCTGGTAAAATTCTGCTGTGAAACCACCTGGGTGTGTGCTTTTTCTATTGCTGGGAAGATTTGTATTATATTTTGATTGTCTTATTTATTATGGGTATGTTTAATCTGTTTATTTCTCCTTGGTTCAACTTTGATGGATCCATTGAATTTTAAAATGCATCCATTTCTTTTAGATTTTTCTCATTGAATAGAGTATATGATTTTAAAATATTCCCTTGTGGGGCTGGAGAGATGGCTCAATGGTTAAGAACACTGGTTGTTCTTGCAGAAGATCTGGATTTGAATCCCAGCACCCACATGGCAACTAACAACTGCCCATAACTCCAGTCCTGGGGGATCTGACAGCCTCTTCTGACCTCTGCAGGCATTGCATGATATGGTGCACTTACCTACATGCAGGCAATACACACATACACATAAAAATAAAATAAGTAAATAAAATAAAAAAAACATATATATATATTAAAGTATTCCCTTGCAATGTTCTGGATCTCTTCAGTGTGTATTATGATGTTTCCCCTTTTGTCTCTGGCTTTGTTGATTTGGATTTGTTCTTTCTGTATTTTGGTTAGTTGGGTTGTCTGTCTATCTTGTTTATTTTTTTCAGAGCAAGAGCTCTTATAATGATTATTTGTATAGTTTTCTTTGTTTTATTGATTTTTGCTCTTATTTTTATGATTTCTTCTCATCTGTTGGGTTTTTATTTTGTTTGTCTTGCTTCTCCAAATTTTTGAGTTGTAACATTAAGTCATTTCTTTGTGCTTTTTCTGATTTTTAATGTAGGCCCTTAGAGCTATACACTTCCTTCTTATGACTACTTTTAATGTATGCCCGAGGTTTTGGTTTGTGTTATTATTTTCATTTAGTATCAGGAATATTTTTATTTCACTCTTGATTTCTTCTTTGACCCATTCATCTTTCAAGAGTGTGTTGTTTAATCTCCACAAGTTTATGTAGTTACTACATAATAACTTCATCACTGTTGTTTTTCAGGTTTATCTCATTTTAGTTTGATAGAATATGTGGAATTATTTCAATTTCTGTACATGTTGAGGTTTGTTTTATGCCCCAGTATGTGGTCCTTTTCAGAGAAACCTCCACGGGCTGCTGAGTAGAGTGTGTATTCTTTGGTGCTTAGGTGGAATATACTATGTATGTTTGTTAAATCATTTACTGTACAATATCATTTAACTCAGATGTTTCTCTATTTATTCTTTGTCCAGTTGGCCTGTCTATTGGAGATAGTATGGTATTGAGGCCCCCTATTATTAAGGAGTTGTAGTTAATCTGTGTTTTGAAGTGCAGTAGTACTGTTTTAATGGAATTGAGTGCACCTGAATTTGGTGCACACATGTTCTTTATTGTGATCTCTTCTTGGTATTGTTCTCTTGATCAGAATGAAGTAACTATTGAAAGATATGCATTTGTTACTTTCACTTTATTTTCTGTTTATGTTTTAGTCACATTTTCATGTTTCTTTAATTATACCCTCATTTGATTTCTTTCTGTAGCCTCTTGAGTATGTCATTCTTTTTAAAAAAAATTTTATTTATTATTTTCATTTTATTTGTAGGTGTGTATTGCCTGCATGTAGGTAAGTGCACCTGTGTCGTGCAATGACCACAAAGGACAGAAGAGGTTGTTGGATCCCCTGCGACTGGAGTTACGGACAGTTGTTAGCTGCCATGTGGGTGCTGGGATTTGAGCCTGGGTCTTCTGCAAGAACAACCAGTGTTCTTAACTGCTGAGCAATCTCTCCAGCCCTGAGTATTGTCATTCTTTACTTTAGTCCTTGGTGTTGCTTTGAGTATTCTCTGTAGGGTTGGTTGGAACATGAATTCTTTCAGGGAATTTTTTCTATATCCTTTCAGCATTATTGACAGCTTTGGTGAATAAAATATTTTGGATTGGCATCTTTGATCATTTAGATCTTGGAATACTTTGGCCCAGTCTCTCTGGCTTTTATAGTTTGCATTGAAAAGTCAGCTGTAGTTCTGTTTTTTCCCCTATATGGAACTTGCTATTTTTCTATTGCACTTTCAGTAACCTTTGTTCTGTATAGTGTTTTTACTATGACACGCAATGGGGAGATTTTGTTCTGGTCCTGTCTATTTTGTATTCTGTGTGATTCTTGTATCTGTATGGGTGTCTTTCATTAATATAAATATTTTCTTCTATAATCCTGTCATTGACCTAAGAGTGTTCTCCTTCCTCTATGCCTATAATGCATAGATTTGGACTTTTCACTGTGTCTCACATTTCCTGTAAATTCCATTCTTGTGGCTTTTCAAATTTTTATTTATTATTTTTATTCTGTTTATGAGTGCATTGCCTGCATGTATATAAGTGCACCCATGTTGTCCAATGCCCCTGGAAGTCAGGAGAAGGCATCAGATTCTCCTAATTCTGTTTGTTAGCCAACCATATGGGTGCCTGGAATCGAACCCTGGTCCTCTGCAAGAGCAGCCAGTGCTCCTAACCACCGACCCATTCCTCTAGCCCCTCTTGTGTTTTTTAATAATTTTTTCATATTCTTTGCTTGAGCAGCCTAATTCTTCAACTTTATTGTCCAGTCTTTGTATTCTGATGTGCATTTGATTCATTCTGTTGGTGGAAATTCCCATCATTTCAAATTGGCTTATTGAATTTTTCAGTTCACTCTTCATTTCAGCTTGAATTTTATGCAATACTTCTTTCTTTTTAGTGAATTCACTTTTTAAGTACTGAATTGTTTGTGCCATTTAATTCAGTTGTATTTCATGTTTTCTTGAGCTTCAGTCAAGAGTTTATTCCTACTTTCTTTGAGTTTTTTTGAGTTGCTTGTGTGCTCTTTAAAGTCATTGAATTCTTTGACCACGTTCATGATTGTTCTTTTAAATTCTCCATCCTGGGGTTCCTCTGGGTATTTCTCATTTTAGAACAATTCCACAGGACTGGTAGGATTTGGTAAAAACATATTATCTTGGGTTTTCATATTATTTGTGTTTTTGCCTTGTGACATGTGTGTATGGAATTATTTTGTTGGTTTTGTGTCTGATTTGAAGTTTTAGCCTGCCTTTTTTTAGTTTAAGTTTGGTTCCATTTTCATTGTTGACGTAGTATGGTTGCTTTTGTGACCAGCCATGAATAGTTGTTCTGTGCTTCTGGTCCTCACTTTTGAATTTTTTTCTTCTTTTCAATGAATTTTTTTGTGTGTTTCATACAGAACAGCTCAAACAGTCCTAATCATCTTTATACCCCTATTCCCACTGGCACCCTCCCATAGCACCCCCACCTGAGCCCATATACTGGGTCATCCCTATTAAGGCCCACTGGGCTGTCATTGTCCCCAGCTGTTCCCCAGTGCAAGTCCATCCACTGAGTCTAGTCAGCCTATCTAGAGTCCCTTGTTTTAGGAAGATCAGCTCTTCTTCATCTAGCAGCAATCAGTTGCCAACATTCCTTCAGGTAAGATTGAGGTCTGCTGTTCATTTTCCCAGTCTATGCCAGGTTATTGTCTGCCTGAGTTTGCATGGGACTTGTGTATACTGACACCATTGCCGTAAAATCATATGAGCAGGATCCCAAGAGCTTGGAGGACTCTGTTTCCATATGGTCATTCACCTCCTCCCTGGCTCTTACAATCTTTCCGACCCATCTTCTGAAATGGTCTGTGAGCCTTGGGTGGGTGAAGCTTAATAAAGGGGTCCTGTCCAAGGACCAGCATTCAGCAGACTCTTGATCTCACTTTGGCTACTTGTGACCTTTTATGTTCCTGGACCTTTACTGCATGAGGAAGCTTCATTACTGAGAACTGAGATATCCATTAGTGTCCTCTTCTTTATCCCTGTTCTGTGCTCCATGAGCCTTAGGTGTAGCTGTTGCATTTTAGATGTGTCACTTAGTCACTTTTGATGTTTTATTGGAGGGATGGGGTGGTTCAAGGCAGTCTATTCAGGAACTCTCCAGCAGAGTGAATGGGCCTAACCCTGAAGCAGGAAGATGATGACCAAGTGGGCAGTGTATGACTAGCTAGGCAGTGGACACTGGAGTAGCACCAATAAGGCTAGTTCCAAAGCAGGGTGATAGAGAGAGTGAGCAAGATCTGACAGACTTCCCCGGTTATGCAGGAGCTCTCAAGGCAGTGCCAACAGGCTGGTCACAAAGCAGGGTAATGGAGATCGTGTGGGCAGAATCTAACTTCATTAGCACGTTAGTTGGGAGCTCTCTCTCTCTGGCAGCTCAAAGGGGCTTAGGTTAAAGGATGGATTACTGGGATGTTCCCTTTTGTTAATAATGCAACTAATATCCAATTTCATACACATTCCCTTAATACTTCACCTTTCTTTGCTACCTTTTTCATTGTCCTCACTCAAATATATCTGTCTCTTAAACTAACAAAAGAAATAAACAAATAAAACTAAAGACTGTACTTCCTTCAAAATCATACCCGCGCTGAACACGTCCTCTCTGGTGGTAAAATGCTGCACTAAAGCAACACAGAAAGAGGAGATGAAAGACCTGGAATGGGCTCTCCAAATGCAACTGTGTTATTCAGACTTACAGATCAGGGCTCGTTTTTGCCTGACACAATATACCAATCACTGAAACGATATGTTTCAAATGTGACAAGTTTCAAAGGAGGAATAATTTATTCTTTAGGTGACACCATGTGGAGACAAGAGCTAGCCCCAAATTTACCTCCCAGAGGACATGACTTACATGAGTTTGTGGGACACAGAGTAGGTTGTCAAAGACATGGGAAGTGGGGAGGTATTGAAGAATGAAGCCCTGCTTAGTTTTCTGCACAGGCATGATCAAACTTCAAGACTCTTCACAAGGCACATGTTCAGGAAACATTATTAATGTTCTTGAAGGTAAAGTTTTGGCTTCTTAAATGAAGCCATCCATTTGATTACTGTCAGTGTTTTCTACCAGGGTGAAAGACTTCCAAATTTTTGAAAATCAATGGGATCAATAATTTCTATCACAAGTTGTTGTTTGCAACAAAGTTGATAGACATATATCACTTGGCTATGTGTGATGGTTAATTTTAATTATGATTTTTATAAGAGTTAGAATTATCATGAAAACAGACCTGTACTGTTACTTTAAAAACTACTTGGAAGTGTAGTCACACTGGAATGTGAAGTTTGGGCTAAACTTAATCTATGTCCCTGGTCATGGTCACGCATATCTGGCTCCAGGATAAACTATCCCCCTTAAGGTGAGAGCTGTATTTTTATGTAGACACTTAATGGACATCATCATTTATCACTACATCATACAATTATATACTTATCTAATTAAAGAAAATATTTCAGTTACATGACATTGGAAAAGTGTTTAGTCTGGAATTACAGGTTAATTGCCAGTGAAGGATAAAGAATTAAACATTCCAAGTGATATTTCAAGTCTCATTGTTGACACACTGGTTTTGTGTCATGGTTTGAAGGAACAATGTTCCCCATAGGCTAAGGTATTTGAACACTTACGGTTGGCACTATTTGGGGAGGTTATGGAGCCGATAGGAGGTAGATTCTTGCTGGAGGAAGTTCATTACTGGGGGTAGGCTTTGAGAGTTTATAACCTCCCCCCACTTCCAGTTCACCCTCTCTGCTTCAGGTGTGTGGTTGACGATATGACCTCTCAGCCTCCTGCTCTAGCCACCTGCTGCCACACCCTCCTCATCCTGATGGACCCACTCTGGAACCATTAGCCAAAATGAAGTCTTTCTTACTTAAGTTGCTTTTGGTCATAGTATTTTATCACAGCAACAGAAAAGTAACTAATGCAATGTTGGAAGAAAATAAAATGTAATTAAGTAATTTCATCAAAACTATAAAAATAGTCAGTGTTGTTACCAAAGTATTCCATGTCTTCAGACCATGATTTCCCATACCTAAGCTGAAATAAACTTGCTGTGGAGCTTGAAAAAAAAACCCACCTGTTTCTCTTCAAACTGACACAGCAATATTAAAGGCTCTGGTCATGAGATTCAAATCTCTGGCCTGGGAGGAGATGCAGTGTTCCAGTTGGGCAGGTCAGGAGGGTGGGATCACCCCTAGGAGGGTGAGTTCACCTTAAGCCATATTAAGGTGATAGGTTGAATAACTATTCCTTTAATCAGATACTGTGCATGATCACTAGATGGTACCAGAAAAATCAGGGCCCTCTGTTGGCATTCTTAATATTTTTATTTTTCATTTTTAATATTTTTATTGAGTGTTGTGCATTTCATACAATAGTTCTTAATTAAATTTGGATGCCATCCTCTGTGCATGCCCCACACACCACCTCCCAACTGGAACTCATACATTATATCATATATACACAGAAAACTACCTCTGTTGGTGCAGTAGTGGCACTGTTATCTGGAGGGTAATCAACAGCTATCTAATTGGACCAAAAGCCCTTGCAATGGGAGGGAATTCATGGGCAGTACTGTAATTATAGCTGCATATACATGGCTAGAGATGTCATAGATCTTACAGAAAACCCTATCTGTGTCATATCTGTCAACAAATGAAATTTCTTACCATATGCTAAATATGGATCCTTAGATTTACAGATGAGTGTACTGTACATCACTCATTAAAGAAGCTTCTTTTTGCAACAGATGGAGGCTATTATAGAGTTCTTCAACTGGTCACCTATAGAGAATATATGTCTGAGAGATGCCCAGTCCTCAGTGACACCTCTGCAGTGGAGCAGATTATACACCTAATGCTCATGGAACATAGCGGAACCAGAGGTGAAGAGAATACGAGTGCATCCCTCAACTCTCACCAGTGAAGCTTCTTATACAACAGAATGTGATGGGCACAAAAGGCCACAACCAGCTAAGTTTTAGAGAATAAGAGACTGCAGAGTGTGTGTCCCTAGATAGGACTCCTATATTAAACCTCACCCACCCATGGCTAAGGGACCATTGGGGAAGAGGGGGCAGAAAGATTGTAAGAGCTAGGGTGGGTCCACAAACACAGGGAAACAGAGGCTTTCAGGCCCCTAGAAGCCTGCTCATGTGAACTTGTGGCAATAGTGGCATTCTGCATAAGATTCACGTTGACTCAATCAGACAAGGACCCAGCACGGACTGAGGGAGGTGAAGTAAGGGAAGTGGGCAATGGATTGATTTAGCCTGGGAACAGTCTTACTAATTAAAAGAATTTAAAAACAGACTCAAACAGAAACTAAAAACAATTTTATTAGAACTTAAAAAGAAAAATCCTAGGGCAGGCAAACTATAAATCTCAGCAGCTGTCCACATCAAGAGAATGGAGCAGAGAAAGATAAAAGTTATACTGCTTGATCTAGCACAGTACAGCAGTCAGCCATGTAACAGTGGGCAGCCCCATGGAAGCAAGGGGGCTTTAGAGAAAGAATATGGAAACCTAGAATGTTAGGAAAAGCACCAGAGATAGAAAGAATAGAAAAAGTTATGCCTTTCTCCATAATTCAGAAAAGCCAGAAGACTTATGAAACTGCATAGCTATAGCACTGTGGGGGCAAGAAAATTATAATATTTCATTAAAGAATAATATTCCACCTGTCACCTTAAGATAAACCCACCTTCGTAGGAGTGGTCCCACCCTCCTGACCTATCCACTGGAAGGTTAAGTCTTCACCAAGGCCAGACATTGTATTCTGTCTGGGGTCTTTGATGCTGCTGTGTCAGGGTCCCCAGCAAATTTATTTCAGCTTAGGTACTGGAAATTGTTAGGGTCCGAGACTCCGTGGGCTTCCCAGGAAAACAATATGTACGAGCATGGAGATGTAATTCAAGCAAAGTCTTTATTAAGCCAGCTAGCTGGGGTTGACCATCCTCCCAAGACATACAGGCCTGGTTAGAGCAATCGACCCTGAAGCAACTTCAGGCAAAGTTTTTATAGGATAAACTGTTGTACCAGAGCCCGCGCATTTTCACACAACCAATAGCTTTAAAATACCTAACCTATAGATTTAAGCTAATTCATGTGTGTCACCCTCTGGGTGGTACATGTCAGTTTCCTGATTTCTGTAATCTCTTATTTACACAAGCATTTCTGACCGCTTTCTGTTATCTCTCACATGCCTATATGACTTATCATGGGTCACACCCTGGGGCGACAGCCCACATCCCGTTATCTATCTCCAGACGCCCTTATGTCTCAGTCTAGCCTTGTACCAGAGTTGAGTGGCTCTTACCCAGGAAGTTATAAGCAATGAAGTAATTAAACTTAAGTACTATTAAATTCTCTCTCTCTCTTCAATCTTTGATTCCCTCTGTATTTTTCCCTTACAGAAATCACGATCTGACAATGGGGAAATAAATCATCCTTTTCCTAAAATTCAATGTGATGTTTAAGAAGTGAATCGCATTTGCCTTATTTCATGGCATTTCTCTCGTTGCCTCGCTCACCCCCAAACTAGTCTTTTCCCTATGTCTCAGGAGAAAGTGATTTTTCCATCTTGACCAACAACTCAAAAGGAGGTTTCTGTGGCCTGGGAGTGTGTTGTTTTGTGTTATATATTGCTGGCTTTTTTAGGGGAGGAAGAACGTTATTGCTTATGCTCACTATTCATCCCCCGTCACAGGTATACAAGGCTAAGATTTTTCTCCAAATCTGTAGTTATCTTTTTGCTTCTGGGGATTTTTTTCCTTGGCTCTGCAGAAGTGTTTTGTTTTGTTGTTTAATTTCATGCCAATCCATTAGTCAATCCCTGGAATTCTTTCCTGTGCTACTGTCATTTTTCCCAGAAAGTCCTTACCTGGGCTAAGTGTTTTTGCTGTCTTCTGGCAGTTTCCAAGTTTAAAATCTTACATTAAGATCTTTTATCCAACTTGAATTAATTTTTGTATATGATGAGAGATATATACTTAATTTCATTCTTCTATATGTGGATATCCAGTTTTCCTAGCACTATTTGTTAAAAGGCTGTCCTTTCTGTTCTTGACACCTTTGTCAAAGACTTCTGGCCCACCCATTCTATTCCATTTGTCTATACATCTAGTTTGTACCAGCTGGTCTTGTTACTATGGTAAGGAGTTAATATCTAGAATATTTAAAAAATGCAAAAATTAAACAAAAATCTTATAATAAATGGGTTAACGAACTGATTAGCCGATTTTCAAGAGAAGAAATGTAAACGGTTAGTAACGTGAACAAGCATTGGACATCCTTAGCCGTCAGAGAAATGCAAATTAAAACTGCTTTCAGAATCTGCCTCATGACAATCAGAGTGACTATCAAGAAAACAAATGACAGTGCAATAAATCCAGATGAGCCTGTGAGGAAAGAGGAGACCTTGTTCATTGTTCTTGGAAGCTTAAACTGATGCAGCCACTATGGAAATCAGTACAAAGCTTTCTCAGAAGAATAAAAATAGGGGCTAGAGGGATGGCTAGAGGCTAGGAGAGCTTATTCCTCTTCCAAAGGAGTCTCTAATGGGAATCTGCATTTCCATTTAGGAAACTGAGAGCCCTTCAGGGCTGAAGGCTTTGTGGTCTCCTCTCTCTGCTATGGCCACATGGCTGCCCAGATCCTCTTCCCTCAGAAAGCAAAGCCTCTCCACAAGGAGTGAAGGGAGCAATAGCGCTAAACCAGTGAGTGGTAATCCAATCTCCATTCATCACTCAGTTTCATGGTCTTCCACACAGACCCATAGGACTTAATAGTCCTCCATTCCTGTAGAGCTACGTTTCCTGCACCAGGGTTTGTGGGAAAAGATCATAAACATTCTACAAGTTCTGTTCATGTACTCTTTCACTTATTTCACCATTTGGCCAAGATTTCCCTTTAGAGCAGCCATTTTCTTATTGAGGCAAATGTCTTGTGCTGTTCACCGACTTTCCTTCTGTCTCTGGACGACAGAGCCCAGACAAAGAAGTGGAGGGAACTACAGGTTTATGGCTGCTTCCCCTTCCCCACTATCTCTCGGACTCCAGTGCTACGAGTGGAGAAAGGGAACAGAATAATTCAAACAGGGCCCTGGGGTGCAGAGAGAAGCTTCTTACACTGGCCCATCCAGGCCAAGAGGGGTACAGATTGCCCTGGTGACTGCTACGTGAGGGGAGCATGGATGGAACAAGAGAGAAAGAAGAAACAAAGAAAAAAGATAAAGGAGAAGAGAAGGAAGAGGAAGAGAAGAAAGAAGAGGAAGAAGAAGAGGAGGAGGAGGGGAACTGGAAGTTGTTTGAACAGATCTATTCCTCAAGCTTCTAAAAATGAGCTCTCATGCTGGGGTTCTATTCTATGAATATTTATAACAAGTTGTCTCTTCCTGCTACTATGAATTATAACCACTTAATTTGACAGCATATATTCTCTACAATGTATTTATACCCTATGTAGAGAGAACCTAAAAAATATGTTGGTTCATTTATTTATGTTAAAAATACCGGTTTAAATGGGTATCATGGCACACATCTGTAATTTCACCCAAAGCAGATAGCAAGATTCTGTCTCAAACAATGTATGTGTTTGCATGTAAACACACACACACCCATTTATACACATATGTGTGTTTGTATGTAGTTTTTACTAGAAAAATAAAGCACAAAATTGCAGAGCAGTTAACCTTCTGAAATGTGTTTATACTCACTAGCAAATTTTCTGCTTTTAACTACTTTATAAGTAAATCAAGATGAGGATTACTGTCTGCTTAAGCCCTACAAACAGTAGGCTAAGGGAGCTGCCCTGAGTTTGCAGCCATGCAATCTATCTTTAGTGGCCTGCTAAATGCTTCCACAGAGCGCAGTCTGTGTCATACTGTGGTCAACAGAGGAGAAAAAGAACAAGTATTCCATGGGGCCACATGCCAAAGCAGAAACACGTGCAGATGAACATTGTTGAGCTGTGGAGGCCAGCATGGCCGTGTCTGCAATCCTGTGCCTCCACAGATTCCCAGCAGATTTGAAAGCTGCCTGGGAAGCTGCTTCAGTTGGTGACCATGGAGGCTGACAGCTCTGGCTGTTGGGTTTGCAGCCTTAATTACAAATACACCTGATTTCAGGATGGGCATGAAGGAGCATGTTCAGAGCATCTTAAGTGTGTGTGACATCATGGTCTAGGTCATAAGTGAGAAGAGAATTTGGATTAGCATAACTCAGACATCTGCCAGGTGCAGATATGCTCTAGTGTGTTATTTCAGTGAAGGGTTCCATGTCTCCACTGTGTGTGGAAGTAGCTCCTCTTTGCATTTGCTTTCTGTCCAGACATACTCAGCAAATTTGCTTTAATGAATGGATTTATAAAGTACTTTGTGAGTCTTCCATGGCTGATTATCCATGTAAAAGGCTTTACGAATAACAAGCAGCTGATCTCAAATGAGGGTGTAGGATCCTGCTCGACGTCTAGATGAGTCATAGATTTTTAAATATGCTATTTTCCTGACAATTGAATCCTTGTCTCTGTCTTTGAAGCTTATGTTTAAAGTTAAAATATTTATAATGTGTATTAGGAAGGATTAGATCTCTGTGGTCCTACACTATATTGAAAGCATCATTATTTATCTGTGGAGTAAATTTATGAATGGAAAATATTCATGTTAAATATTCTCAGTGGCAGGCAGCTGAAAGAAGAACAACATGTTCAGAACAGTAGGAAATAGAGACAAACAAAATAGAGAAAGGAAACTATTCCATAAAATGGGCCAGGGACATGTGGAAAACATTAACAGAAACAGGGTAGGTAACATAACCTGTATGTCTACAAGCTGGTATGTTCAGCAGGGTCTGAACTGAGCTTTGGACAAAAAGGGTGTCAAGGTTTAGGCTTTGTGAAGTGGGAGAAACAAGAAAAACATAATATTTGCTCAGCAGGGCAAGCTAATGAGATGGTGGGCTCTGATGAAATTATATTTTCCTTTTTCTTATTTTTTTTATTCTTTTGATTTATTTTCATTTTATGTTTATGAGTGTTTTATCTGAATGTATGTAAGTGTACCCATGCATGCAGTGTCCACAGAGGCTCCAAGTGGGTGTTGGACCCCCTGGAGCTGAAGTTTTGGATGGTTGTTAGCCTCCATGTGGGTGCTGGGAACCGAACCCAGGTCCTCTGCAAGAGCAGTCAGTGTCATAGTTGTCGAGTTATCTCTCCAGTCCCCCAAGTCATATTTTCAATAAATGGAAAAAAATATTATGGATGAGGAATTTTTTATGATGCGTTCAATGTCAGAAAAGTAATAATGTCAACCATTATCAAGAAAAGTTATTTCAAATTTAATCTTGCATTTGCACAATCACTTATTTGCATTAATTTTCTATACTCTCATTCCCACTCTCAACAGTAACATATGCATGCATAGATACATGTATACAGATAGCATGGCCCTGAATGCTTGGGGTGCAAGTGAACTGCTTCTGAGATATGTGCTTCAGAGGTAGACAGTCTCTGATGGTAGCATCAGCTGCCCATAGCACTCATACCCAGTAGCATCTATGACCAACTTTAAAATTGATTGCCTATAGACCATCAAGAATATGAAATAAAACAAAGATTGAAGGCATCTGATGAGCCTATGGTCCTAGGAAAGAAAACTAAAAAAATTGGAAATTCTCAAATCCATTAGTTCCTGTACTCATAAAGTAGGGATTTTTATTATGGTCGAAGAACATACTACAATTATCATATTGATATTTTTGTTTTAAAAATTGAGGAATTGGGGACTGGTGAGATAACTCAGTGGGTAGACATCCTTGCCACCAAACCTGAAAAATCTGAGTTCAATACCCAGAACACACACAATGGAAGGCAAGAACCCACTTCCGCAAGTTGTCCTTTGACCTCTACACACATGCCACAGTGTGTGTGTGCACGCAGGGGTGCACACACACGCACAAATATTGATTAATTAAAATTTAAAATTTGGGCTGATTATGTTTCTTATAAGTTACCATAGAAAGTCTGGCCTATTTTGTGGGAAAGACTGACTTTTCCCTGGTCTTAGTAAGCACAGTATTTGTATACTCCCTGATGTTTTTCAAAGTATCAAGTCACTATTAATGTGTAGCCTGATATAGGTGATAGAATAGATAAAGGACAAGATGGCAGGGTTTTGTGAAGGACATTTTAAAAATAATTTTGAATTTTTGTTACATTTTAATCCAAAATTTCTACTTCTAGAATTTACCTTAGGCAATAATTGTGGGACTGCTGACAGCTGGATGGGATAAAGGCACAAAAGAAAGAAGGGAACAGAAAGAAAGAAAGCATTTCAAGGCCTAAATATCTAGGGAAACAGTTGCTTGTGTATTACGAATGAAAGAATGAAAGCCATTTTTCTACATGAGAATTAATTCTTCTACTATGCTAATCCTTCTGTTGCATCAGGCTTTTGGGACTCTGCCAAAGGGTGACTGCTGTGGTTTAGAGTCTTTGGATAGCACCTGCTACCTGTCTATCAAATTTCACCACCTTCTGCCTTTATCTTTTCTGGCCAAGATTCATCCTGAAGTAATCTCATTGCCAAAAATCACAGTGATCAAATCCATTTCTACTGCTCTGATATGCAGGTCTAAAGTACAGGCCTTTAACGCTTCCGTGTTCCATCTACTTTCTTCCCACTGTCCCATGTCTACTTTTTCACAGGAGGTTTTCTGGTTCTGGCTCAGGAGAAATAATATTCTAAAGGTGTTCTTTCTTTTAAAGTACACAAACATTGGGGTCGTAAAGATGGCTTTGCAGTTAAAAGCACTGACTGCTCTTGCCGAGGACCCTGGTTCAGTTCTCAGTACCTAACATCATGACTCACAACCGTCCCATCCATAACTCCAGTTCCAGAGGATCCATGCCTTCTTCTGGCCTTCAAAAGCATGCTTACACATGCAGGCAAAACACTGATACACATAAAACACAAATAGATAATTAAAGAAAATATGCAAGAACATTGACAACTACACTTCTCTTAGAAACTTGGAGTGGAATGACCTTGCTAGACACAAAATGATTTAGGTGTAGCTCAGGTCAACACCGGCTGTGACACTATCCAACCATGCTCATCAGTATCCTAGACTGCCTTCTATGGAACTATGAAACTTTCTCCCTCAGCAACTATTCTGCCAAGATCATAAGAAAAGAAAAATGCAGTCTATCAAATTCTTCCTCCTGGAGTTAGAGACATGGATTAGTGGTTGAGAGTGCTAGCTGCTTTTCCAGAGGAACTGGGTTTGGTTTCTGGCCTCCACGTGGCAACTACCAACCATCCTTAATTGCAGTTCTAGTGGCTCTGACTCCCTATTTTGGTCTCTGTAGGCACTGCACACACATGGTACACTTACATACATTCAGGCAAAACACTCATGCATATGAAATAAAAATAAATCTTTAAAGTAATTAAAAAATTCTCCCAAAGAGTTACTTGAGGAAACCCCTCATTATCAACACATTGCCTTATAGCACACCCTTGGTACTTTCTCTGCTAAATCATGCAGATCGTATTGAGTTTAAGTAATTCATGCTTAAGTGATACCTAGCAAACAGATTACCTTTTACAGATACAAAGATGTTTACTTCTTCACATACTCTTTAATCATAGTAAATTTAGGGATGACAGAAGGCTGGTAAAATTAATTGTTAATTAATAGACCTACCCCAAAACTTCCACTGGCCCTCCTAGTTCAAATTGTTTTCTTTGACAGTTCAACCCTGAGGAAAAGTCATAATTAAAATAAAATACTTCTCTTGTTGTGCATGTGTGTGACTACCTTATGCATCATGATAAGAAGTTACCTTATTTCCATGGATTCAGTATAAATTGCCAGCATAAAGGAATTTATTTTTCAGATCATTTCTTTATCCACCGCTTCTATTTCTGTACAAGTTCGCTGCTCCATTGCTGGGATAAACACCATGAACCAAAGCAACTTGGAAGGAAAGAATGTGTTTTCTCTTACAGGTTACAGTCTATCAAAAGAAGCCAAGGCAGGAGATAGAAGGAGGAACCGGGAGGCCAGGACTGAAGCTGAGACCGTGGAGGAATGCTGCAGACCTGCTTGCTACCCTGGGCTTCCTACATTACCCTTCTGGTACATCCCAGGCTCACCTGCCTAGGGATGGCACTTCCTACAGTGGGCCGGACCCCCCACATCATTCAACAATCAATAAAATGCCCCACAGGTGTGCCTAAAGGCCACTCCAATGTAGGAAATTGAGGTTCCCTTTTCCTCAGTATGTCAAACTGACAACCAAGATTAACCATCACACTATCCATCTCCTTATTTTAACAAATTTGACATATTTCCAACAGAGAAACCATCACTCCAATTAGGTTGAGGTTTTAACAGTTTGCCATTAATCTTTGAGCGAAAAATGTAGGCATGGTTCAGCCAAAGGATCTTTACCTGAACTAAAGAAAGTGCTTGGGAGCTTGTCATCTAGGCTATATTAGATTCCTTCAAGTTATTTTCCTCTAAAATGTATGATTTTCCATATAATTCATTTGCGAATTTCAAAGAATATATGGTTATTCTTCAAAGAAGAATGTGGTCATTAAAACAAAACATTTTCCTATTCTTTTGTTTCTGCTTCCTGAATCCAATAGCTGGGAAGGGAGTCAAATCCTCCCAAAATGATTGCACTGTCAAAGTGAGATAGTTTAATTTAAATAATAAATAAGCTCCATGGTTACCTTTTGCTCTAATCCATGCTAAACATTAGCACCTGATCTGGCTTCCAGCATTATTACAACATTTAAGCGTACTGTAAAAGATTGTACTTGATTTATTAAAGTAATGAATTAGTTTTATTGGGGGTGATTAAATGTATTTTACTTTTTAGAGCACAAGAACTAGAGAAGAAAAGCATCATTACAATCTGAAAATAACTAGAAAGATAAGTTCATTAACTTGCCTACACTTGCACATCATAAAAACCTTGTTAAAAATTACTCCCTAGCCTGCTGTATTAGCTTCTTTATGAGGTAATTTCTCCATACAGTAATAAGATTTTTCTTTTACTCTCCAGTGCATATTAAACCCACTAATCTTCTTTTATAAACTATAGTTTCAGCCACTTTCTCAATTTACTCACTTTAAAGATACACTCCTATTAATATTAAAGGTAGCAAATACAGATATGAACTTTGCAAAACATGCTTCCGGATTTATGGCACAATCTTTCAACAGTGCACGGCAATACCACAAAAGGGAAAAGCTGTAAATGTCGAGTATGTCTTGTGGCAAACCAAACAATCTTAGTCCTGATGGAATTAATTTCCCACCCCATTCATTATGTGAATGAACTCTAGGCACATTTTTTACTGTCAGCAAATAAAAGCAGAATGGAAATACTCAGTTCATTGAGAGAAGTACAATAAAATCGTGCCCAAGAAGCATCCAGGTGTCAACAAGCTGATTGATGATGAGCCTTGTAAGTGCTGTGGGGAAAGGACAACTGGTGTCCCCGGCTACCTGTAGGCAAACGGTTACGGACTGAGGCTTTCTTCTGCCTTCCAAAACCAGAGAAGCCACAAAATGATACTGAAATTTACATCTTTCAAAAGATAAATCTTAGTCATTTAATGATATTTCTTGTTTTCCTAATTCTCCTACTGTATCTAATATTTTGAAGCTTCTTATTAAAGTATATTAAACTTTCTTATTTGGTGATGGCATAAATCAGTACTGCACTTCCAGCATAAGTGGGTAACACTTCTTGGAAATGATAAACTGACGTAGTTATCAAAGTATATTTTTAAAAACTGCAGAAAGTGGGCCGGAGAGATGGCTCAGCAGTTGAGAACATTAGTTTTTCTTGCAGAAGTCCCGGGTTCAAATCCCAGCACCCACATGGCAGCTAACAGCTGTCCATAACTCCAGTCCCAGGGGATCCGACAGCCTTTTCTGACCTCTGCAGACGTTTCATGACATGGGAGCACTTACGTACATGCAGGCAATCCACGCATGCACAAAATAAAATAAAAATAAAATAATAAATAAATAAAATTTAAATAAAAAACTAAAAACTGCACAAATAACTGCCCCAATATTTTGTCTTTCAATAGGATAAAGTTATAAAGTAAGAATTTCCTTATTGCCTTCTATTTGAACTTACTTTAATTACTGAAAAACAAAAAAAAATTCTTTGTATAGGAAATTTATGGATAATATTTGAAACAAGTCAGAGGTGAAATTGCTAATATGTAAAGGTTCTGGCAGTTCAACAAAAACTAATCATGTAAAAAAGAACAAACAATTGAAGAGAAAAAGCTAAAAAGGAACGATACTGTGCCAATAAACATCTGTCAAAATATCCCCATGACTAGCTAGAAATGGAAATGTATCACTCTAATGGGAAATATTTTTCTAAAATTGGATTACCAAAAATCAAATGGATGGAAATAACTCCAAAGTTTTGGAAAATCAAATTCTCCTATATTATTTGTGAGCATGTATATAAGCAGTCTTCTAGAAACTTTTAAAAAAATTTTAAAAATTAATGTGTGATATAGACTCAAAATGCCTCCGGGGAATGCAAAATAACAGGACACAGGTTGGAGGGAACAGCTGCAACAACACAGGGCTCATCACCAACTTAGTTAATTACAGGATGGGTTAAAATATAAAACATTTAAAACATGAAGCCTTTTTTTAAGGTTAAGACATTTTCATGTAATGCTAAGTAAAATAAAATACATTTCACTGTGTGGTTTACTTTTAGAAGCACAAATATACAGACATGTTCTGCAAAAAATTAAGTACTACATAAGGTTGAAAAGGGGCTGGAGAGATGGCTCAGCCGTTAAGAACACTGGCTATTTTTGCAGAAGACCCGGGTTTGAATCCCAGCACCCACAGGGCAGCTAACAACTGTCCGTGAGTCCAGGTCCAGGGGATCCGACAGCCTCTTCTGTCCTCCATGGGCATTGTGCGATGTGGGTGCACTTACCTACATGCAGGCAACACATGCATATACATAAAATAAAAATAACAAATAAAAAATATTTTCTAAAAAACGTTGAATAGACACTAACACGCTAGAGATAGCTCTATCTTGATGCAAGATAGAAGGGTATGTAGCAACCTGTGGTAATTTGTTTGTATTTCTGTTTTTGTTTTTTGTATTTTACTTTTCTTTCTTTATAGCTATCAAATACACTGAATACCTACTTAAAAGGCAACTTCAAGCTTCTGTAGAACATATGTTCACTGCCACATGAAATTAAAAGATTAGGTTTTTTTTTTAACTTTCATAATCGGTACAAACTACTGAAATATATAAAACTATATATCAACATTGAGCTAGTGATATCACATATTATTATGCAAATCATCTAAGTTAGATTTCTGGTACTTAATAGATACTCCTCAATACATAATAAATTGCATAAAATGACATTTTATTCATTTATATTAAAAGTAATAATTCTTTTTGCATAAAGTTAGATACAGCTTAGATTTTAGATATTTCTAAAATTTAGAATATATTTGAAAGCCTAATTTCAGAAACTTTCAATTTATCATTTGTTGATTTAGAATAAGGTAATAGGTAACGTTTTAAATAGACTGTCTTCACATTGGCGTTCTTTGTCCTCGCAGGGCTGCTCACATTCCTCATTTTTGTCTTGCTGCTTTTATTTCTTCATCAGCCTGTTCAGGAGTTTGTTCATGCACTCTTCCCATCCCCAAACCCTCCTCCGAGAACAGCATAGATGATAGATGATAGATGGATGATAGGTAGACGATAAATAGATTAACCCACTGATTGAGCAATTAATAGGAACACAAGAAACTAAATTCTTTGTTATTATGTCCACAAATCTATCTTCTACTTTAGAATTTCTCTTACCGTTCCTTTCCTGTACTTTGAGTGATTAACTTATTCTGTCCACCCTTTCTCTTTAACGAGACATTTAAGTCTGTTCAATCATGTTTGGCATTTACCTTCTCTTTAACATGGTGTTAACTTTGTGCCTGAGAAAGCTTCCTTTGCACCAGCATAGACGTTCAAACACATTTCTGTAGGAACTCTTCATTTCTCCAAGGGTTACTCTTGTGGCTAGGGTTCCAAATGATCTTTCTGTGAAGCCCAGTGATTTGGTGTGAGATGCTACTACCCTCACTAAGGGTCTGTATCATGCGTACCTCTCCATAGCAAGAGCAGGTGGTACTTTGCTCAAAGGTAAACTGAAATGGAAACCAGTTCTAAGAGAAGTTGAAGATGACCAAAACATATCTGAACAACTCCAGCAGTTGAGCATGAAGTCATAGAACCCCTGTGTAATAAAGAAGGTACAAACGTGAACTTTGAAGCTTATCCTATTTCTAGCAACTGTAGCTCCTATGTGGCAGGTTGTGTTTTACCTGTGAGCGAAGAAATGTGGAGGATGAGCTGGTTCAGAGATTGAAACGCTAAACAAAGGACTCAACTCTCATTTTTTTTGAGAAATCTCACATCTTTTTTTAAAAATCATAGTTGCTCTTCTTCTGCCTAATCTTAATTTAAATAGATATTAATCTCCAAACTCATTAAATTTGGTCCTCATGAACTGTATTTACCTGCATCCTGTACACAGGCTTTAATAAGCATTTTCTTATTGAGAAAACACAAATCACATTGGCATCACTAAAGTGGCCTGTCCCTCCCTTCTCAGTGTGTATGTTGCTTCTAATGGTAGATGGGATCCATGGCTGGCTGATTGCAAAGGCTGAGGGTTATAGGGTATAAAGGGTGCTGAAATAATAAAGTAGCAGCTCAAGGTTATAAGCATGGACGTTTCTTCCTTTCTTGCCCTCAGCCCCTGAACAAAGAAGTTGTTGGGGTTCTGTGGCAAATTTGTTGACTAGCACACACCATAAGCAGCCTGTAACAGTAAGCTTAGCCTTTTTGTCTAAGGCATTAAAGTTACCCTTTTTAGTTAAGTGTTTTATTCTGGCATTTTGGAAAGGTACATGATCCAAACAGAATATTTATAACAAACCTTTTAAGGCTTATTCTCATCTATTTTTGCCCTCAAAGGTCATTTCATAAAAGAGATCAAAAGGCAGCTTCCTCCAGGCCAGCTCAGTGGGCGACCAGAAGCAGATTAAGTCCTGACAGAGGTCTGAAAAAGTACAAATCTGGACGAACTGTTTTACACATTTCAGTAATTTATTGTCTCCATTACTTCACCACATAATTATATATATGAAGTAGTTTCATTATAACAGATATAATGAAAAAAAAAAACATTAAAAACGATCTGGAAACAAGCTTACCAAATGGGCTTCCTGTGAATACCAAAGGTACTGGTAGGGAGCTTCTGTGTTCAGTGATTTAAAAATCTTCGGGAACCCTGACATCATTTGGTTGGTAAATCTTACCCAAAAAGTAGATTTTTGTTTTTCTAGTCACTAAAGTTCTTACAGTAGGAAAAACAAAACTTTTAAATTGTCTGTAGTTTTCCAGGTGAGCACTGATCAAGAAGCTGAGATTGCATTACAAATATGCAGTCCAGAATTTTTTTTATCTTGTTATGCTTGAAAGTCCATTCAATCCTCCTACTGTGAGCTTTCTGAATTGAAGGTATGATGCTCAACCCCTTGGTAGATGGAAGAGATATAGTGACTAATATCAGGAAGAAAACACCCAACAGGAGAGTTGGATATTTTAAAAGGTGGAAGCGTTTGCTGTACTCTGAAAAAAAGAAATGCTACCTACAAATTACAGCGACAGCTCAAAGGATGCAAGCAGCTCTCCAGGGTCCAAATAAAGCATCAGCTAAGTATTAAACAGCAAACAGAAGTTTACCAAGCAGATGCCAGGGTCTCGGGGGAAAAGAAGAAAAAATTATACTTGGAAGAGGAAAGGAACGGGATGTCATTGTTAAAATAGGGAACTCAAATAGCTGGAGAACTTGAGACTTGGAGAGGAGCGCATGCGTAGAAACAGAGCGTGCTGTCGCTGCAGAGCCCTCGGTGCGCATGAAGAGTGGGGCTGGAGAAGAACAGACGGTCAGTTGTGTCAAATAAAAATGGCTGCCAAAGGTTAGGAGCATCCCGGAAGCAAGCGCGTGAACCCGAATGACTCTAACTGTCCCTATTTCCGAGGACAGGAGATGACCATGAACAGAAAGGGAAGGCCTAAAAAGTGGAGCGCACCATGAGGAAGGCGGCGGCAGCAAGTTTCAACTGGAAAGCAGCAGTGCAGGTGAGTCAAGCGTAAGCACGGATTTTATGGCCATGACAACTGCTGGAGGCAGAGGAAGGGTGAACTGAGCATTACAGAACTGGAAGTATGGTCGGAAGAAAGTCTGTGTGTCAGAAGGGGGCATGAGTCTACTGAGCCTCACTGTGTGGGTGTCTGAAATGGGAAAATCCAGTTTACAACCCTGAGTGTGGAAAAACTGGTTCCCTCAAGGAACCAGTGCGGGACTTGAAGGTTAGGCCCAGCTGATGTTCCAGAAATCCACATAGAACCAGAATTTTTGACTCCAGCTGGTCGCCAGAGATAATGACACAGCGATAATGACAGAACCAGGGGTTTTGACCCCGGGCAGCCATTCCAGTGCCGGGAGCTTTAGCTCTGCTGTTAGTCTGCTGTCATGCAGAAGAGGGATCACTTCAGTCACCATACTCTGTGACGGAGCGCAAGCCAGCAGCTCCACAGCTGATCTCCAGGCAGCTGTTGTTCAGGGAATCCCAGAGGCTCAGGCAGAACAAGTCGTTTTTAAAAACTTGAGGAGGAATGCAGACGGAAAGTGGGCTATTGGACTTTTTGTTTTGTTTTGCGTTGTTTTTTTTCCCCTCCTCTTTCAAGTGTTTCTGGGGGGAGAGGTCAGGCTGTGTTGGCTTGTTGACCGATTGGTTGACTTATGTTTTCATTTTGTGTCTTTTTATGTTTGGTTGCATCTTTGTTCTCTTCCCTAATATTTTAGTAGTTTAGTTTCTCTAATTGTGTATATGTAGATAGGTATATGCATCTATCTATCTATCTATCTATCTATCTATCTATCTATCTATCTATCTATCTATCATCTATCATCCATCTATCTATCATCTATCCCCTATCTATATCTATCTATCTATCTATCTATCTATTATCTATCATCTATCCATCTATCTATCATCTATCTGTCTATCATCCACCTATCTATCTATCTATCATCATCTACCTCTATCTACTATCTATCTATCTATCTATCTATCATCTATCTATCTTATTATCATCTATCTATCATCTATCTATCATCCATCTATCTATCATCTATCTACCTCTATCTATCTATCTATCTATCTATCTATCTATCTATCTATCTATCTATCTATCTATCATCTATCATCATCTATCATCTATCCATCTATCGTCTATCGTCTATCATCTATCATCTATCTATCATCTATCTATCTATCTATCATCTATCATCTATCATCTATCTATCTAATCTATCTATCATCATCTATCTATATCTACTTGTAAGTTTGTACATTAATTGCTAACCCATTGAGCTTTAACCTCTAATTCACCATAATCGGCCTTCCCAACTGTCATAGTTAGTTTCAGTTGTCAACTTGACACTCCTGGGAAGAAGGAGCATCAACCGAGGAATTTCATAGATCAGGTTGGCCTGTAGTCATGGTTGCAGAGCATTTTCTTGGTTGCTGAATGAGGTAACAGGACCCAGCCCACTGTGGGAGGTGCCATCCCTAGGCAGGTAGGCCTGGACTCTGTAATAAAAGTAGCCAAGCAAGCCACAATAAACATTCTTCTCCATTTCAGTTCCTGCCTCCAGGTTCCTGCCTTGAGCTCCTGCCTTGGCTTCCCTTGATGATAGAGTGTAACTAGTAAGATGAAATAAACTCTATCCTTCCCAACTTTTGTTCATAGTGTTTGTCATAGGAAGGCAAATATAAACAACTGCCTTCCTATTTTTTATACCTGTAAAATTAATATCTTTTGAATTTCTACATCAGTAATAGACCCTTACTACTTCATACTTCCAAACCCTACACCTTTCTCCTTACCCATGCTATGCCCCTGTTCCTCCTTTCCTCAGTCCTCATCCTTTCACTATTTAAATGCTGGCACCTCTTTTTTTATTTTTACTTAATATTTTATTTATTATTTTATGTGTATGAGTGTATTTCCTGCATGTATGTGAGTGCACCCATGTTGTGCAATGCTGCGGAAGTCAGGAGAGGGCTTTGGATTCCCCTGGAACTTGAGTTAAGTACAGTTCATAGCCGCCATGTGGGTGCTGGGAATCGAACCCGGGTCCTCTGTAAGAGCAGTGCTCTTAACCGCTGAGCCATCTCTCCAGCCCTAAATACTGGCACCTCTTGCTCTAAAAAAATTTTATAGACTACATATTTTCTAAGGAGTGCCCCATCACCTCTGTCTCTGAACAATAACAAACATAATATAAAAGAGTCTGGTTGGACTGGAGAGATGGCTCAGTGGATAAGACCACTGGCTTCTCTTGCAGAGGACCTGGGTTCAATTCCCAGCACCCACTTGGCAGCTAACAACCATCTCCAATAACTCTTGTAGCTCCAGTTCCAGGGGAATTCGACACCCTCTTCTGACCCCCACAAGCATTGCATGACATGGGTGCACGTTATATATACATGCAGGAAATACACTCATACACATAAAATAAAAATAATCAATAAAAAATTGAAAAAAAAACCAGTCTGAGATAGTGAAGCAAAGTTAGATCGTCAGATAAAAAGTTGAGGGCACCACTGAGTCCACCCCTAAAACAAGTGCAGGAAACACAGTCTTGAGTGCAGCTACCCCTCTAGGAGGACTCACAGAAAACAACAATAACAAAAAGCTCAATATAATTGAAAAATGAAAAGGAGGATGCTAAAAATGGGAAACAAATCTATTCCAAAAAGCGCACACGGCATAACGAAGAAACACTGTGGCGAGGTGGTTTAGCAGGTAGAAAGTCCAAAGGCCATAGTCTTCTCTTACGACTCAAAGTAATCTCTTAACTTTGAGTCCTTACCAAAAAAAAAAGAAAAAAAAAATAGAAAAATAAGAAACAAAAAGAAGTTACGTATATCCAAGGTACAATGACACAGAATAAACATTCCCATTGGGAAAGGCCAGCGGCAAGAGCAAAACCCAGTATGAAGGACACCCCACCCTGCAATTCCGTGCCTGGCATTTGGGGCTTATAATGGCATCCTCTAGGCTCCAACAGCCTTGAGTGGCAGCACTGTTTCCGAAGAGGAGGGACTGGAGACTGAAACGTCAAATTAACATGAAATCCAGTTTGCAGAAAAAGACAGGAAGTTTCCCCACCTGGACTTCATATAACAAATGAACCATGTTCTGGCTGGTTTATGGAGAAAGGCTGGAGGCCTCTGTTCATGTAATGAACACAATACAGGAAAGAAAAGTCCATATGTGAGAAAGGCCCCCAATATTTAAAAGGGAAAGGAGCATGGTGTGTAAACTTCCTGTAAAGGGCCCTGCACTCATGGCCCAAGACTTCTTGGACTTTCCCCTCAGCTCACTGGCCCACTTCTGTTCTCAGGAGAGCTTTTCATTGTTTTTTTCTTTTTTTACAAGGTGTCTCTGTTGCTATTTCTAACCATTTGTCCCTCATACAATCATTTGTACTGGGACGTAAGAGTCTAGAAAACCAGGTCCGTTGAACTCAGATGGGTGGCTGGCACTATGTATGTTTTTTTCCCCTTTTCCTTCCCTTTATCCCTTTTGCAAATACCATCCAAAAGCCTAAGCATGCCTTTCCTGACCCTCTGAGGCAATTCTCCTTGTTTTGCTAACCACCATGGCTAACTTAAAAGGCATGACTTTCTAGCTATCCCCCTCCTCCCAGCAGTTGCCAGGATTTACAGCTTGCCTGTTTCTTGGTTTCCTCAGAGACTCAAACCAAATTGACCTTGAGCTTCCATCTGGGCTCATTTCTAAATTTTTTTTATTAATAAGACTAAGAACCCACAAATGGAAGCTTCAGTTTCCCTGTTAAGTGCATGGCACCAGTGATGCCACCTGCAGCACACATGGGTTGTCTCTTAAGCCAGTTACTTCTCCAGTCTATAGCTTTCCTCAGTAAATATCTCATAGTACTAGCATCCAGCATCCCGGATCTCCATTGTGACTTGGTTTTCACCTTCACAGATTCATGCTCTGGACTGTCGGGGATTTCCTTGTAGGAAATCCAACCCTGTCACACATTGCCTGACCTCAGCAGCTTTCTGGAATCTTAGTGGGAGATTTCATGGTCCCCTCACCCTTGCATTTTGTAACAACCTGGAGAAGGTCGCCAAGTCCTGCAGCTAGCTGGAGATGTAGCCTGGTCCCTTTCTACCACAGCTCGTGTCCCCTGTGCACTTCAGTGGCTAAGCAGGAAAAATGCTCCTATAGGCGGTTGTTTTCCAGCGGAGAGTCCCTTTGTTGCCATTCTTACTTCACTTGTGTCCTTTCAGCTGAGTCTGAAGTTGTCCCAATTTGAGCCCTTCATGGGTGAGGTCTTGCCCTCTTGGCAGCTCTCCTATAAAATTTACTTATTTTCTTAAAGATGTTTGCAGTAGTGCAAGTATAATCATTTGTTGTAGTGTGCTGTGTGCCCACTCCGCACAGACTTCTTGGACTACGCTTAGCAGTTGGAAGCCGAAGAGCAGGTGTTTCAGTGGTGTGTAAACCAGCGAAGTCGGTCCCCTCTAACTTCAGTTAGTATCGCTGGATTTGATTTTATAACTCGTTATCTCTCAATAATAAAAGCCATCTTATATTTGAATTCACGCAGGAAATATAACTTTCTTACTATAGGTCTGAAAACCTCAAATACTATCTCTTTTTTTCTTCACCGAATGAAGTTTTATGATAACGTTATAGAAAATATGCAATTTCTTAGAATGTTACTTTCTAATAACTTTTCGTGTATTTAAAATTCTAAATTATTTTCTTTCTGGATGGTACAATATTAAATTTTTGAAATGTGATAAATGAAAAACTAAGAGGAAACTATGAAGATGAGGTAATTTAAGAAAACATATAAAATTGAATGATAAGACAACTCCATAAAATGTTCAAGGATTCCAATAATCAGCCCTTGTCATGTTTATGTGATACACTATGAAATGGTACAAAGTATTTGGAATTTTGGCATATGGTTCAGAGCTCTAAAAACAGAACCAAAAATGGAAAAAGTTCAAATACTTCAGAAATTTTCTGAAACATTAATCTGATCACAACTTTGACATATGAATAAACTAACAAATGGTTTGCACAAGAATTTATAATTTCCAGAGAATTATTGTTTCCAGCTTGGGTGTAGTGTGAGTTGAGGTAGAAAAATGTTTGAAGAAAGTGAATTGAATGAACATACAGCTGTCACCAGTTTCCAAGAAAATCTTGATGTTTGCTCTTTCCATCTTATTCTGTATGATCAAGAAATAAGAAATCAGCTGACACACGCCTGTAATCCCAGCACTCAGGAGACAGAGGCAGGCCTGATGTACATAGCAAGTTCCAGGCCAGCTGGGGCTCCAGGGAGACCCTGTCTCGGGAAAAAAAGTAAGAAATCGATGCAAAATAGGTTTTGTGTAGGAAGGAAAGTTTTGGTAAAAAGGATTTTTACAAATGTTTAAATTACTAGAGACACTGCAGTAGTTACCCTATGATGCCTCATTTCTCCCAAGATTCACCCATGTTGCAAAACAGAAAGTCCTGCATCCTAGTCAGTGTTATGAATTGAGACTAGCTATGGTGCAGTCCTGACTCTCTTACTTACCAGTCACTGAACTTAGACATAAATTTTAACTCCTTGTGCATCAGTGTCCCATGAAAATGAATGAGGTAACAACAAACAGCTCATAGGGTTGCTATGAAATTTTAATAAATTTAATATTCTCTTCTGCAATTAATGTACACAAATATATTGGAAATGGCAATAATCATTATAACCATTATCATCATTGCTGTTGTGTGTTGCCTGAGTGCTCTTAGTTTCCCTTGCCCCTGGCGCTATTAGAAAAAGCACAGAACACATCTCCATCTGAATTTTTCATGGTTTATATCCTGGGTTGGGGAAATGGAGTAACTTACAAAGGTGAACACTTGGTGCCTGGTCTACTCTGTGGCGAAGTGGCCCTCTGTTCCAGGTTGCTTCTGCCCCTGCCCACAGTCTCGGTTAGCTTCTGCAGGTGTCTTCTCAGCCTGCAGTCTCACTCCAGACTGGCAAATGCCCCTTCTTGTATCCATGCAGGCAAGACACCAGGGCCATTTTTTTTCCGCTGCTGCTTCTGTCCAAGATGGACCCAACAGCGCTTCTCCCTCCCGCTGCTAATTCTCTCTCTAATAACTCTTGGTAGCCAATTATCTGCAGCAGGCCCTGCCCCTCAGAGGAAAAAGTACCCCTTGGGACATGTTATGTTATGGAAAAAACCTAAATTCATACATGTAGACTACCTAAAATGTTAACAGTATGCTAGCTAAAATTTACTTAAAATTAAAGACTATAATTGCTTAGTTTCCAGAGGAAAATTATTTACTATATGAGGAACTATCAGAACAAGATGTGGGAGGAGTGATCCCACAACAGAAATGCAGAAAATAAAGTCCTTTAGCTGACCCTACAGCCCAGGCTTCTGGTAGGACTGCTGCTTTTAATCTTGGTTTGACCTGGTCTGATCTGGTTCCTAACTGGAGAAAATAACCTTATGTGGAACAGTGTTAGTCACTTTTCTCTTGCTGTGCTATCACTGCTAACACTGACCCAGGTAATTTATAGAAGGAAGAGTTTATTTGAGCTTAGGGTTCCAGGGGAATTACAGTCTTTCATGGCAGGGAGGCATGGTGGCTGGAGGTGGCTGGAGCAGGAGCAGCAGAAGCTAAGCTCTCACATCAGGCAAGCACAGGAAGCAAAAGGGCGACTGGAGATCTGGCAAGGCTTAAGAACTCTCTAAGCCCACCCCCAGTGATGTGCTTCCTCCAGGATCACCACACCATATATAACCTCCCAAAACAGTGCCATCATCTGAGGACAAAATGTCCAAATACTTGGAGCCTATGGGGGACATTTTCATTTAAACCACCACAGTTTATTTGAAAATTCCAGAATCCCCCCAAATTCTATGATGGGGTCACATCATTCTTAGTCAAAGATATTGTAGCCATTTCTACCACTGTGCTCCAAGCAGCTGGATTTAAACTCTTCCTGTTCTTCTCTCAAGGACAAAACATTCAGACGGCTACAATTTTTTTTTTTTTAAGTTCTGTAAGAAAGTCGACTAGAAATGACTACAGTTTTATTCACCCAAAACATGCATGAGGCTTCTGTGCCTACATGTATGAGTGTGGGGGTATGTTCTGGTGTGAGCATGCACCCACATATTTGAATAACAAAATGCCAGAGGGTGTAAATCTGGGTCATTCAACATCTCCAGATGAGAATAGGGCAAACCACATTGCACATTTTGATATGTATTAGAAAACTCACAGACCTTTGCAGGAAAAGAATATCAAAGTATGAGTTATCAAAGATCCCACCCAGATTATGCTCAAGGAATAGATGTGATCCATATTGAAAGCTCAAAAGTAGAATGTGATCAGCTTCAAAGTTACAAATAATACTGGAGGGTTAAATTCTTGAAAATAACATTATTACATTAATTATATAACCTGAGAAGAAAATTATATCCCCAAGAAAATTAAAACCTACCACAATATGTCTAGATACGAAACGCTGGGTGAGACAACATGCTATTAATACAATAAGAAGACATAAACAAAGGAAGATACTGATAACGTGTGGATTGCTACACAGTGCAATCAGTGTAGTAAGCGTGGACTTGTAGTCTCCTAATCAGCTTTGCACAGAGAACGAACAGAAAGAAAATAACCAGTGCCATCAACTACTTTATGTAGCCAACTATAATTACCTAAAAAAGATTATTTTCATTATAGTTCCATACAATAAATCAAATATTTACATAATGTTACATTTTCCAGAATGTTCTTAATAGCTGTTTCCCAAACTATCCATTCTATTTTTAATCTTTTCTCTAGAGAAAAAAACATATATATCTTGTACTTTAAGTTTTCAGCCATCTTTATTTTTGCTAGTCACCTGACTCCTTTATTGAAGAGCTCAAATATTCATAAAATAATGCTGTGGCACTACTAATGCTGAGTTTATGCAACAAATTGATATCTACCTAGACCAGACCCAGAACTATGCAGCTTGGCAGGAATTACCACAGGGGAAATTTTGACCCTCTATAGACACAAACAAGTGGGAAGTGCATTTCAGTTTAACGTACTCCTTGAACATTTTTGTAGCAGAGCGGCCACCTGTTTGAAACTTTTATTTTATTAGCTCCCTCGAGAAATCTTCACTGGCAGAGCTGCGACGGGCAGCTGTGGAGGCCTGGTAACCAGCGCCATGGATGGAAGCAAGCAAGGGAAGCACAATAACCGCCCACTAGACGTAGCAAGAAAGATTTTTAAATATTTTATTTATTACTTCTACTTTATGTGTATGAGTTTATTGTGTGCATATATATAAGTGCATCCATGTCATACAGTGCCCATGGAGGTCAGAAGAGAGCATCCAATTCCCTGGAACTTGAGTCACAGACAATGGGCACTGGGAACCAAACGCAGGTCCTTGGCAAGAACAAGAGAGATGGCTCTTAACCACCGAGCCATTTCCAGCCCCCAAGAAAGAGATTTTTAAACTATGCTTTTTCTTCCCATTTCCCATAAAAATAATTCCTATAATTTTTGTTTTATTGAGACAGTATATCTACTAATATGTGAATGTCACAAAGAGAAAAATAAACCTCTGTGCAATGAGTGAACTTATATATCCAACTTAATATATCAACTGTACTATTTATAAGCATTTTATGAATGCCAATAACCTATTTGTAAAAGCTGTATACAGAAAAATCATAGTTACTCTGTAAGAACTATTAAATCTATTTATGTGAACCTTCATTTCATTTAAGGAGCATCAAAAATATTTGTCACTCAATCAAAACAAAGCCTGCATAAAACACCGCAATACTGTCCTACAATCTTGGTTTTCAAATCTACATGTGCTGCTCAAATAACTCATTTTGCACAATATTCATTAAATATGAGATAGGCACTCAAGCAATAATTGAAAATTTTAACTAAATAGCAGCCCAGATTTTTAAAAACAAGATCTCATGAGCCCAGTCTGACCTCAAACTTGTTACATAGCTCAGGACAAACTGGAATTCCGGATTCTCCTTTATTTATTTCCCCAGTGCTGGGATTGCAAGCATGCACTACCATGCCCAGCTTTGTAAATTCACTTTATTCATTTACTTTCTTTTCCATATGTCAAGTTATGGTAATCATAGCTACCACAGGAACTGGCCCACTTAATGTGGCAAATTTTGCATGTACTATAGTAAGCAAGTCTAATGTAATCTAGTAAGCCTGTATCAAGGGAATCACTCTAGCTGTTGATCAAATAGTTCATTGTTGAAGTTACATTGTAAAATTAAACCTAAGATATCTTGGCACCACTTCGCCCCAAGAATGGGTATCTCCCCTCACTGCATTTAGTGCTCTAAAATGTGCTTATATTCATTCATTATCTGCACAATTGGGTGACTTCTCCTTGACAAAGCTAGACTTAAACTGATTCTTCCATCCAAACTGGCTTACTTTTTCTTGTAATAAATTGCACATAATTCAAGGTATAGGCCAGGAATTGAGATGTCCATTTTGCACTGGAAAGTGGACAGGGGTTACTAGACTATAAAGTTTTTTTATCCAAAAACTGCATTGCTATCTAATGGTCCTAACTGGAAACTGCAGATGATAGATAGATGATGATAGATAGATAGATAGATAGATAGATAGATAGATAGATAGATAGATAGATAGATGATTGATGGATGATTGATGGATGATTGATTGATGATTGATGGATGATGGATAGACAGATAATCTTTTTACCTCTGGGCCCTGGCTTCTGAAGAGGAAGATCACTTTTTAAAGGAACCATGATTGTGCTTTTCAGTGTTATCACACCAGGAGTCAAGAACAGGAAAAAGAACAGTAAGAGTAAAGCACATTGGACATGCCAATAAATGAATGATAAATTATTAAAGCATGATTGGAAATATTGCCATTTTTCATAGCTGTCAGTTTAAGTATAAAAGCATCAGCACATTAAACTAGTTACTGCCTTTTCATAATTGAGACTTTAGCTTCTAGCTGTGCCCCGCAGCTTTTCATTAATCACTGGGACTGAAGTTCAAGCTCTGTGACAGCTTAGCAGGCATTAAACGGGCAAAGCATTTTCCAGGTACAGGTAGGAAAGGCCTTTTGGTCCTATAATCCATGGCTAATTGTTTCTCAAAGTCTCTAAATACAATCTATTCCTGGTGTTTCCTGGTGACAGAATTAGCTGCAAACTCGTTTTCTTTTATCTTCCCAGGCTTTCTCCCACTAAACTCCATTGAGAGCCTGTTGTTCGCTCCATAAAACAGGTGCAAAATGATTGTGATATGTGAAACTGCAACTGATACTTACCAAGGAGACATTTATTAGGTTGCCTGTGAAACACTGCTTCCTGGGTACTTGCTCTGATCATACCATTTAATTTGTAATAAAAGCAACAAAATGGCGTGAACTTTACACACAGACCAAGTTCAGTGTTTTATGTGGAGAAAAGACCTTCTTGGACTCTTTTAGCAAATGCAACTACATCTCCCCGCAATGTAAAGTCAGAATGTAGCTTCCCACAATGACTTGAACTCCAAGATTCCCATCAGAAGCCCTCTGTTACTTTGATCCATTTTTTTTCGCTTTTCTGCAAAGTATTGTACATCAGGTTTTAATGGATGTGCCAAAACATTCCTTCTTTGATATAACAAATTATCAGGAGCAATGAGGTTCATTAATTATGTCATCTAATTGGATTGAGGCAGGTGCAAAATACCTCAGATGAAGCGGTCACTGGCAAGAAGGCCCGCGTGCAAGCTTTTCTATTAGAAGCCAGCATGTCTCCAGACTCCTGGAATTACTTTGTACTTATTGATTAATGGCCATAATTTATTACAGTGCAGAAGATCTTGCATTGAGTTAAATGTGTGATTAATCAATTTTCCATCAAATTATGAACAGAGCAGTTGCCAGAAAGAAAATACCAAGTGCATTTTCCCATAGTGTAAATACATCAGGACTTCAGCTAATAACTGTCTATCACTTGTGTAATATTCTCTGTCACACTGATAGATGTCATCTCCACAAATCGGCTACAGGTAGCAATGATGGAGCGACCACCAACCATGTTTTATAGCTGCCCTGTTTATTTAATGAAATGTTCTTTGAGTCCATCTCCAAACAATTTATAAATACAAAATGCATTTCTGCCTTTAGCTTGAAATACATCATTGTTAAGTCAACAATCTTATATTAAACTGAGAGTGAATATTGAGGAAAGAAAAACCTTAGGCAAAAGGGAGATGAATTTTGGACTTCTTGTGCACAAGAGCCCATTTTTATTTTATGTCAAAAATTCAAACATGTGACTGATTGTTGTCAGTTCTGATCTGCTTTTAAAACACAGCACACGTGTGGCTTGGCAGCACAAAAGAGACTTACTGATTGAAAAGAAATTCATTTTGTTCCAAAATTTAATTCTTTGATTAAATAGCAAGTATTTTGAGTGTTCACAAATTGTCTCCTATGAGCAAGGGTACTTCATCTTACAATTAAACTAGTAAATGTGGAATCTTCATAAGTAGTCAAAAGACGAGGGATAACAGTATCTCAATCAATTAAGTTTAGGAAAATGAACTCATGCTAAAACATACATATAGTAACAAAATGATATTAATTGATAAAGAGGCAAGTGAAACAAATGAACAGGCTAGTGATAGCGCACTGAGCAATCAATTCAGGGCAGCAAAACAGTATGTGCAACACTTTTTAAAGGAAGCTGAACCATACTGAATGATATCACGTTCTAAACGTGCTGCTGCAGAAGGACTGTGCAGACCTCCTGCTTCCTCTCCCTGCAGTGGGGAGATCTATAATCCAGAGCGTGGGGGTGGTTGTGCGACCCCAGTTGACAGCTCAGCTGAACTCTCTTGGTTAGTGTGGAGAACTAACTCCAGGGGAAATCTTTTAATGCCAGCACATTCATTCTTTTTGTAGAGACATAAACACCCAAGTCTGGAAACTGTTTGCTCAGTGGCATGCCTACATGGTAAGCCCAACATTTTAGTAGGCCCTCTGTGTTTAAGCTGAAGAGATAGACTGGGTCCTATTCTATCTTAATCAGATTTTTTTCTGGTCATAGGTCCACTTCAATTTGATCTCCAAAATGCTTGGTTCTGTTGTGATAATAATCAGGTTTTTATGTAGGACACCTGGCATAAAATTTCTCAAACCACCTTCCCCATCGTCAAGGTCTCTGGAGCTAAGTAGCTCTACCTAGCCAAATGCTTTCTTCTTTAAGAACAGACATGTCCTAGTATGATATTTTTCTCAAGTTTCTAGAGAGCGTGTGCAAATGAAATAAGAATTAAAAGATACATCAGGTACCATTCCTACTAATATTTACTGTATAACATGGGAAATAGCCATAGAAACAGTTCCCCACACCTCGCTAACACCATACAAGAGATTCAGTTTGATGGTTCCTATTCCTAATTCCATCTGCCATGTTGCACAGAATTTTTAAGTATGTTTGCACTGGATGTTTTATGTGAGGTATTAAAATTCTATAATTCTTCAAGATCGAGTCTCAGTCATTTTAATACTTACTAAATTTCTTTGACTAGAAGGGATCAAACTTCCTTTCCTGGGAACAATGGGGATTAAAGCCTTCCTTATGCCTCACAAAGCACATATTACAGAAATATTTTTTAATCATAAAATTCTCCAGTTGAAGCTCACAGCAATATCCACTTTAATATTCTTCTTGAGTCCCACCATTTCTGAAGGTAGACCTCTAGCTGACCTTACAGAAAGAAGGAGGTGCTATATCATGTAGCTCACATGGCTAGAAAGGATAGAGAGGAATCTGTGCATCTGCATCGCTGGTAGAAATGTAGAGTGATTCAGCCCCTGTGGAAATACCAGAAGGCAGCTCTTCAGAAAATTAGACTTACAATATAACCTAGAAATTCTACTTTCATGAAATACCTCAAGAATTAAAAATACAGACGTAAATATATATATATATATATACATATGTATATTTACACACCCTGTCTCAAAGCAAAATTATTCACAATAGCCTCAATAAAAGTTATACAAATAGCAATCTAGTAATGGTCAAATAAGCAAAAATATTATTCATATACCATAAAATATTTTCTTGGTCTTAACAACAGGAAATTCTGGATCATGCATAGATGAACTTTAAGACATTATGCTCAGTGAAATAAGATATTCACAAAAAGACTATTCTACTTATAAGTTGTACCTAGAGCAGTCAAATCCATGTGCACATAAGAAGAGGGATTGCTAATGACTGAAAGTCAGTGCAGAGCTATGTTGGAAGTTTTAGTTGTGCGAGATGTCTTTGGCCTGTTCGCCTAAAAATGGCTAAAATACTAAATTTTATGTTCTCTGTACTTCACTGCAGTAAGAACATTGGAAGAATTCATTACACCGATAGGGCAATCAAGAAGTGGGAAGATTCCTTCAGCGGCGGCCTTGCTGATTTAGGTTTCAGCTCTCCCCTCATGTGACACAGCCCTGGAAACATTGCTGGTTCCTTGGAACAATGAAAAGTGTGATGGATTTATACATGGAGAGGTTGGGTAAGCTTAACTGTATGACAAATCATTGTTGGGTACATTTGTGCCTCTCAACAAAGAACAAAGAGGTGGAAGCGGGATTCTGCAGGGCACGCACTATGCAGCAAGCACCTTGTAAAACTGCAGCTGAGGAACCTACTGCATGCCTGGGCTGATTTTTCAAAACCGCAGGTGTGGAATCCAGTCTACAGACATGAGTACCACTGCTACAGCCACCAACAGGACCTCGAATGCCATTCCAGAGGGGTCTCCATAACTGACCTGCAGTGAACATCATTGTTCTTCAGGGATCGCTATTACTGACCGCCAATGACTGCAGCCGTTCTAGAGGGGTCTGTGTGCTGGATGGCTTTAGTGTCTACTTGACACACCTGGATTGAGGGAGCCTCCATTGCGGAATTGCTTCTATTGGACTGGCCTGTGGCCCTGTCTGAGGGACATCTTCTTGATAAGTGATGAGGGAGGGCCCAGCCCACTGTGGGTGGTACCACCCCTGGGCAGGTGGGCCTGTGTTGCATAAGAAAGCAGGCTGATCAGGGGCCAGGGGAGCAAGCCCGTAAGCAGTGTTCCTCCATGGCCTGTGCTCCAGCTCCTGCTTCCAGGTTCCTGCCCTGAGCCCCTACCTTGGGCTCCCTGATGAACTGTGACCTGGGAGTTGTAAGATGAATAAACCCTTTCCTCCCCAAGTTGGTATTGGTCAGAGTGTTTTGTCCCAGCAATGAAGAACAAACTAGGACAGTCTTCATGACTGTTCCCAGTGAATGTAGCAGTTTTTGAGGGGTTGCTATACCTGACCTCCAATGACCAGCCGTTTAGAGGGGTCTCCATGACTAACCTCCAGTGAATATAGCAGATCTAGGAGAGGATGCCATATCTGACCACCAATGAGGATAACCATTCTAGAATCAAGATACACTGTAGCCAATGCTTGAAATTGTAAGAAAGGAAAAAAATATTAAGAGATGAGAAAATACGCAATGTTGAAATAAGGACAAATAGCATTTTTAAAACACTGATTTTTAACCCGGTGACAAATACATGCTCTTATTCACTGGTGTTCTTCTTGTTTCCACAAATTAAGAAAAATCCTCCACCATATGATTCCTTATTTAGACCAACTGCTTAAAAGTTCTCTCTCTCAACTCTGAACTCACCAACACATCACAGGTTAAGCATTTACAGGCATTTTCTTTATTGTTTATGTGCATGTGTGAGTGCTATGTGTTGTGCACATATATTTTGACTACTATAATCTGAGCTTCATGACACAGAATACATTGCTCAATCTGAAATACACTCATGGTGCTTACTTCAATATCTCATTATCTGCTTGCTAAATGCTTGTTGAATGTATGAATACATGAATTAATGAATGTAAGTTAAGGGAGCAATGAATTTAAATGACATTCTGCACCATCACACTAAATGCTGCATGTCCAAAGTGCAATGTTTTCTTTATTAATATGTATTTTCATGTAGAAGAGTGCTGTCTCCCGATTGGCTAGTTCCTCCAGTGGGTGGGGCCTGCCGCAGAGTGTGGACTATAGGGGTGTGGCTGGGAGCCTGTGTGCATACTTCATTGCTTGGTTCAATTAAGCTCTCTATTCTTAATTTACTGCTAAATCCTCCTGTGAGCCAAGCAGAGCCGGAGAAGCCAGGAGCCATGGGGAAGCTACAAGCTGTGGGAACAGGGCGTGCAACAGCTGAAAGACAGAATGGACTGACTTTTAATGGACCTGGGGCGATCGCTGGCCCCAGAGGCATTGAGTTACAAATGACCATAGATATCAATTCAGAATACTTTATCCAGTAAAACTGTCTTTCCTAGTCAAAGGAGAAAGAGAAATCTTGCATAATACAAATAGGTTGAAAGAATTTAGGTTCGCAAAACCAGAGCTATATAAAATACCTGAAGCAACACAAAGGACTGAAGAAAAAAAATCATATTCAAGAAGTTACAGAAGGAAAACAAATGCAAATGTAATACAGAAACACAAAATAAGACTTAGAATACAAACAGAAAATAAAATGATGTAACCAATACACACCTTTCAATAATAACTCTAAATATCAATGATCTCAACTCTCCAGTCAAAAGATAGCTAGTGGAATGGATTAAGAAACAAAATCCATAGTCCTTTTCCTGTTATTACTTAATCTCTGTTTAGAAGATCTTGCCTCTTTGCTTTCTGTAGTTCTTTTAACAAAATTTTTATCTATCATTTTTATTATATGTGTATTCGTGTATTTCCTGCCTGTAGGTTGTGCAATGCCCATGGAAGTCAGAAGAGGGTGTTGGAGTCTCCTAGAACTGGAGTTAAGGATGGTTTGTAGCTGCCATATGAGTGCTAGGAATGGAACCCGGGTCCTCTGCAAGAACAGTCAGTGCTCTTAACTACTGAGCCATCTCTCCAGCCCCTCTGTAGTTCTTTTTAAGAATTAGTACAGGAAGCTGTTGGTCTGCCACATTAGTACATTTCAAAATGTTTTTTTATAAACAGTAAAAATATCTATGCATAAGTAGAAACCCACATACAAGTTGAAGAATCCATGGCCAGTGTGGACTTGTGAATACTCCAGCTATAGTTTAAGTCATTTGATTGAGAACTGGTTACTTCCATCAGAAGCAGTCAAGGAAAAACAAATATATTTTGGGAAATTAACCAAAAGAATGTCATCAGATAGCATCTGAGGCCTATACCTGAGAATTGTCTTTTGCTGTATCTGCCACAATACAAATACATTTCCATCAAAAAAGAAAAAAATCCATCTATGTGTTGTGTACAAAAACTCATCCTACCTCAAATGATAGGCAATACCTTAGGGTGAAAGGATGGAAAAAATTATTGCAAACAAATGGCACAAAGAAACAGGAAGGAATTGATATTCTAATATCTGAAAAAATAGACTTCAAATTGAAATTAATCAGAAAAAATGAAGGTCACTATTTTCTGATCAAAGAATAATCAACCAAGAAAACATCACAATCATAAATATATATGCTCCAAGCACTAGCACACCCAGTTTCATAAAAACAGTACTTCTGAACTTCAAGATACAGATTAACCCCAGCTCTGGAGAGCCTGTCAAGGAAAAGAAGCAAAACAGCATGACAGTGGCACCAAAAGGAGAAATAAAAACGGCAAAGGAACAGCTTTAAAAGAGCTCAACATTGTTAGTAATTAGGAAAACGCAAATCAATACTTCTTTAAGATTTCATCTTACTGCAGTCAGAATGGCTAAGACCAAGAGACCAAATAATACCAAAGGTTGACCAGGATCTGGGGAATAGGGAGCTTTCATTCACTGCTAGTGGGATAGCAAACTGCTGTTAACTACTGTGGGAAGCAGTGTGGCAAGCTCTTAAATCCTAAAATTGAATCTATCATATGATCTCATTATACTACTTGGCATATACCCAAAGGACTCATCCTACTGCAGAGAGACATGTACAGCCATGTTTGTTGCTGCTCTTTTCACAATAGCTAAGAAATGGAAACAAATGTCCTTCAACTGATGAATGGATAATGAAAATGTGTCACATTTGCACAATGGAATTCTACTCAGGAGTAGAGAAAATGAACTCATGAAATTTGCAGAAACTGTTATATTAAGTGAAGTCATACAGACTCAGAAAACCAAGTGATTTGTTCTCATTTGTGGATCTTAGCTCCAGATCCTTATATGTGAGTATATATCCTAATGTAACCACAAGAGTCAGGAGAATGGAAAGGAACCATGTGGATAACAGGGAAGGATTTCTAGAAATGTGTACAAAAGGAAACAGGTATTATCAAGGGTAAAATGGGGGCACACAAGGATGTTTACAAGGGTTATACAGGGGTAAAGAAAAATCAATAACAGTTAGGTGTTGTGTAAAACCAGATGAAAATGTGTTAGTTTAAAGCCTACTGAAAAATATATATACAATATATGCATATATGAGTGCATGTGCATAGCTGAAGGCTATATAACAATAAACACAGTGCCAGACAGGAGAAACCTCCCTTCAAGTTGTTGTTCAGAGTAATCCAAGAGACACCCCAAATAACAAGACTATTTCCATAAGTTGCCTCCAAGAACTTGAAGATAAGACCCTTTGTTGAAAAAAGGATGTATTCAGACATAGGAATTAGAGCCATGGGGCTGGAACTGACTTAGAAGCCTCCTCCCCGAGGACTAACTGTCATAATATTACAGGATACTATGCCAGGTGAAAAGGGAGAAAAATCAATCACTTATCCAACCCAATTGTAAAGCCTAGTAACAACAATGAACTATCTCTATTGGAGCGGCAGTTGCACTTTTATCTTGGGAATAATCAACAGTTATCTAATTGGACTTAAAGCCCACTCAGTGGGCGGGAACCCATATGAGGTACTGTAAACACAGCCAAATACATATAACAGGAGAGATCATAGATCCTAGAGGAAAACCTCTGGCTGCCATATCCCTAGACAAACATAATTTCTTGCTGTAGACTAAATATGTATTTTTTAATTTACAGACAAGTATAGATCTCACCATTCATCAAAGAAACTTCATTTTGCAACAGATGGAGGCTATTGCAGAGTTCTACAACTGGTCAAATCCAAAGAATAAGTATATATGAGATGGCCAGCCTCTACATCTAAGGCTCAGGGAACATATTGGAAAAGGGTAAAGAGCACATAAATGCATCTCTCATCTCTCACCAGTGACACTTCTTAATGCAACAGATAGTTAACATAGAAAGCTAGAACTTGCCAAACTATAGAGAATAAGAGACTGCAGAGTATGTGTCCCCAGAAGGGACTTCCATATTAAAGTTCTGCCAACCAGGGCTCAGGGACAATAGAAGAAGAGCAGCAAAAGGATTGTAAGAGCCAGAGGTTGTGGATGACCACATGGAAGCAGGGTTTGCCAGTCTGCTGGGAACTTCCTCATATGAACACACAGTAATGGTGGCTGCATGCACAAGACTCACATATCACTTCCTCCATGCTTCCAAGCAAAGCCAACCATGGTCGAGCAGGACCTTTGACTTATCT
>NW_008354753.1:24748-26241 GCF_000622305.1 Nannospalax galili | reverse complement strand
TATCTGGGCCAACTGTATGGTCTTAAACACCCAAAAGGAAAGTATAACCAAAGATTAAAGGGGCCAGTGTAATTTTTTACGAGTCCATATGCATAGCTAAAGGCTACATAACAAGCAGCAATACCAGATAGGAGATACCTTCTTTTGAGTTGTTGGCCAGGGTGGCTGGAGGGACTCCCAGATAGTAACCCAGCATAGAACTGGGAAAATGAACAGCAGACCCCAATCTTATCTAAAGCACTATTGACAACTGATTGCTGCTAGATGAGGAACAGCTGACCCTTCTAAAACAAAGACCTCTAGATAGGCTTACTAGATTCACCAGAAGGGCAAGTAGTGGGGATTGTCTCAGGTGCCAACAACACAGTAGACAGTAGCAAGGATATCAGAGTAGAAGGGCTCTAGTGGGGGGAGGGAGGCTATGGGAGGGTGCTAGGAGGGAAGTGGGTCTATGAAAAGAAATTCTTCAAAGATTAAAAATTTGCTCCTTAATAACTAGTAGATGTGAAAAACATTGCCATTGAAATCTACCTGATGACTTTATATCCATGCTCAGATGCCAAGGACCTCAGAAATTAACCAACTCTTACCAACTGTGACTAGTAATAATCAGATATTTAGAGATTAGAAACACATGTGCAAACATCTTAATGTCAATTGCATTGAAAATGAATTTTTCTGTATGAAACTGTGTATTTTAATAATGAAATGGAGATCTTTTTTAAATATTAAAACCTCATTTAATTTTAGGTCTTATAGGTTTTATACTGATTAAAATATTGTATAACTGTAACAATTCAACTGTAAACCTAAAAATTTACAGCCAATTTTGAAAACGATGCATCTTAGCTCAGAAAATTGTTATTGAATATGTCAATGCTGTTGTAATGAGATGCTTCTTCTAAGTATGTGGTTATTAAATAAATAATAGACTGAAAAAAATAAACTCAAACCAAAGAAAAACAGCGTAGAAGTGGCATAATGGTAAGAAACCACAATCTTGTCTAAAACTACTGGCAACTGGTCACTGCTGGCAAGGGAGGCTGGGTGAGGGAGAGTTGCTCTACTTTAAGGGAGTGACACTAGATAGGTTGACCAGGCTCCATGGATCAACTCATCATGAGGGACATCTGGGGACATAAATTTGGCTTGCTAGACCTTAACAAATATGACAGAATGCATACAGTCTGAAAGGGGGACTCTACAGAGGGTGAAGATAGGGTAGGGGATCTAAATATGATCAAGATATATTGAATGAAATGAACAAAAAAATTTTTTAAGAACTTCTTTCATAAATTTCCATGCTTCCTTCTCAAATATAATACATTAAAAAAAAACTTCTTTCATTTTTATTTAATTCTTCATAAAAACAGTGATGCAACTGCATTTTCCAAACCGTGGTTGAGTTGGAACCATAGGTTTCTAACAATATGATCTTTGTGAAACTCCAAGAAAATATCTTTTGACTGTCATTTAGCTGTATGGAATTATAA
>NW_008354753.1:20045-24517 GCF_000622305.1 Nannospalax galili | reverse complement strand
CTGCTCTAAATTATGTGCTTTACATCTTCCATATCAGTAGTTGTAAAAATGACTTCGAAAATATGGAAATACTCTATACAAAATCTTTTTTAAATATTTTATTTTTATTTTATGCATCTATGTGTATTGCCTGCATGTATGAAAGTGTACCTGTTTCGTACAATGGCAGCAGAGGTCAGGAACTGGAGGTATGAACAGTTGCTAGCTGCAATATGGGTGCTGAAAATTGAACCCAGGTACTCTGCAAGAGGAGCCAGTGCTCTTAACCACTGAGCAATCTCTCCAGACCCTACACGAATGGCTTTCACCTAAGCTTGCAACGGAATGTAAACAGGCTCACTGTGCCATGTGCTCCTGATATGACCTAGGTATATGACCTTAATCCCTTGAGCCTTCTGTGTCCTCCAGTTAAAGTCATATATAAATCTCTGTTGCATGCTTTACACATGAAAGTGCTGCAAACTGTGCTTATCCCATTGCAAACAACGAGAGAAATTGTAGTTCTCTGTGGTATTCTGATCTGGGGGTCAGAGGGCAAAACTCTTCTTTGCTAAGGTAGCTCTGCTGTTAATTTTTCATTTGATGCAGAATATACTGGTTCAATAAAAAGAAAGAATGAGCCCTTCTTCTGAAGTATAATTCCAAGATAAATCTGAAAGGAGTTGCTCAGCAGTTCATGTCTACTCTTCACCTTAAGTTAGGCCGCTTTTTATTACAGCACAACTGCAATGTGGCATGAATACTACAAGTCATATGTGTAAATACATGCAATATGCAAGTAAATATATGTGGCAGAGGATGATTGTCTTCTGGAAAATTAAGTAAGCATCCAGCTCTGGCTGCCCAGCCTACAGGGACATGCATTTATTCCGGCTGGGTGGCATGATTTTTATGTTCTCCAGTCACTGCCATGAATAGCTAAGTTATTGTTAGCCAAGCACATTTATGAAAGGTTTCTATAAATATTTTGGCCACTTACTGTGATGACTTACTCAGCACAATGCCATAAAAGTCAACAACAGCCAGAGATTGTGTTGAGACCTGTGGGGCCCAAGGCCAGAAGCCAAGTTATGAAAAAGAAACGGGCCAAAAGCTAGTCTGTGGAAATTTCCTCTAGTCAGTGGCTATGAATAGCGTTATCAGAGAATTAGGACATTCTTGATACCTGATAACATTCAAAATTCTTCCATAGCAGGAACATACACAGTATTAGAGAGCTTACTATTATAAACTACACTATTTAAAAACTTGTGTACTTGGGCTGAGGTTGGGCTGTATGGTGCAGCACTTGATTAGGATGTTAGAGGCCCTGTGCCTTATCTCCAGTATCTAAAAACATTTCATTTAGAAAGAAAATTGTATATAGTGCAGAGGGAAACCATAAAGCGTTTGTAACATAAATTTTTCTTCATTTTTTGATGAAAACAAGCGTGTTCAATAAAGATATGGTTCTGGATTTGAACCATACTTGGGGATTATGTGAGAACATTTCAACAAAATAACAAACATAATCATCTCGGTTAGACCTCTATGAAATGTTTCATTCTTTATTTTTTAATTAATAAATATTATTTCAATTACAGAGAAAAGTCAGGTGAAAATGATGAAATATGAATAAAAGGCATTAAATTTAAACAAAGAAATCAATGTAAAATTTTAATTATAGGGCTGGGTATGGTGGCACACGCCTTTAATCTCAGCACTCCAGAGGCACAGGCAAGCAGATCTCTGTGAGCTCAAGGCAAGCCTGGTCTACATAGTGAGTTCCAGGCTGGCTCAAAAAGATCAAAAAATTCTTTTTTTCAGTCATATTTATATCGAATCATAACAAAACCACTTAACCTATTAAGAAGAGATTTTTTAAAAGTGAAAAGTGAAACTCAGACATATTTCACAGCACCTGAAAGATTTTTTTTCATTGATGAATAATTTATTCAAAATTCAAAGATAAAATGAAATTTAGCTCTAGTTATTTTGTGGTCCTAAAAGGAATAAATTATACCATTTGAAATTTTAAAATTTATTTATTTAATAACCACATAATCAGAGGAAGTATTTCATTACAACAGCATTGACATATTCAATAACAATTTCCAGAGCTAAGACGCATCACCTTCAAAATTGGCTGTGCTATAAAATTTTTAGGTTTACTGTTGATTAATACAGTTATACAACATTGAACTCAATATAAACCCTATAAGACATAAAATTAAATGAGGTTTTAAACTTTAAAAAAGATCTCTATTTCACTGTTAAAATACACAGTTTCATACAGAAAAAATCCTTTTCAATACAATTGACACTAAGATGCACATGCATTTCTCATCTCTATATATCTGATTATTACTAGTGACAGTTGGTTACTTTCTGAGCTCCTTGGCATCTGAGCATGGATATAAAGTCGTCAGGTAGATTTCAATGGTAATGTTTTTCACATCTAATAATTATTAAGGAGCAAATTTTTATTCTTTGAAGAATTATTTTTTTTAATTTTTTAAAAAATTTATTTATTTATTTTTATACCCACTTCCCACCTAGCACCCTCCCATAGCCACCCTCCCCCCACTAGAGCCCTTATACTCTGATATCCCTGCTACTGTCTGCTGTGTTGTCAGCACCCCCAGCCATTCCCCACTACTTGCTCTTCTGGTGAATCTAGTCAGCCTGTCTAGAGGTCTTTGTTTTAGGAGGGTCAGCGCTTCCTCATCCAGCAGCAATCAGTTGTCAATATTCCTTTAGATAAGGCTGGGGTCTGCTGTTCATTTTCCAGTTCTCTGCTGGGTTACTATCTGGGAATCCCTTTGGCCACCCTGGCCAACAACTCAAAAGAAGGTATCACCTGTCTGGCATTGTTGTTTGTTATGTAGCTTTTAGCTATGCATATGGACTCTTAAAAAATTATATTGGCCCCTTTTATTTTTTGGTTATACTTTCCATTTGGGTGTTTAAGGCCATACATTTGGCCCAGATAAACCAATTTATTTTTACTCTTAAGGTCATTTGAGGATCTGTTCCTCAGGGGTCAGATGGGCTTGGGAGGAGCCCCTGGCTCCTTTCTTTGACCAGTTGCGCCTATGTGAAGATAAGTCAAAGGTCCTACTTGACCATGGTTTGGCTTGGCATGGAAGCATGGAGGAAATGATTCCTCTTTATTGACCCTCCTCTTTATGGACTGGACACTGGTTCAAGTCCATCAGGTGGGGTCTCTTCAGCCTCCTTGATCAAGAGGACAGGTGACCCACCACCATTATAGGACATTTTGAGAGATGCTCGTAGTCCCCTGGAACTAGTCGACCTACGAGGGCTAAGAGCAAAAAGTGTCCTTTATGTCCCTCTGACAAAATTATTATAGACCTCAAAGTATGTCTGTTAAACACCCAAGAAGTTCATTTCCACCAGTCTGGTATTTTTAATTACTGTGTGTCATGTAGATAAATCTTTGATGCAGATTATTTTTATTCCCTCAAAGCTACTGTGAATCTATCAAAATTTAACATGTACAGGAAAAATTTCAAATTCATCTATAGTTTTATTCTTGAAATTAATAAAATTAATTTAAAAGTATAAAATAAATGATAAATAAATAAATAAACAAATGGCATTATTACTCATGAGAATGTAGGTTTCAAACTTCTCTGCATGTTGGGGATTGATGGAAAATATCTGTTTACCAATTGCCCAATTTAAGAAAAAATGTTATATTAAAGGCAAATCAGAAGAAATTAATGACACTTTACTGATCATAGAACTAGATATAATCATAAAAGAATCTTAATAGGAATAGAATAGTTAAAATATAAAATTTTGGCACTCCCATCCTCAGACCTCTTGGGGTAAGTCTATAGCGCAGCCCTCCGCGCTTTGACTCCCCAAGCCACATTCACCCTTCCATCTCCCCTGCTGTTCTCTACTCCTATTTTGGGCCCTGTGCCATTCTTAGTCTTGGGGTCCCAGACACCTGGGGAACCAATACTGCTTCCTGATCCTTTTCACCCAGAACAACTTAGTGCCTTTCTTGGGCCCCAGGAGCACCACTTCCGGACCTGGCCCCGCCCTCACCTCTCTCTGCTTCCCGGGACCTGCACCACCGACTAACTCTCCTAGCCTGCACCCCTATCCTCAGGCCTCTTGGGGTAAGTCTATAGCGCAGCCCTCTGTGCCTTGACTCCTCCAGCCACATTCACCCTTCCATCTCCCACGCTGCTCTCTACTAGTTTGGGCCCTGCACCATTCCAAGTCTTGGGTCCCCAGAAACCTGGGGAACCAATACTGCTTCTTGATCTTTTTCACCCAAACCAACTTAGTGCCTTCCCTGGGCCCTAGGAGCACTGCTTCTGGACCTGGCCCCGCCCTCACCTCCCTTTACTTCCCTGATCCTGCAACACCCACTACCCTCTTTCTGGGGCTGACAGCCTCTTTCTGGGGCTCCAAGGCTTACCTTTCCTCTCCCTGATCCTTTGAATCCAATACAA
>NW_008354753.1:15456-15951 GCF_000622305.1 Nannospalax galili | reverse complement strand
GGTTACATTAATGGAGGGGGGAGGGAAGGGTATATGAGGAACCTAGGGGATAAGGAGAAAGAAGCAGTTTGACAGAGGTAAGATCATAGGAGCAAGGGTATTATTAAAGAAGAAAGAGGGGGAAGTGGGGGCACCTTAAGTGGGAAAACCATGATAGAGGGGTGAGACAGTACAAGAGAGAAACAATGCCTAGCTAGTCACGAGCCATATTATTCCTACAATCTATTGACAAATTATTCTTAACAGATCAAGAAATATATCTATAGATAAGGTTTATTTGAGACCAACTGGTCATTACCCAAGATTTTTCTGCAGGACACGCAGTAATTAAAAATGCCAGAATGGTGGAACAAACTTTCTTGGATGTTTAACAGACATACCTTGAGATCTATGCTAATTGGGTCAGAGGGACACAAAGGACACTTTTTGCTCCTTGCCCTCCTAGGTCGATTAGTTCCCAGGGACTATGAGCATCTCGCAAAATGTCCTGTAATG
>NW_008354753.1:10620-14391 GCF_000622305.1 Nannospalax galili | reverse complement strand
GGAACAATATATTCTAAAATGAAGTGGAGATCTTCTTTAAAGGGTAAAGACTCATCCAATTTTATGTCTTACAGGGCTTTTACCTAGTTCATTATTCTATGACTGTATTAATTCAACTGTGAACCTAAAAATTTACAGCCACTTTTGAAAGAGATGTATCCTTGCTCTGGAATGTGTTACTGAATATGTTAAAGCTATAATGAAATGCTTCTAAAAAAAACTTGAAAATAAAATTTGAAAACTAAAAAAATAAATAAATAAAATTTTAATCTGAGGAATGGCAGGCATAGGATTTTCATGCTCATGAAATGCTTTTTTTTTTTTTTCCTGAAACCATAAACAGAAGAAATTAGTTTGGAAAACCCAGTTTTGGACTAAGGAATTAATTTGTAACCATTTACCTGCAGTCTTGGCTGCTACCCAAGGGGCAGGCCTATGAGGAGGAACATCTAACTATCAAGGGAGAATAAAACAAACAAACAAACAAAATAAAACCACAAAAAAATAAAACACCCTGCTTTCCTGAAGCTTGAAAGCTGCCTCAAGGCTGTCGTAGGTCTTGGTGTTTCCTTTTTAATGCAAATATTTAAGAGAATTGATATTTAGCCTTCAATCAATGCATTCCACACAGGAAATAAAAATGAAATTAGTTGGTGTAGAGCCCCTGAGGATGAGAGTGTTGTTATGTGAGAAGGATATAAACAATCTGGGATTATGCTCATCCTAGAAGCTATAGGTTGCTAAGTACAAAGGCCACCACCAGGTGTTGGATACTTTCCCTTGAGTTATTGGTCAGAGGTGTCCCAGGGATCCCCCTAGATAATATGGGTTACTGCCATTGTTCTTGGCTACCCACTCAAACTTTATGGCAAAACTCTGTTACTGAATATACCACAAACTTTGGTCACAAAGCAGAGTGAAATCAAGTCTGTACTGACCAGGAAGTTTTCTCTCTTCTGGCTAGCTCTCATAGTATTGTAAAGTAATATGTAGGCTACTAGGAGAAAAAAAAAGTCATCAACAGTCTTTCCAAACTGTGGACCCTATGAAATGAAGTAGCTACCCACATGACAAAATATACCCATATGTGCAATAGTGACAGAAATATTATGGGGGTAAGCAACAGCTTTGTGGTTGGATTTAAGGATGGTTTTGTAAGAGAAAACATACAACCTGGCCAAGAACCCATGGTTGGGAGCTCACAGGCCCCAGGTGTGAAACTACTGCTATTATTTTGCTAAATGAACATAGTATCCAATTGCCCTCTAATATGTAACTCTCCCACGGTTTAGTACTCATCAGAGAAGCTTCTTTTTGTTATGGATGGTGATTAATGAAGAAACCCACAACTGGTCAAAATGCAAAGAATAAATGCTCAGCCATAAGTGGGACTTCTATATCACATGCCTCTCCATGGGTCAAGAACTAACTGAGAAGAGGGGGGCAGAAAGCCTGTAAGACCCAGAGGTCAGGGTGTACTCAAGCAAAATAATATCTTCTGGACATGACAGGATCACTGCACTCATGAACTCACAGCAGCTATAGTTGCCTACAGCAGACGTATACATGATAAGTGAGTCAGCATGCTAGCATGGAGTGGGATGTGACTCACAAGTCCCATCTCCTAACTGAGGAGCTATGGACAGTGGATGAGCTGTGGAAGAAGGTTTGATTCATTTTCTTTAAGAGTACAGTTCCTGGTAGGTTGGCTATGTGCTAATGGATGGCCCTACACCCAGAAGTTTAGTTATGGCACAAATTGGAGTGAATATGATATTAATTTTTATATATTTTATTTATTATTTTTATTTTATGTGTATGAGTGTATTACCTGCATGTATGTGAGTGCACCCGTGTCGTGCAGTGCCTCAGAGGTCAGAAGAGAACGTCAGATTCCCCGGGAACTGAAGTAAAGGATGGTGTATAGCTGCCATGTGGGTGCTGGGAATTGAACCTGGGTCCTCTGCAAGATCAGTCAGTACTCTTAACTGCTGAGCCATCTCTCCAGCCCCATGATATTAAGTTTTTAAAAAGAGGATACAAAGTTGGGACTCTAAATGGAGGATATGATGTCTGGGTTGTAGTGAGGTTGGAAGGTCCTGGGAGGAGTTAAGGGATGTAGCTGGGAGGGAATATGATCAAAATATGTTGTATGAAAATTTCCAAGACAATAAAATAATTTAATTTTTAAAATAGAATTTTTTCTGGGGATGTACCAAAGGCTTTGGCCCCTCACTTAGCTTAACTCTTGAGCTTGGTATGAAATGGTGAAAGAGACTATGCAGAATTCTGTAAACTTGTAACAGACACAGATTCTAAGCTTCATGACACTTTCATGTGTATAGCTCCAGAGCTGTTGGAGTAATATGCAAACGGTCACAAAACAGAACTCTTCAGCTAAAATTAGTTCTTGCCAAGGGCTCTCAGAAACATTGCCTTGCTTTTCCAGAAATACTGTTCTTACATTTTGCATGTGTTTTTATAGTGTTTTAAACAATTTCAAAATCCATTTTCTATGAGTACCCTAGACTTTGAAATCATAAATCACTTTAACGACACAAATACAATGACCCCACTGACTTCATCATGAAATGAAATGTGTAAAGTCACCCAGGATGAAATCTTCTGAAATTTGAAAGACAATTAATTTGGACAATAGTTATTAGGATTTTCCCTTTAAATTAACTGTTAAGCCATGAGATTTCAAAATGCATGTGTCTTTTGACATCAAATAACAGAAGAGGTCCATTTAATAAAGCCATTTTAGCAACTGTGTTCAAAATGCTTCAAATACATCTTTTACAAAAGGCACTTAGGTTGGGGGTGAAAATTTTTTTCAAAGAAGATAGTCTTTTAAACCCTTGTAATATAAACTATTATTCACAGTTCTGTCTAAACAAAAGAAATGTCTTTGCCCAGTATCAATTCTCATCTAAAAGCATCAGTTGAACATTTTACACATGTGTAAGCCAAAATCGCACATATCAAATACATAATGATTTATTGTATTTTTGATGAATGATTCATCATTGTATTAATAGCTTTATATAATTGTACACAAAAACTTTGTATTTAGCTAGAAAATATTACCTTCATTACAATCTGCAACTTTAACAGAAATATTTTCCCTAGAAATTAATTTTCTCATTGTTTCTATGTGTTAAAATTCTCCGGGATAATGGCAGCCCAGAAACCTGGCAGTACCCAGGGACCCAGTGAGGCAGAACACTTGGTGGCCTAAAGGCCCAGAAGAGTAGAGTGCAAGAGTGTGAGGGGGTCTCAGAACAAGGTGGAAGTGTGGGGTGGAAGTACAGGGGCTCAGTGAAAGACTGCAGAGGTTACCTTCAGAGCAGAGGATGCTGGGTGCCATTTCAAAAAGAGTCCTGCTGAGTTGGTAGTGCATCTGCCAAGAGCAAATGGCATAGGACTACACACTGAATCAGGAACATCAGAGTTAGACCTGTGAACAAACAACCTAGAATATTTTGATACTCCATACCCTCAATGGTGCCTCTTCTCTTTCACACATTCCACTCCCAGTGAACATGGGGTGGCCAAGTGTACAGGATCTCTGTATCTCTCCTTCCTAAGAGTAGGGAATGGCAGACATTTAACTATAGTTAAACCTTTCTCCTCTCACTCAGGTTTCAGGCAAAAATTCCTCACCTCCCCATTGGTTGCCCCTACTTTTCTCTAAACATTTCCTCCCTCTACTTTTTCTCTGTCAATCGAATATGACACATCTTCCTCTGAATCTATTTCCTTTTGGTT
>NW_008354753.1:0-10508 GCF_000622305.1 Nannospalax galili | reverse complement strand
TTTTGATGTTTCTTTCTTTTCTTTGTGTTTCCGTTCATACCCCAAATAACTAATATAGCAATGCACACATTAGTATCAATGACCCTTTACTTTATAAAATGATTGGTGCTAAAGAAGGGGGTTATTTAACATACATACATATTAATTAAATAGACTCAACCAACGAACTAACACTAAATGTGCAAGTCCCAACACAAAAACTTGAGTATCATGAAAAATCAAGGAAGCAAATCACTGCAGCTCTGGCCTCCAGTAAATGTGAAGAACCCAAAAGAATTATTATGAGTACACTCAAAATTCAAAGACAAAAGAGGAAGATGCAGACTCAGGGCCGGTACCAGATGTGACTCTGAGCTAGGTCCACAGATTTGAGGAAAGTTCCACATCTTGTAGTAGTTTCAGAATAAGCCACACAGACCCAGGATGGGGACCAGATGTGACTCTGAGTAATCCCTACAGGTGTATGGAGAATACTATAACACAATAAAAGCTGAAAACCTAGGCAGAAGGCCCAAGCTGACCTCAACTTTCAGAGGGAAACACAAGATAGAGCCTGTGGCCCTAAATACCAATCCCACAATTGGAACTGACACCTCAGTCCTACTAGAGCTTAGTCCCCAATGAGCACTGTAAATGCCACCACTGAAAGAAGAATTTGAATTTTTAAAAATATAAAAGAAAGAAAATCTCAACCAATGAATTAATTCCAGATGCTCAAGACCCAGCTCAGAAACAGGAAGAACACGAAAATAGAAACCTTTACCCCCCCAAATCACTAATTCTTTGATAATGGCATATAATTAGAATGACTTGAAAGAATGACCATACAAAATTCAAAAGAATGATCATAAATATGTTCAAATAATTCAAAGAAGACATGAAAAAAACTAAAGAAGTAAATGAAATAAGGAAATCAATCCAAATATGTAAATAGAAATAGAATTACTGAAGGAAATCCAAACTTAAATGATGCTGGAAATAAAAAACTCAGTAAGGAAAATGTCAATGATACATTTAAAAAATATATATGAACAGAAATTCACTGAGATCTGGAACACCATAAAAAGTTCCCATACATACAGAAAGAAATGCCCATACACATATAAGAGGCCTGCAGAACTTCCAAACAAAAACAAAAGCATAAACAAAATGAAAAAAACACCAAAAAACAAAAACAAAAAAAAGACAGGACCAGAAAAAAACTCCACATGACATATTATAGTTAAAACATTAAAACCAAAATAAAGAAATGCCTAGCCAGGCATGGTGGCACATGCCTTTAATCCCAGAACTGGGAGGCAGAGGCAGGTGAATTTCTTAAAGATCAAGACCAGTCTGGTCTACAGCAAGCTCCAGGCCAGCTGGGGCTATAGGAAGACCCTGTTTCAAAAACTCCAAAACCAACCAACCACAAAAGAATATAGAAAGGACCTTAAAAATTGCAAGACAAAAAAAAAAAATACTCAAGCCACTTATAAAGGCAGGCCATCAAAATAAAATCTGAGTAGTCGAAAAAAAAAAAAAAAAAAACAGACCATTTAAAGTTACAATGGGCTATAAAGGTGTATTCCAAGTTCTGATAGACAACAATTGTTATCCCAGAAATGAGATGGATTTCTAGATGAATATGATCTGCCAAAGTTAAATCAACATGAAATAAATATTTCAAACATACCTATATTGATCAATGAGATGAAAGGAATAATGTTAAAATATTTTATACTTATTATTTTTATTTTATGTGTATGAATGTATTGCCTGCATGTAAGTAAGTACACCAGTGTCGTGCAATGCCTATTGAGGTCAGAAGACCAGTATCACCCTCATACCAAAATCATGGAAGGACCAAGCAAAAACAGAGAAATGCAAGTCAATCTCCTTCATGAATATAGGTACAAAAACTCTCGATAAAATACTTGCAAATCAAATTAAAGATCACATAAAAATATCACCCTTCATGATTGACTTCATCAAGAGAAGCAGAAGTAGTTTAACACACATAAATCAATAAATGTAATCTATCATATTAATAGACAAGAACAGAAATCATAATCATCTCATTAGATGCAGAAAAAAGCCTTTCAAAAAAATCCCACATCACCTCAGAAAAGTCTTGGAGAATCTAGGAATATACGTACCTCAATATAATAAATGCAATACACAAACCTACAGACAACATCATGTTACGTGCAGAAAAACTCAAAGCATTTACATTAAAATCAGGAATAAGGAAGGATACCAATGCTCTCCTCTACTGTTCAAAATAGTGCTTGAAATGTTGGCAGACCAATAAGACAAAGAAAGAGATAAAGGGGATACAAAAGAAAGTCAAAGTATCTTTACTTGCAGATGATATGATTCTAATCATAAGCTAACATAAAGGCACCACCAGAAATCTGGAGCTGATAAACACATTCATTAAAGTATCAGGATACAAAATTAACACTCAAAAAACAGTGGCCTTCTTATAGACCAATGGAAAGCACATTAAGAAAAAGAGCAAGAATACAATCTTATGAAATGGCCTCAAAAAAAGTAAAATATCTTGAAATAAATACAGACAAAAAGTGAAAGATTTGTACAATGAAAAGATAAAGACACAGAAGAAAGAAATTGAAGAAGACAACAGAGCATGAAAAGACTTCCTATGCTCATTGATCGGTAGAATTAATACTGTGAAAACAGCCATCTTGCCAATGCAATCTACAGATTCAATCTAATACACACAAAGATTCTAATGCAGTTCTCCGCAGAAATTTCTTAAAAATTCAGTTGTATGGAAAACAAAGCAAAACTAAATAGAACAAAACAAAACCTGAACCAAACCAAACCAAACCAACCAACCAACCAAACAAACAAACAAACAAAAAACCAGCAGAAAACAAACAAACAAAAAACAGGAGAGACAAAACAATACTGAATCCTCCCTCCCACAATTTCTCTCATCCACTTACATTATATCCCCTGCTGGCCTCTCTCACAGGCAAGCTCCACCCCCACCCCATCCCCTGCTGGCCTGACCTCTCTTACAGGCTGGCTCAGCCTCCAACTCCTTCTCCACAGGAGGACTAGCTAACCTTTGCCTCTCATCAGTGCCCCTGCAAGCCTTTCTCACAAGCTGGCTCCCATTCCTTAAACCCACCTTCCCAAACCAGATTAACCATTTACTCTACCATAGATCCCTAAGCTCACACCCAGGCAACCCCCTCGCCGCCAAATTCCCAGCCTTGGGATCAGGCAGACAGATGTGCTCAGCCAGGGCTCTGAACCAAAATTAAATTAAAAGAAAGCAGAGTAGAAATTACTGTTCAGCACATAACTGGCAAAGAATGTCCATATGCCCAGATGGCAATGAAAAAACACAATAATATGAAAAAAACAGGAAAATATGTCCTCAACAAAACCCATGATTCCTATAGAAGGGCAGAAAATTGAGAACCACCCTATAGAACCTCAGAACACAGAATTTAAAAGAACAATCATAAACATGATCAAAGAATTACAAGAAGACATAGACAAACAACTCAAAGAACTGAAAGAGGAAAGGCATAAACTTTTGATGGCAGCTCAAGAATATACAAATATGTGGCTTAATGAAATATCAAAAACAATTCATAATTTGAAAAGTGAATTCACTAAAGAGATAGAAATAGTGAAGGAAACCTGAATGGAAATGAACACACAGGACTGAAAGACTCAATGAACCAAGCAGAAGCATCAAGAGAAAGTCTCACAAGCAGAAAGAATGAAATGGAAAACAGAATATCAAGACTGGACGATAAAGTTGAAGATCTGGACTCCAAAAGCAAAGACTATGCAAAATTCAAAAAAACCCCCACAGGAATGCAATACTCAGGAAATGTGGGCCAACATGAAACAACCAAATCTATATATATTACAGGAATACAGGAAGGAGAAGAAAATCAAACAAATGGCATCGAACAGATCTTTAATAGGATTATAGAAGGAAACTTCCCTATATTAAGGAAGGATATACCTATAGAGATTTAAGAAGCACAGAGAACACCATTAAGATATGATCAGAACAGAAAATTCCCATGACATATCATAGTAAAAACATTAAATGTACAGAACAAAAAGAGGGTACTGAAAGCTGCTAGAGAAAAACAATGTTACATATAAAGGAAAACCCATTAGAGTAACAGCTGACTTTTCAGTGCAAACTATGAAAGCTAGAAGAGCCTGGAACAAAGTATTCCCAATTCTAAACAACCATGGATGCCAACCCCCAATACTTTATCCAGCAAACTATCAAGGTTGAAGGGGAACAGAAAATTTTCCATGATACAAATAGGCTGAAAGAATTCATGTCTTCCAAACCAGCACTACACAAAGTACTTGAACTAATACAAAAGACTGAAGAAAGGAATGACTGTGCCCAAAAGGCTACAGAAAGAAGACAAAGAAAAGTGTATCAATGGATACACAAAATAGGGCCACAAACACAAAGAAATTAAAATGAGAGTACACAATCTATACCTCTCAATATTAACACTAAATATCAATGGCCTCAACTCCCCTGTCAAATGACACAGGCTAGTGCAATGGATCAAGAAACAAAACCCATCTTTTCGTTGTCTTTAAGGATAGACACTATCTTAGAGTGAAAGGATGGAAAAAATATTCCAAGCAACTGGCCCTAAGAAGCAAGCAGCTGTTGCAATTTTAGTATCCAACAAAATAGATTTCAAGTTAAAACTCATCAGAAGAGATAAAGAGTGTTACTTCATTCTACTCAAAGGAATAATTGACCAAGAAGATGCTACAATCATGAAAATTTATGCCCCAAACTCTGGAGCACCCAATTGCATAAAATCAGTAGTCCTGGACTATAAAACAGAGATTGGCACCAACTCAGTGATAGTGGGAGACTTTAATACCCTACTTTCTTCAATAGACAGGTCAACTGGACAAATAACAGAGAGGCATCTAAATTAAATGATATATTATATGAAATAGACCTAACAGATATATACACAATATTCCACCCAATCACCAAAGAATACACTTTCAGCAGCCCATGAAAGTTATTCTAAAATGTGCCCATTCTGGGGCACAAAACAAATCTCAACAAATACAAAAAAAGTTGAAATAATCTCATGCCTTCTATCAGACCACAATGCGATAAAGCTTATAATGAACAGCAAAAGGAGTTCTAGTAAATACACGAAGTCATGAAGATTAAACAACACACTTGTGAATCAAGAATGCGTCATAGAAGAAATTGAGAAAGAAATAAAAGTATTCTGGGAACAGAATGAAAACAAGAACACAACAACAAAATCCCTGGGACACCCTAAAAGCAGTCCTAAGAGGTAAATTTATAGCTCTTATTGCCTACATTAGAAAATCAGAAAGAGCACATGTAAACAACTTGACAATACAATATAAGACTCTGGAAAGGCTAGAACAACTAACCCCAAACCTAGTAGACAAGAAGAAATAACAAAACTCAGAGCAGAAATTAATTAAATATGAAGAAAATAATAAAACAATTAATGAATCTAAGAGCTAGTTGTTTGAAAGGTTAAACAAGATAGAGAGACCCTTAGTTCAATTAACCAAAAGAAAGAAAGAGTAAATTCAAAATCAGAGGTGAAAAAGGAAACATCACAACAGACACACACACACACACACACACACACACACACACAAATCTAAAATATTGTAATGGATTACTTTAAAAATCCATACTCCATTAAATTTGAAAACCTAAAAGAAATGGATGAATTCCTAATATTATGGCCACCACCAAAGTTAAACCAAGAGATCAACAGCCAAAAGAGACCCATAACAAATAAGGAAATTGAAACAATAATAGAAAACCTCCCAACATAAAAAGCCCAGGCAAAGATAGATTCACAGCAGAATTCTACCAGACATTCAAAGAAAATCTACAATCAATACTGCTTAAATTATTCAAAAAGATAGAAAGAGAGGGAGAACTCTCAAACTCCTTCTATGAAGCCAGTATCACTATAATACCAAAACCAGGTAAAGATACAACAAATATTGAAAACTACACACCCATATCTTTAATAAACATAGATACAAAGATACTCAACAAATACTTGCAAACCACATAGAGGTACACATCAAAAAGATCATCCACCATGAGGAAGTTGGCTTTATTTCAGAGATGCAGGGATGGTTCAACATCTGTAAGTCAATAAATGTGATAAAAGCATATAAACAGACTTAAAAACAAAAACCACATGATCATCTCAATAGATGCAGAAAAGACATTTGACAAAATCCAACATGCATTGATGTTAACAGAAAGAATACAGGGAAATGCTCCCATTCACAATTGTTGCAAAAAAATTAAAATATCTTGGAATAAATCTGACCAAAGACACCAAAGATCTCTACAATAAAAATTTTAAATCATTAAAGAAAGAGATTGAGGAAGACACCATGAGATGGAAGTACCTCCCACATTCATGGATTAGAAGAATTAATATTATTAAAATGACCATCCTACCAAAAACAATGTATAGATTGAATGCAATCCAATCAAAATCCAGTGACATACCTCACAGAATTAGAAAATATGCATCCTTAAATTCATATGGAAGCACAAAAGACCCCGGGCAGTCAAAGCAACCCTGAGCACAAAGAGCAATGCTGGGGGGATTACTGTACCAGATCTCAAAGTATACTGCAGAGCCATAGTCATAAAAACAGCATGGTACTGGTGCAAATGCAGACACATAGATCAATGGAACATCATTGAAGATCCAAACCTGAGTACATACAATTTCAGCCACATGATATTTGACAAAGGTTCCAAGAACACACAATGGAGGAAAGACGGGATCTTCAGCAAATGATGCTGGCAAAACTGGATTTCCACCTGTAGAAGAATGAAATTAGATCCTTACCTTTTGCCTTGCACAAAAGTCAACTCCAAATGGATCAAAGACCTCAATGTGAAACTGGAAACCCAGAATCTATTTAGAAGAAAATATTCGCAGTAACTTACAGGATATAGGTGTGGGAAAGGATTTTCTAAATAAGACAGAAGTTGCTCAGGAATTAAGGTTGGCAATCAATAAGTGGGACCTCATTAAACTAAAAAGCAAAAGAAACAATCAAAAAAAGTGAAGAGAAAACCCACAGATTCGAAAACATCTTCACTATTGACATTTCTGACTAAGGTTTAACATCCAGAATCTAAAAAGAACACAAAAAAAAAAAAAAAAAAAGAATCAAGAAACCAAATGACCCAATGTAAAGATGGGCTAAAGATCTAAACAGAGTTCTCAAAGGAAGAAATAAAGATGGCTAAGAAAAATCTCAAAAAGTGTTCAATATCGTTAGTAATTAGGGAAATGCATATTTAAACCACCCTAAGGCTTATCTCCTTACCCCAATCACACTGGCTAGGATCAAGAGAACAAATGATACCAAATGCTGGTGAGGATGTGGAGAAAGGGGAATGCTCATTCACTGCTGGTGGGATTGCAACACTGTGCAGCCTCTATGGAAAACAGTGTGGAGATCTTTTTAAAAAACTAAAAATGAACCTACCATATGACCCAGTTATACCACTCATTGTCATATACCCAAAGGATTCATCCTATTGTAGAGACACTTGTACAACAATGTTTGTTGCTGCTCTTTTCACAATAGCTAAGAGATGGAAGCAACCTAAATGTCCCTCAACTGACAAGTGGTTAAGAAAAATGTGGTATATTTACACAATGGAGTCTATTCAGCAGCAAAGAAAGATGAAATAATGAAATTCACAAGTAAATGGGTGGATTTAGAAACTGTTACACTAAGTGAAGTAACACAGAATCAGTAAAATAAATGACATATGTTCTCCCTCATATGTGGCTCCTAGCACCAAATCCTTTTAAATTCCAGGTTCTTTTAAAAAGATGACGCTATAGAGCAGTCCTTTCTGCATGAAACAACTACCACCATCATGACTTCGGCTGAGCATGATTGCTAAACGTAGTCACAATTGGGCTTGTTGACGGTTGTGCTCATTAATTGAAGGAGTGCCAAGCAGGGTCACTGGACCCTCACCTGAGTATCCAGCCACTCTTCCCAGCCAACTAGTCCAGCCTTGGAAGACAAAAGAAAAATGAGGAAGAACCCAATAGAGGGGTGCTTTTGGAATCACTTGTCAAGAAACTCCAATGGACTCTTGAAAGTTGCCCTGTTTAGAACTTGTAATACTAATTATTCTTGCCTTTACTTCTCCTTCACATCTCCCATTCATGATTCAAGGACTTTCATCACCTCTTAAAGACAAGAGTTATGCCATTTGGGAATCTTTTAGATAGACCCACTGAAGGCGTACTCCAATAGCCTCACCCTGCATCCCTGTTAAGCATGGAAGAAGCCAGAGCTATCTGCATCCCTATTCCATATCAGCAATTTGGGTAACCCCTTCAGAGGATGGCGTGATAAGAATAGGAGGTAGGAATTGGCTAGGCAGTTAGGGTAAAAAGACCCCAAAGAAATTTAGCCAGCTTCTTGTCTAAAAGTCAAAATGTCCTTGGGTCTGTTAGCAACATACTCTGTTCCAAGGGCCAAAAATGTCAAAAAGTATTTGGGAGCTTGTATCTAATCCTTAAAAGATTTTAGGGTTACCTCTTCCAAGGGAGGAATGTTGGAGGGGAGGGAGTGGGCATGGATTTGATCAAAACACATTATATGCATGTATGAAATTTTCAATAAAGTTTTTATAAAAAATATTTTTTAAAGTCCTAGAAGGAGTGGGTCTGGAAGGAACATATCTCAACATAATTAAAGCTATATACAACAAACCCATAGCCAACATCATCCTAAATGCAGAAAAACTGGAAGCATTCCCATTAAACTCAGGAACCAGATGGGGCTGTCCAATATCTCCACTCATTTTCAATATAGTCATTGAAACTATTGCTAGAGCAATAAGACAAAAGAAGGAAATTAAAGGAGTACCAGTTAGAAAGAAGATGTCAAATTATCCCTATTTGCAGATGATATGATATTATATATACGATAGCCCAAAATTCCACTAGAAAACTGTTAGAATTAATTAATGCTTTTAGTAAAGTGGCAGGATACAAAATCAACTTAGAAAAATCACTGGCCTTTCTATATACCAACAACAACAAGCAATCATAAAAAGCACTTGAGGAAACCCTCCCAGTCTCAAAATCCTTTAAAAAAATTTAGTAAAAAAACCTAACCAAATACATTAAAGATCTCTACAATGAAATTTTCAAAACTCTACAGAAAGAGATAGAGGAAGACACTAGCAGTTGGAAAGATTTACCATGCTCATGGATTGGTAGAATCAATATTGTGAAAATGACCTTCTTACCAAAAGCAATTTATATATTCAATGCAATCCCAATCAAAATATCCATGGCATTCTTCACAGAGCATGAGAAAATAATCCTAAAATTCATATGGAATCACAGAAGAGCTCAGATAGCCAAAACAATCCTCGGCATAAAGAACAATGCTGGGGGATCACCATAGCAGATCTCAGATTATATTACAGAGCTAGAGTCATAAAAACAGCATGGTGATTGCACAAAAACATACTGATAGATCAATGGAACAGAAGAGAAGACCTAAATATGAGTTCATATTATTTCAGCCACCTGATATTTGACAAAGGTGTTAAGAACACACAGTGGAGAACAGACAGCATCTTCAATGAGTGGTGCTGGCAAAACTGGATCTCCACCTGCAGAAAAATGAAACTTAACCCTTATCTTTCACTCTGCACAAAAGTCAACTCCAAGTGGATCAAAGACCTCAATATAAAACCTGAAACTCAGAAACTGCCAGAAGAAAACATAGGCATCACCCTCCAAGATATAGGCATAGGAAAGGACTTTCTAAACCAGACACTGCCTGCTCAGGCATTAAAGTTAATAATCAGTAAGTAGGACCTCATTAAACTACAAAGTTTCTCTGCAGCAAAAGAAACAACTAAGGAAGGGAAGAGGAAACCCACTGAATGGGAGAAAATCTTCACCAGATACACATCCGGCAGAAAATTAATATCCAGAATATACAAAGAACTCAAAAAAGAAAGAAGATAAGTGACCCAATAAAAAGATGGGCAATAGACCTAAACAGAGAATTCTCAAGTGAAGAAATAAAAATGGCTAAGAAGCACCTTAAAAAGTGCTCAACATCTTTAGTAATTAGAGAAATGCAAATCAAAACCACTTTAAGATTTCATCTTACCCCAGTCAGATTGGCCAAGATCAAGAGAATGGAAAACTCCAAATGTTGGAGAGGATGTGGAGAAAGAGGAACGCTCATTCACTGCTGGTGGGAATGCAAACTCGTGCAACCGGTAAGGAAAGCAGTGTGGAGAACCCTCAAAAAACTAAATATGAACCTACCATATGATCCAGGGATACCACTCCTTGGCATATACCCAAAGGACTCATCGTACTATAGAGATACCTGCACATCCATGTTTGTTGCTTCTCTCTTCAGAATAGCTAAGAAATGGAAATAGC
>NW_008354752.1:0-551 GCF_000622305.1 Nannospalax galili | reverse complement strand
GGGGCAGGTGACATGACCATCTTTATGGAAGAGAGGACAGGTGACAAGACCGTCTGCATGTCAAAGAGGGCAGGTGACAAGATTATGTGCACAACTGAGAGGGCAGTTGACACGACCATTTGCACATCAGAGAGGGCAGGTGACATGACCACGTGCATATCAGAGAGGGCAGGTGACACGACGAAATGCACTTCAGAGGGGGGGTGACACGACCATCTGAACGGCAGAGCGGGCAGGTGACACGACCCTCTGCAACTCAGAGGTAGCGTATGACACGACCATCTGACCATCAGAGGTGCATGTGACAAGATCATCTGCACATCACAGGGGGCAGGTGACGCGACCATCTGCCCGTCAGAGGGAGCAGGTGACACGACCATCTTTTTAGCTGAGAGGCCAGGTGACACGACCATATGCACACCAAAGATGGCAGGTGTCACGACTATATGCACGTCACAGAGAGCACGTGAGAGGACCATGTGCACGTCAGAAGAAAGGGCACGTGAAATGACCATGTGCACATCAGAGTGGGCCGGTGAAATGATCATCTG
>NW_008354751.1:0-545 GCF_000622305.1 Nannospalax galili | reverse complement strand
ACATCACCATATTCCAATGTAACACCAAAATGCTCTGATGTCTACTACTATTGTCGCATGTTCCATTATATTGCTAGACGTTTTCATTACACTGATAGAATGACTTCACAATGTTCCACTGTGACATGACAATGCTCAAATGTGATATTGCAATGCTCCAATGAGGCAACACTCTTGCCCCATGAACCAATAAATCAATCCCATGTGCCATCACAATGCTACAATATGACTTCTCATTGTTCCATTGTAACATCATAATGCTCCAATGTGCCAACTCTATGGACACATGTGCCATTATATTGCTCCAATGTGCCATCACAATGCTCATATATGACTTCTCAATGTTCTATTGTGACATCACAATGCTCCAATGTGACATCACAATGCTCCAATGTGCCAGCACTATCACCCATGTGCCATTATATTGCTCCAATGTGCCGGGGTCAGGATGGCCAGTGAGCACTGACGGAAGAAAGCCCTTCCGGGGAGACTGATCCCAGGTGCAGTGAAACAGCAGTGATACAGCTCCAGACAGTGAAACAGCT
>NW_008354750.1:477-726 GCF_000622305.1 Nannospalax galili | reverse complement strand
TACTTTTCTTTTACTGTGATTATTGAAAATACTGAGAAATATTGTGCAAATGCATGGTATGATTTATGGTCTGATGCTTTACTGCTATTGTAAGCTTTCTAATTATGAATAAAGTTTTTAGAAGCTGCTGAGAGAGAGAAAAGAAAAAGAAAGAAGATATTCTGGCTTACCACTCCCGAGTGGGTCAGTCAACAGCCTCTACTAGAACCGCAACTGTGGTTTCTGGTACAGTCATTTCTACCACCGCAA
>NW_008354750.1:0-192 GCF_000622305.1 Nannospalax galili | reverse complement strand
ATTTTTAAGGTTTGTACAAGAAATCAGTCCTTGGTTTCCTGATCAAGGAACTTTAGATTTAGATACTTGGAAGAAGGTAGGAAAAGAAATAAAAATCTCTTACACAGCTCATGGTCCTGAAAATATGCCTATACAATCATTCTCCTTATTTAATCGGATTAAACAAACATTGACTTCCACAGAGACTGAAGT
>NW_008354749.1:13255-14799 GCF_000622305.1 Nannospalax galili | reverse complement strand
AGATTTTAATGATTATTTTCAGTTATCTCATTATTTAGCTTTACAGAAAAAATTTTATTAATATCATTCAATAATACCTACAAGAACATTTAAATTTTTAGTTTAATAAAATATTAGTAATTCACTAGACTTCCATGTAATCATCTTATTAATCAAGGTATAGTTCATTTCAAATATTCAGGATTGGCTGTTTTGAACTACCAGGGGACTGATGCCCAGCACTACTACTTTAAACTGAAATTCATTATTAGTACACTCAATAAATAAAGCAAATCAACTTTTCGATATCATTCATGAATTTTGCATGAGGCAGTAGCCATTCACAGTGCAATATTAATGATGCCTTGGTAATGTGCTATGGATTCATCGGTTCTCAGGCAGCAGCTATTGAAACAAATTATCACATAATCCCTAGAAAGCAAGACATATTGAATTAATTTCCATATTAAACTAACAGTGTACTGTCTTCAGAAAGCCACAGTCCTGGGAACACAAGTACGTTTCCTGTAGATATGATTCTATCTACACAAGTATCAATATGTATTTTTGTGTATTCATATTTTAGTGTAAATATAATAATTTATAATCATATCTTACATAATTTTTTCCATCATTAATATTGTGACTTGGAACAAAATGTCTTCTTTTTTTTTTGAGACAGGGTCACCCTGTAATCCCAGCTGGCCTGGAACTCGCTATAGAGCAGGCTGGCTCTGCCTCCCCAGTGCTGGGATTAAAGGCGTGCACCACCACGCCCAGTCCTTCAGTAGGATTTTTAGCCTCAAGGTTTTCCTGGGTATGGAGAGGTGACTGTGAGGGTTGTGCGACTGGTTTGGTTGAAGGACTGTCCCCAGCCCTGAATTACAGAGCTCACACCCTCCCAAGAGGGCTTTCTACTAGTAGACCCCACAGTTCTCTCTGGCTTGGTTCTCTGTCAGCTCTGTGAGTATTGAGGATAGCAAGCACTGGATGACAGAACCAGACAGAAACAGTGAGTCATTGGAAATGACTGCTTTCGAATACTCAGGATTCTGCTTTTCTTTTCCTATGATAGAAATATGCCAAATATACATCATACTAAAATACATCATTATTCATCAAAGAGAAATACATTTACTCTGATGAATTTTCCTTGTCCATGAATTGTTCATGGAACTGGCACTAGTGAAGCATTGCTAAAGCACTGAACAAAAATACATCCCTTCAACTCTGAGGCAACAATTGTTATATCATGATATCCTCTATAAATTAGAAAATATGAATTTTGGGGTTTTTTTTGAGACAGAGTCTCCCTGTATCCCCAGGTGACCTCAATCTCACAAAGTACACTGGCCTGGCATTGAACTCACAGAGATCTGCCTGCCTCTGCCTCTCAGTACTGGGATTATAGGCATGAGTCACTATACTTAGTGAAAATATTAATTTAGTTGAAGGTCAAACTAGCCTATGGTACCAATTTTGGCAACACAAATGTTTCTAAATAAAACAGTTTTGTCTATCAAAATATCATATACCATTTGATGAAAATATAGAAATGATATAAA
>NW_008354749.1:11069-12135 GCF_000622305.1 Nannospalax galili | reverse complement strand
TTCTTTCACATTCTTCTTACTGGAATGGTTACTTTCCAGTATGAATTCTCTGATTAAACATTAAATAGGACAAAAGGACTTGTCACGTGCTTCACATTTGTAGGGTTTCTCTCAAGTATGAATTACATGATGTTCTCTAAAGTAACACATCGTGTATTTTTTGGTGGTTTTGTTTTTTGTCTTCTTGAGACAGGGTCTCCCTGTAGCCCCAGCTGTCCTGAAACCCACTAAGTAGGCCAGGCTGGCTTTGAACTCACAGAGATCTGCCTGCCTCTGCCTCCTCAGTGCTTGGATTAAAGGCATGCCTAATACATCTTTTTACAGGATTTCTTATATTCCTCACATTTCTTGGGATTCTCTCCAATAGGAATTCTCCTATGTTTCTTATAAGTTGAGTGCATCGCAAAGGATTTGCCACGTTATTTACTTCTGTAGGGTGTCTCTCAAGTAGGCCAGGCTGGCTTTGAACTCACAGAGATCTGCCTGCCTCTGCCTCCTCAGTGCTTGGATTAAAGGCATGCCTAATACATCTTTTTACAGGATTTCTTATATTCCTCACATTTCTTGGGATTCTCTCCAATAGGAATTCTCCTATGTTTCTTATAAGTTGAGTGCATCGCAAAGGATTTGCCACGTTATTTACTTCTGTAGGGTGTCTCTCAAGTATGTTTTCGCTGATGTCTTCTAAGATGCGACATTCGACTAAAGGACTTGCGACATTCTTCACATCTGTACGGTTTCTTTCCAATGTGTATTCACTGATGTGCTCTAAGATCTGACATAAGTCTCAAGGACTTGCCACATTCTTCACGTTTGCAGGGTTCTCTCCAATGTTTTCGCTGATGTGCTCTAAGATGTGACATTTGACTAAAGGACTTCCCACATTCTTCACATAGTAGGATTTCTCTCCAGTGTGTATTCGCTGATGTGCTTTAAGATGTGACATTTGACTAAAGGACTTGCCACATTCTTCACATCTGTAGGGTTTCTCTCCAGTATGTCTCCGCTGATGTACTCTAAGATCTGACATTTGACTAAAGGACTTGCCACATTCTTCACATCTGTA
>NW_008354749.1:8639-9804 GCF_000622305.1 Nannospalax galili | reverse complement strand
CCCTTCAGAATTTATGGAAGCAAACAAGATACACAGAGGAAAAAGACACTCTCATTCATGGGAACAGAAGTCAGAATTCAACTGTAAAGAGGAAGTGGTGAATGCACCATGTCCCAGAAGGAGTCCACCATTAGCCACACAGAAAACAAAGTAGAACGCAACATTAATTCTAATAAAGATTAATACTAATCAATGATTCTAACAGCCGGAACACCAGCAAAATCATATTGAATTAAAAATATCCTCCCACAATAATATTAAATGAAAATTGCCTCAGGTCACCAATTAAAAGTTAGATTCAAGAAGAGTGGGTTCAAAGTAAGATTCAAGTATCTCTTCTGTCCAAGAAATGCTTTACTGACAATGACATTCAGAAACCTAGAACGAATTATGGAAAACAAACGAACAGCTAAAAGAATATATAAACAAGATGGAATATCAATTCCCATATATCATAAAACATACTGCAAGCAAAGATGGATAGAAGAGATAAAAATGATCCATACATGTTAGTAGAAAGAAATTTTTAGAGAACAATTATAAATTTTTTGTATGTAAGAGTATGATCCCTAATTTTATAATAAAATACCAAGTAGAAAAAAAAACCTTAAAATTGATTCTGATATTAAAATTGATTCTCATGTAATAACAATTAGCATCATCAGTCCAACACCTTAGACTATAGTAGATTTTTCCCAAATATGGGGGGACAAAATCCTCAAGAGCTGAATTATTTCACAGAAAAACAAGATGTCAATGACTGTTAGACGAAGTAAGAATGAAAAAATTTCATATTCTACAAAAGATCACATTATGGGCTGCAAAGCCAGCATCATCTAAAAGAACTGTTTTTAAAATTTGATTTAACTGCTTGCATGCCCACCTACAAGAACAAACACGTGATTGCTTGTCTTTGAGTAAATTTTCTCAAGGACTTTACCATTGGGACTTAACCTTTAAAAGCTCCCATCCTCTCCCACTTAGTGCAGCATGCATGAATTCCTAAAGACATTTGACCTGTCAACATTAAATGCAAAAGAACAAAAATGAAGCAGCATTTCAATATCTCCAAGGAATGACAGCCCGAGTCTAGATGGGACCAATACTGTTATCTCATAATTTTTTTTTCATTTACTTAACAGAATATTTGGAAAACAAATGAATA
>NW_008354749.1:4319-8300 GCF_000622305.1 Nannospalax galili | reverse complement strand
AGTACCTTTGGAAAACAAATGAATCAAAAATACATACAAAGTCAGGCATTACCCATGTATCAATACTTATGTTTAAATTTATATATCATATTTGTGAGGATTTAAATAGAGGAGGACTGATAATGGCATGTGACGTACATTTTTTTGTTTTTCCCACAATTTTTATTAGTTCTATGAGAATTTCAAAGAATGTATTTTTATCAAATTGCCCTTCTTGCAAGTGCATCCTTCACGACCTACCCAATATTTTCTTCTCAGATTTTTTTTTTACCCAAATATAAAATTTTCACTGAACTGAACATAAACACTTGAATATGGAGCCATCCATGGAGAGAGGGTGACATACCTGGGGTCACACCCTTGAAGAACACTGACCTAGCACCTACCAATTACCAATAGCTCCTGACCAAGGGATGGAGCTCCCACTCTCCATTCTGGGATTAAAGGCGTGTGGCACCACACAAAGCTTGTTGTTTGGTTTTTGGATGTTACGTCGCCTTTAATGGTCCCACGCGAAGACTTGAGCCGAAAATAGAAGGAAAGGTAAAAAGAGTGAAGGAAAGTTTAAAACGGAGATATAGAAAAACCAGATCTTCCCCTTTAAGATAATAATGTAACCTTCAAACACATGCACATCACACTAAATTACATTCATGTGGACCGGTCCATCATCGTACATTCTAGATACTAATCCTCTCTTACCACCAGAATTTGATGACAAGATGCAGTTGCTGAAGACACTACACCCATGAGCTATAGAACTAAAAAGGAGAAATCAAAGTGGTACCGACTTCAAAGCTTCATCTCTATCGACTAGTCTTCATAGTGCTGGAAGTTGCTTTGTATGCTACCATAGAGAAAACTGATTGTCAACGTTACCCAGATGTGAATCCTGTGAGCTACAACAAAACTGTCAGTAATAAAGCTTCTGTATGCAGCACATGGTGAATCATACAAAGATCCACAAGTGGCTAATGTGCAGAAAATTAGACAACATCGTACCTATCCCCAAGTAGATACCTATATCAAAATTCTGCCTCTGAAACCACAGGGATGGTTTCAGAAGAAGCTACAGGGATGGTTGCAGAAAAGCAAACAGAAATATTTTAAGAGTCACAGATGGTGGAAAACACAAAGAAATAGAGATTTATAGGTAATTGGGAAGTAACTCATGAAATCACAGCATAGGTCACAGCATGTACAAGTCCCACATAAGTTCAAGACAGGCAAAATCTCAGCATAGACATGGAGAGGTTGGTAAGAAACACCAATGATACTTGAGGAAGTATTGGCCATGACAGGCTTCAGGGAGAGGAGAAAGTTTCTCTTTCACGGATGGAATACCTTCATAAGTTGACTGAGATCCAGTCAATGTCTGCATATATATATGTGGAGAAAGAAAGAGAGGGAGAAACAGAGAGAATATGAAATTGGGTAGGGGTAGTAAATGGAGTACAGATAGGGGAGAGTATGTAAATACAATCAACATATACTATATGAAAATTCTTTTTCAGTCTTTTTGAGACAGGGTCTCCTTGTAGCCTCAGCTGTCCTGGAATTCACTGTGTAGACCAGGCTGCTTTGAACTCACAGAGATCCACCTGCCTCTACCTCCCAAATGCTGGGATTAAAGGCATGTACCACCATGCCTGGCTTGAAATATTTTTAAATATTTTTTAATTTAATAAATATGAAAATAAATTGAACCGAGAATATTAAGCACATGAAAAAATTTACTATATTGTGAAAAGATACTTTGGTTGCTCACATGAAATATTGAAATGATTAATAAAATGGTAATTGAAAAAATTTTTTAAATTTATTAGTTTTATTTTATGTGTATGAGTGTATTGCCTGCATGTACATGAGTGCACAGTGTCATTCAATGCTGTGGAGGTCAGAAGAGAGCTTTGAATTCCCCTGTAACTGGAGTTAAGGATGGTTCATAGCCACCATATGGGTGCTGCGAATCAAACCCAGGTCCTCTGCAAGAGCAGTCTGTGCTCTTAACTCCAAGGCCATCTCTCACTCCTAGGCCATCTCTCCAGCTACATGGTTATATTTTGTATTGATTGTGTTTGTGTGTGTGTGTGTGTGTGTGTGTGTGTGTGTGTATTTCATACAGAACACCTCAAACTATCTTATTCATCTTTATGACCCCGTTCCAAGTGGCACCTTACCATAGCTCCTTCCCCCAACTGGAGCCCAGATACTCTGTCATCCCTGTTACTGCCCACTGTGTTGTCAGTGACTTCAGGCAGTCCCCCATTCATCTACTGAGTTTAATCAGCCTATCTAGAGTCCCTTGTTTTAGGAAGAGCTTCTCCAGCAGCCGATCTAGCAGCAATCATTTGCCAACAGTCCTTTAGATTGGAGTCTGTTCTTCTTTTTCCTAGTTCTATGCTGGGTTACTGTCCGATACTCAGACTTGTGTATGCTGACATCTTTGCCATAGTATCATTTAAGCAGGTTCCCAGGAGCTCTTAGTACTGTGTTTCCATAAGGTCATGCCCATCCTCCAAGGCTCTTACAATCTCTCTGCTCCCTCTTCCACGATGGTCCCTAAAACTTGGGTAGATGAAATTTAAAACAGGGGTTCTGTCCAGGGACCATTATGTAGCAGGCTCTTAATCTCCACACTTTGGCCATTTGTGACTGTCTGTTCCTGGCCCTCCACTGCATGAAGGAGCTTCATTATTGAGAATTGATTCCTTAGTGTCCTCTTCTTTATCACTATTCTATGTTCCATGAGCTTTAGGTGTAAAGGTTGCATTGCAGATGGGTCCCTCAGGCCTCGGCAATTAATAGACAATGTCTATGTGTGACCAGTTGTGGTACTTTGTATTAGTCTCTGACTGCTTCAAAATGAGCTTCTTTGATGAGTGGTGACTGGTGTCGGTAAATATAAGGATACATATTTTGCACATAGTAAGAAATCACATCAGTCTAGCGATGTGAGAGTTTTGTGGTTCTCCCTAAAATCTATGACCATGTGGGCCATGTGTATTAGGTTATGTTACAGTACCACACTTGAGTTTCCTCCCTTTGAGAGGGCATTTAGTTAAATGAGGTAGTTCTTAATTGCCCCCAAGAAAAAAACTGACATTACTGTGCCAATGGAGTATGCTGTGTTGGCCATTGATGTGGTTATTTGGTCTTGAAGCTGGTTCTGGATCATCCGCTTATATTTTCCTTTGACACTTTTACAGTGTTCTCCAAAGCTATGAGAGCCTGCCTTCAGGGGAAGTAGATTCCAAGTCAGTTGCATATCTATTTCTCCAAGTCCTGTTTCTGATGAATGTTCTGTCTTTGGCAATAGGGCCTTACCTTCAAGTTCTAGGAGGCCACCAATGGCTGTGACAAAAGCCTGAGTAATGTTGGGAGTCTCTTGGACCACCCTGGCCAACAACTCAAAGGAAAGTATCTCCTGTCAGTCAGTGTTTTCTCTTATGTAGCCTTTAGCTATACACATAGATTCTTAAAGAAATATACTGATCAATTTAATCTTTGGTTACACATTCCTTTTGCGTGTTTAAGACCATAGGGTTGGCCCAAACAAACCAATATATTTTTACTCTTAAGTCTTTTGAGGAGCTGTTCCTCAGGGGTCACATGGGGTATGGAGGAGACCCTGGATCCTTTCTTTTAACACTTCCATATATATGAAGATAGTCAAAGGTCCAGTTGGTCCATGGTTGGCTTCACTTGGATGCATGGACGAAATGTTTCCTCTGACTTGACCTTCCACTTTGTAAACTGGACACTGGTTCAAATCCATCTGGTGGGGTTTCCATGGACTCCCTGAACAAGAGGACAGGTGATTCACCATGGTTACAGGACATTTTGAGAGATGCTCCATAGTCCCATGGAACTTAGTCGACCATGGAGGGCAAGGAGCAATAACTCCTTTAAATCCCTCTGGCCAAATTAGTATAGGCCTCAAAGTATGGATTTTAAACATCTAAGAAGGTTAGTTCCACC
>NW_008354749.1:1961-4139 GCF_000622305.1 Nannospalax galili | reverse complement strand
AGCAATTTGGCCAATACAATATAAAATCAGAAGAGAGAACCTAAAGCCTAGACCAACCAGATTTGCATGCCCAACAAGTAAACCACAAAGGAACATAAAGTTTACAAAAAGAAGCAGACCTCAGAACTAAATTTGAAGCCTTGAGTCTCACACAAGAATTAGAAACTACAAAAGAAATCCACATGTCAAAGTCACAGCAAAAACATTACATGAAAAACCCAAATGATATACCCCCACCAAGTACCAGTGATCCTGTAGAGGATACATTGAGAACCCCCTGGATATAACACAGATCATGGAATTCAAAAGAACAATTACACACATGTTTAAAGAATTCAGTGAATTTACAGGCACACAAAGAAATGAAAGAACTGAAAGAAGATAGGAATAAACTTCTGAATAAATTCAGAAAAGAGTTAGAAATATTGAAGAATACTCAGGCTGAAAAGAAAAAGGAGGTGAAACATTCAATAAGTCAATTAGAAATAGCAGGAGAAAGCCTCACCAATGGATGAATGGAATAGAAAACAGAATATCAAGACTCAAAGAGAAAGTGGACAAATTACATGACTCCAGCAAAAAATATGAAAAATTTAAGAAAACACAAGACTGGAATATGCAAGAATTGTGTGACACCATAAAAAGACCAAACTCACACATCATAGGCATAGAGGAAGGAGAAGAACCTCAGGATAATGGTATGGACCAGATCTTCACAGGATTGTAGAAGAAAATTTCCTAAAATTAAAGAAAGACGAGGAGATACTAATACAAGAAGCATATAGAACACCAAATACACAGGACCAAAAGAGACTCCACGGCACGTCATCGTAGAAACACTAAACGTACAGAACAAAGAGAGAATACTGAATGCTGAAATAGAAAAACAGTAAGTCACATATAAAAGAAAGCCTATCAGAATTAAAGCTGATTTTTCATTTCAAACTATGAAAGCCAGAAGAGCCTGGATCAAAGTATTCCCGGTTCAAAATGACCACAGATGCCAACCCAGATTACCCAGCCAAAATGTATTTTATAGTTGAAGGGGAAAGAAAAATCTTCCATGATCTAAATAGCCTGAAAGAATTCATGTCCACAAAGCCAGCCCTTCAGAGAGTTGTTGAAGTAATGTAAAGAGTTGAAGAAAGGAACAACTATACCCAAGGGGTAACAGAAAGAAAATTAATGAAGTTAAAACAGTGCAAATGTACTATTACACCAAGAATGTGAACAAAAATCAAAACAAGAGGACTAATACACATTTTTTCATTAATAACTTTCAATATCAATGGACTGAACTCCCCAGTCAAAAGACACAGATTAATTTAATGGTTAAAGAAATAAAACCCATCTTTTTGTTGTCTACAAGAAACACATCTCACTTTCAAGGACAGGCACTACCTAAAGGTCAAAAGGATTGAAAAAATATTCCAACCAAATGGTGCGAAGCAAAAAGCAGGAGCTGCAATTCTAATATCTGAGAAATAGACTTCAAACTGAAACTAATCAGATAAGATAAAGTGGGCCACTTCATTCTGATCAAAAGAACACTTGACCAAGAAGATACTACAATCATGAACATATATTCACCAAACTCTGGGGCATGCAACTTCATAAAAACAGTACTACAGGACTTTAATTTCCAGATGAATCCCAATTCATTAAAAGTAAGGGACTTCAAAATGCCATCATCTCCATTACATAGGTCAACAGGACAGAGAATTAAAAGAGAGACATCTGTATTAAACAATGCCATACATCAAATGGACCTAAAATACATCTACAAAGTACTCCACCCAAGCACCAAAGAATACACTTTCCATTCAGTGCCCCATGGACCTTTCTCCCAAATTGACCACATAGAGGGGCAAAAACAAGACTCAAAAATCACAAAAAGATTGAAATAATTCCATGCATTCTATCAGACCACAATGCAATAAAGCTTAAAATCAACACTGGAAGAAACTCTGATAACTACATGAAAACTTGGAGATTAAACAACATACCCCTAAATGATGAACCTTGGAGATTAAACAACATACTCCTAAATGATGAATGGGTCAAAGGAGAAATCAAGAAAGAAATAAAAGTAGTCCTGGAACTCAATGAAATCAATAATGCAACACAAAAAACCTCTGGAACACATTGTAAGCAGTCGTTAGAGGGAAGTTTATAGAC
>NW_008354749.1:0-1677 GCF_000622305.1 Nannospalax galili | reverse complement strand
AACGTGTAAGATATAGGTGTAAGAAAGGATTTTTTCAACTGGACATCAATTGCTCAGGAAATAAGGTCAAGAATCAACAAATGGGAACTCATTAAACTAAAAAGCTTCTGTACATCAAAAGAAGTAACCAAGGAAATGAAGAGAAAATCCACAAAGTGGGAGAAAATCCTCATCAGTAACACTTCTGACAAAGCTTTATCATCCAGAATATATAAAGAACTCAAAAAACAAAGAATCAAGAAAGAAAGTAACCCAATTTAAAGGTTGGCTAAGAAGCTCAACAGAGAGCTCTCAAAAGAAGAACTGAAGATGGCTAAGAACATTTTAAAAGGTGTTCAACATCATTAGTAATTAGGAAAATACAAATTTAAAACACTTTAAAACTCCATCTTACCTAAGTCAGACAGGCTATGATCAAGAGAGCAAATGATAAGAAATGTTGGAGAGGATGTGGGGAAAGGGGACCACTCATCCACTGCCGGAGGGATTGCAAATTTGTTCAACGCCCATGGAAAGCAGTGTGGAAAATGCTTAAAAACTAAAAATGAACCTATTTGACCCAGTTTTACCACTCCTTGGCACACACACAAAGAACTCGTCCTATTGCAGAGAGACTTGTACATCCATGTTTGTTGCTGCTCTTTTCACAATAGCTAAGAGATGGAAAAAACCTAAGTGTCCCTTAATTGATGAGTGGATAATGAAAATGTAGTTCGTGGTACATTTACACAATGGAGTTCTACTCAGCAGTAAAGAAAGATGAAATCATGAAATTTGGAGGTAAATGGGTGGAACTAGAAACTTTTATACTATGTGAAGTAATACAGACTCAGAAAAACAAATGACCTATGTTGTCCCTCATATGTGGATCCTAGCACCAAATCCTTATAAGTGAGTATGTATCCAGATATAAAGACAGGAATCGGGATATTGAAGAGAAACCAGGGAGGTAAAGGAAAATGAAGAACCTAAGAGTGAGAACAGTAGGAAACAGGTGTTACTGAAGGAGATATGAATAAATATGGGGTTATTTAAATGGTAGGGGGACAAGGAACCTTGGGGATAAAGGGAAATAATTGTAATATTTTTAAAAGAAAAACACAAATATATTGAATCATCTGCTGCAGACACTCAGAAGTGGCACATGACGTAAAATATGGTGTGTAAAACTATTTCAGTGGTAAACTTAAAAAATATACCTATAATAAGCTTGGCATGTTGTGTCAGACCTTTAATCCCAGCACTCGGGAGGCAGAGGAAGGCAGATTTTTATGAGGTCAAGGCCAGGCTGGTGTACAGGTCTACATAGTGAGTTCCAGGCCAGCTTGGGCTACAGAGAGACCCTGTCTGAAAAAGAAAGAAAAAAATAAAACAAACCAAAAAATCTATAATCATTCTGAAACTCTTTATAGGAACAATGCAGGAAATAATGTGGAGACACCCACTTTCCCAAAGCATGCTGAATGGCTGAATGGCAGAAACACAGAGATGGGTCAAGTATTGAATGGGAAGAGTCATTAGGGACATTTACAGTGTCCTGTGTATTCCTTTTTTTTTCTGATCTTTTTGAGATGGTCTCTCTCTGTAGCTCCATCTGGACTGGATCCATCTACATAGGTAGACTAGGCTGTCCTCGATTTCATGTACATCTGCATGCCTCTGCTTCCCTAGTGCTGG
>NW_008354748.1:0-463 GCF_000622305.1 Nannospalax galili | reverse complement strand
CACAAACAGTAGTACCAGTTGCTATTTCTTTCTTCCTAGCTTCTTTAATGTTCTTATAACCTTTTTATGAGCATATTAAACCATGTACAATCAATGTTAAGTAAAAATGAAAAAAATGAGCACATTTGCCAGGTGACAAAGACATTGATTAACATTTGGTATTTTAGCATTTAGTGCAGCATTAGGTATAACTTATTTATTTTTAAAGATGAAATTTGGTTTTATTTTTTCATCAGCAGATGAGTGAATATACACATAGTATTCAAGATACAACTGAGAAAAGAAATGGAGCTACAGCCCTTTAGGAACACCCCATTTTAACTTGTAGCTATAATTTTTTGACTGCAAAGTCAAGGAAGTGTCATTTTCTTTTTATTCTGGGAGATGTAATAAAAAAATGATGAATTCTGAAAAAATATGCTTGTATTGGAATAAACATATGGGAGACATTCAACCAACATAC
>NW_008354747.1:485-698 GCF_000622305.1 Nannospalax galili | reverse complement strand
AAAGATAAACAAGATTGACAGACCACTAGCCCAGTTAACCAAGAGAAAAAAGAGCGCCTCCAAATCCAACAAAATGAGAGATGAAAGAGGAAACATCACAACAGACGCCAGAAAACAAAATCTTGACATTATAAAAGAATAAGAAAACAAACCTATACTCTATTAGATTTGAAAGTCTAAAAGAAAAGGATGATTTTTAAATTTATGGAAAAC
>NW_008354747.1:0-278 GCF_000622305.1 Nannospalax galili | reverse complement strand
ATTCCTTCTATGAAGCCAGCATCACTCTAATACCAAAGCCAGGTAAAGATACAACCAAAAAAGAAAACTATAGACCCATATTCTTAACGAACATAGATGCAAAAATTCTCAATAAGATACTTGCAAACTGCATACAGAGACACATCAAAAAGATCATCCACCATGATCAAGTCAGCTTTATCCCAGAGATGCAGGAATGGTTCAATATATGTAAGTCAATAATATACCAAGTCAATAAATGTCATAAATCATATAAATGGGCTCAAAGACAAGAACCA
>NW_008354746.1:0-518 GCF_000622305.1 Nannospalax galili | reverse complement strand
GTTTGTAGTTCCCTGCATTGTGGTGGTAAATTGCCCATTGTGGGAGGGTCTTCTGAAGGGGAATTTGCCACAAAATTAGAAGACGAGGGTGACTACCAAGAGGGCATAAATGAAGCAAAGAAGCACTGTGAGCCACTCAGATGTAAACCGCCCCAACATGTAAAGGTGTATCAAATCCAAATGTCTGTGCTCGGTGAGGGACTTCTGGAGGCCATGAAACCTCCAGCTATATGCTCACATGGTGTCTCCAGAACAGGCAACAGGGTGACCCGAAGCCTGGACTCTGTGTTCGGGATGGATCAGCCCTTATGTGAACTCACCGCGAGATGAGCCGAGAGGGGGGAGGTTCCAACATGGGCTTCAGGACCATGTACCGGAGTGTGCCTCCCTGATCTAACAAACTAGTCCAACAATAAAGATGACAGACAGGGTGGAGGGGACAGAGGAGGGGGATACTCGCTTACCCTCAAGCAGCTGAAGAAAGAGACAAAACCAGGGGCCTACTTACTGAATAAACC
>NW_008354745.1:0-1353 GCF_000622305.1 Nannospalax galili | reverse complement strand
TTTAGAGTCAGGAGCAGCTGAGGTGCCCAAAGACATCTGAGAACAGTCTCAAGTCCAGTTCCCTTACTTGTCTGCAGGAGTTTCTCAAAGTGGATTCCAGGAGTCTCCTTTGTCAAAACCACTGAGATTCCCAGTCCCCACTCGTGCCTGACTTAATAAGCAGGTAAGTCCATAGACTTCATGTTTATCAAGCTCCCCACTGGATTTTTACGTGCTCTAATGTTTGAGAGTCACTGATGTAAACCAATCACCAGGGCCTGAGTGCCCTCGTCCCTTCTCGACTAGTCACCAAAGAAGATTGAAGAATAAGTATGAGGTTACAGTGGTTCAGGCAAAACACACGCCACTGCCACCACCACTGCCACCATTAAAACGCCCAGGAAGAAACCACCTGTAAGGGGGAAAGAGGCTATCAAAGCAGGCAGAGTTACGTGTTGTGTCACTGATACAGCTAAGTGCATCGTCTGCTGTATTTGGAGTCTTCTTTTATACAAAAATCCTCACATTCCCCTACCTCAAAGGTTTTAAGTTTTAAAATGATAACTTAATAAGAAATGTAAGTACCGACACAATGATATAAAAACAGAAAAGATGTTTCTTATACATCTCTGCTGACCAAAATGCAAACACAAAAGAACAGGCTCAACAAAGTTTTCTCTAGTGTTACTAACAAGAATAAGTATGGAAAGATATATGATCAATAAATCTCTGCTGACAACCTCACCAAAAATGGTCATGACCATTTGAAAGAAGTAACAGAAACAAGTTTCTTCTAGAAATGAAGTTTTACCAAAGCAAGCATGCTTCTTCCTTCATTAGAGGGCAGAAAGTGTCCGATTGTTTCTACCAGAGTTCTACGCTGATGATATGAGATGCCTTCATCTGGGGTCAAAGTCCTGTATCCAATGCCCTCATCCATCCAGGGTCCTTAATCATCTGAGTGCTTGCTGCAGAGTTTTATGCTGTTTATGCTAATGTGGTACAATGAAAGCTATTCTACCAACAGTACCTTCTAATAGACAAATGTAATGATCCTGGTTGAGTCCCTACTAAATTCTGATAGATTACTTTATTGATCACATATCTTCCCATATTTATTCTTGCTAGTAACACTAGAGAAAACCTTGTTGGGACTGTCCTTTTGTGTTTGCATTTTGGCTTTATTTGGCTTTGATTTTCTTTTACACCTTTCTCTCTAGTACGGTTTAGATGATATGGTGATAATTAAAGGTGGCCATTTGGCACTGTTTTGGCCAATGAGATGCAAGTAGAAGTCAACTTGTAGCTTCAGAAAGAGGCTTAGTTTTTCTGACGAAAAGCTTGGAAGAGGCTGTCCATTCACCTGCCTCACAC
>NW_008354743.1:0-446 GCF_000622305.1 Nannospalax galili | reverse complement strand
TAGGCTTAGCATTAGGATCAGTGCTTGGATTATGTTTAGGGATAGTCTTAATTTTAAGGCTAATTTAGAGTTAGGTATAGGGCTAGGGCTACTGTAGATTTAAGGTTAAGGTTAGGTCTAGGGTAGGTTTAGGGTTATGATTATTGTTAGGTGTAGGGTTATGGTTAGGTTTAGGGTTAGGGTTAGGGTTAGGGTTAAGGTTAGGGTTAGGGTTAAGGTTAGGGTTAGGGTTAAGGTTAGGGTTAGGGTTAAGGTTAGGGTTAGGGTTAAGGTTAGGGTTAGGGTTAAGGTTAGGGTTAGGGTTAAGGTTAGGGTTAGGGTTAGGTTTAGGTTGAGGTCTACATTAAGTATTAGGGCAGGGTTAGGATTATCATCTGGGCTAAGATTATGTAAGCGTTAGTGTTAGGTTTAGAGCTAGCTTCACACTAGGTTTAGGTTTGTGTTAG
>NW_008354742.1:0-891 GCF_000622305.1 Nannospalax galili | reverse complement strand
TTGCTTCAAAAACTAAGTTCAGGTTTGAGTTTCATGAATGGTTTAATCATTTGAATTTCACTTCAGTGAAATGGGTGTGTGGAAATTCACATACCCATTCCCATTCCAAGACCTTACCAGTATATTTTCTGAACTTTAAAAATTGTTTTGTGGCATAGTCACATTTCCTTAGGGTGCATCTCTGTACCTGACAGTCCACCAACTGGCCTTCCATGTCCATGGGCTCCTTGGGTGTGCCAAGTGCAACGTCCAGGGTAGCCTTTGTGCTCAGAAGCCAGTGGTCTAGTTCGTCTGCCTCACAGCGATACCTCTGAAGAGCCTGCTCCTGTCTCTGTTCTTCCAGCTGATCATTCAGCTTTTCCTGTGGAATTAAGGAAAAGGTGACAGAACACTGAGGGGCGAGAGCTCCTGGATCCATACAATAGCTTCAAGCTCTGGATACACATCAGAATCCACTAGCGAACAAAACAGAAACCTAGACCTAGGCCACATCTCAGAAAGGTAAATCAGAATGTTTGTATCTTAATATTGGTACTATTAAACAATCCCCAATGAATCAATGTGCCCCAGAGTGGAACAGGGAAGGCATCCTCAAAACTCCTACAGAATCAGTCAGTCATGCAAGTGATGGAAATTAGTCAAGGATTAGAACGAACCAACGGCATGAGGCAGTTGTTAGACGGTAAGACACTTAATCTCAATTTCTGGAAAGTGTTTAGAGAATGGTAGGGCCTGTGGCTGACTGATGAACAGCTGCTCCATATAAAAGGACAGCCCCTATGCACTTTAGACAATGTACCCCTGTGGGAGGAGGTAGCTGGTGTTACTTGAGTCTTGGGTAAAGTCAGAAATCCACTGTTTAATGATATATCATATATATGTATATATATA
>NW_008354741.1:0-342 GCF_000622305.1 Nannospalax galili | reverse complement strand
TATATATATATATGTATGTATGTATATATTCTACCAGTTCTGTTTCTTTAGAGAACCCTGACTAATACGGCCTCAGGAATTTGGGGGTTGGACTGGTGCAGGAGCAGGACCCAGGAAAGATGCTGGTCTAGGCCAGCTGGTGGCCATGCCACCCAGAGATGCAAAGGGAGAATGGGGCAGGAAGAGGCCCCAAGGGCTCCTGGGGACTGCACTGAGGAGCTGGGTTGATCTGGATGCAAAGGGTCAAAAAGAGGAAAGGTCAGCCCTAGTGTCTAGGAAAGAGGCTGGAGTGTTGTGCAGCCTAGGGAAGCAGAGGGAGGTGAGGGCGGGGCCAGGCCCAGA
>NW_008354740.1:0-496 GCF_000622305.1 Nannospalax galili | reverse complement strand
TTTGGGATGCATTGAAGCTGTAGATACTTGGGGCAGTATAATTATCTTCACCTTTTAGTCTTTCAGTCAATGAATATCGTGTGCTTTTCTGTTTGTGTTGCCTTATTTTTTTAAAAAGTTATTTTAGTTTTCTCTTTATAATTTTTTGCTCTCTTGGTTAACTAGTATTTCATTCTTTTTTATGCCATTGTAAATAGAATTGTTTTAAGTTTCTTTTCAATGTTCACTGCATTTAGAAAACAACTTATATTTGTATATTGATTTTGAATTCAATATACATGTTTTGAATTCAAGCTAATGAGCTTTCATGCTTTTTTTTTTTTGGTCTTGGTCTTTTTTTGAGACAGGGGTTCTCCCTTGTAGCCACACCTGGCCTGGAACTCACTATGAAGACCAGGCTGGCCTCAGATCCACAGAGATCAGGCCTCCACACCTGACTAAAATGTGTGTGTGTGTGTGTGTGTGTGTATAAACATATATTTTATGTGAACAGAGA
>NW_008354739.1:0-474 GCF_000622305.1 Nannospalax galili | reverse complement strand
GTCTTTTTTGCAATAAACCAATAAGAGAAACTATTACAGCCTTTACAGATGAAGGAAAGAAAGGAGCTGCATTAGTCATATATGACTCTCCTGATGATCCACCTATAATACATTTCCAACCCTTATCTGATAAATCCCCACAGTTTAAAGAGCTCTTTGCTATCTATATGGCTCTTGATAAAATCAATAAGCCCTTTAACCTTTATTCTGATAGCATCTATGCTGTTAATTTACTCCCATGGCTAGGTCGTTCCTTTATTAAAATTGATGGCAACCCCATCTTACGTCTGTTAATTAAAATTTCCACACTGTTACAAAAGAGAGTGGCTCCATTATTTGTCCAGCATATCAGGATATCTCTCCCAGGACCTCTTACTGAAGGAAATGCCATAGCAGATAAAGTAGTCACTGCTGGAACTTTCCCTGCCAGGATAACAGGTGCCCAAGACCTCCATCATGCCACTCATATTAATT
>NW_008354738.1:0-2043 GCF_000622305.1 Nannospalax galili | reverse complement strand
ATATACCCAAAGAACTCATCCCATTGCAGAGACACTTGAACATCCATGTTTCTTGCTGCTCATTTCACAATAGCGAAGAGATGGAAGCAACCTAAGTGTCCCTCAATTGGTGAGTGGATAATGAAAATGTGGTTCATTTATAAGATGGAGTTTTACTCAGCAGTAAAGAAAGATGAAATCATGAAATTTGCAGGTAAATGGATGGAACTAGAATCTGTTATACTAAGTGAAGTAACAGACTCAGAAAAAAAAAAAAATCGACATATGTTCTCCCTCATATGTGGATACTAGAAACAAATCCTGATAAGTGAGTATGTATCCAGACATAACTACAGGAACCAGGATAATGGAAAGGAACCAGGGAGATAAAGGAAAAGAAAGAACCTGAAAGAGAAGAACAATAGGAAACAGGCGTTAATAAGGGAGATATGAATAAAATTTGGGTTAGTTTGGGGGGGGGGAGCGTATACAAGGAACCTAGGGGATAAAGGGAAAGAAGGAGCTCAAGAGAGGTAGGACCATAGGAGAAGGGTATTAGTAAGGGAGAAAGGGGAAAAATGGGGGCACCTTAATGGGGAAACCATGATGGAGGGGTTAGACGATGCAAGAGATAAATAATGCCTAGCTAGTTGTAAAAACCAGAGGGAACCATGTTAGTCCAACAACCTACTGACAAATTATACATAGCAGATCAAGAAATATATGTCTAGACAAGGTTTATCTGAGAACAATTGGTCTTTGCCCAAGATTTATCTACATGGCACACAGTAATTAAAAGTACCAGACTGGTGGAACTAACCTTCTTGGGTGTTTAACAGATGTACTTTGATTTCTATAATAATTTGTTTAGAGGGACATAAAGGATACTTTTTGCTCCTTGCCCTCATAGGTCGACTAGTTCCAGGGGACTATGAACATCTCTCAAAATGTCCTATAATGGTGGTGGGTCACCTGTCCTCTTGATCAAGGAGGCCAAGGAAACCCCACGAGATGGACTTGAACCAGTGTCCAGTCTACAAACCAGAGGGTCAACACAAAGAAATCATTTCCTCCATGCTTCCAAGTGAAGCCAACCACGGTCGAGTAGGACCTTTGACTTATCTTCACATAGGTGGAACTGGTAAAAGAAAGGAGCCAGGGGCTCCTCCCAAGCCCATGTGACCCCTGAGGAACAGATCCTCAGTGGCCTTAAGAGTAAAAATAAACTGGTTTATCCCAAATGACCTTAAGAGTAAAAATAAATCGGTTTATCTGAACCAACTGTATGGTCTTAAACACTCAAAAGGAAAGTATAACTAAAGATTAAATGGGCCAACATAAGTTCATAAGAGTCCATATGTATAGCTAAAGGCTACATAAGAAGCAATAATGCCGGACAAGCGATACCTTCTTTTGAGTTGTTGGTCAGGGTGGCCAAAGGGATTCCCAGATAGAACTTGGAACCCAGCACAGAACTTAGACTCCCAGATAGTAACCCAGCATAGAACTGGAAAAATGAACAGCAGACTCCAATCTTATGTAAAGGAATATTGACAACCAATTGCTGCTACATGAGGAACAGCTGACCTTCCTAAAACAAAGACCTCTAGATAAGTGGACTAGATTCACCAGATGGACAAGTAGTGGGGAACGGCTGGGGGTGACAACATCACAGCAGACAACAGCAGGGATAACAGAGTATAAGGGCTCTAGTGGGGGGAGGGGGGCTATGGGAGGGTGCCATCTGGGAAGTGGGTGTACAGTTGAGTAAGATGGTTTGAGATGTTCTGTGTGAGACACACACACACACACACACACACAAATCAACAAATTAAAAAAAATGAATTGCCGGGTGTGGTGGCGCACACCTTTAAACCCAGCACTTGGGAGGCAGAGGCAGGCGGATCTTTGTGAGTAAGAGGCCAGCCTGGTCTACATAGTGAGTTCCAGGACTGTTGGGGCTACAGGAAGACCCTGTCTCAAAACGACCAAAATAAGTAAATAAACATTTTTAATGAATTATATTTGAGGAGGAAGCATAAAAATTCATGTCATGTTAATTAG